>NW_022437041.1:2582205-2903120 GCF_009761245.1 Sapajus apella | reverse complement strand
AAAAAAAAAAAAAAAAAAATTTCAATCAAAATAAAGGAATATAAAGACTAAAAATTTTAAAAGTTAAACGAATCCCAGCTTCCCTACAACTAGTATTAATATTTATGAATATTATTTTAATAATCTTTCCATGCATATATGCAGGTGAAAAATAGAAATAGAGAATATAAATACATTTTAATAAAATAAGTATTTACATATTATATTAAGAAAAGAGTTATATTTATTTTTGCTTCATTGTAAAATACGTTGGTTTTCAAAAATCCCTATTATGTTATGAAAATTTAGAAATTCTGGAAAAATATAGAGATTTTTTTTTCTAGGTCCATTATGCTCTTTTTGCTATGTGTTCCAATTTGATAGCCTTCATTAAATCCTGCCCTGTAAGGTATTAAAAATAGCACACTTACTACATCTGCCTTTGAGTCCCAAACCCTAACTCCTAGTATTTATTTTTGTTACTTATATTATCAAGAATTTAAATTATTACATTTTGATTTATAAAAGTGTTTTCCAACTCCTAGTTTCTTGTTTAAGTTGAAATGGATTCTATACTTACCACCAGTTTTATTACTGCATTTTCATTTTTGAATGTTTCATTTTAATTCACTTCTTCTTGAGTTGGATCATTTTTTGAATCACTTTCGTTTTTATGTTTAAAAATGAAGATCATATAAGTTTTACATGGCATCATTTTGTAAAATAAAGTAACAATCCCATCTAATTTGGTCTTTTGATTATTTTTCATTGGAAGGGTAGGCATTCCATTAAGTTGTAGTTCAAAATACTGTATATATACTTTTGTGAAAACACTGCTGTATTTTCCAGTACAAAAAAAAAACAAAAACAAAGACTAAAAATTACTTTTGCAATTTTGAGAAATATCAAACTTAATAGCAAAAAAGCAAAGTATAATACTTCTACATGGCATTATTTTGCTTTTACTATGCTTTCTAAATAACTATTTTGTGTGATAAACCCAAATGTAAAGGATAATTATTAAAAACAGATACCCACATATACCATAATACTAACACATTATTGAGAATATCTTATTGACAGTAGATACCAATCACAGTTGGAGCCACAGTTAGCAGGATGGTATATGCCTGTTGGTTCAAACCATGTGCATATATAAAAACCTTAATTCCTTATTGTTAAATGTTAACATTACCATTCTGGTAAGGCCTAACACTGGTCTCTATATCAATAGATACAAAATGACTTTTAAAGTACTCATTATGTAATTTGCAACATCATATAACTGTTCTGAGTTTTTGCCCCCAAATCTCTCTTAAGAAGACTTACAGTCACCTGTTTTAGTGTGAATAGTGGGGCACACGGTCTTCTTCATGCCTCATCTACCTGTGGAATAACCTGAACCTCTCTCTTTGACCAGCTGGAGCAACTTGAGATTCATTGCTAGATTGGCTTCATGAAACAGAGATAAGATCATTCACTTGCTTTGTGTTATTAGAAGTAAATAAAGTGTATGCTGTGGCTATATTTTAGAACTGTAATTCTTCCAATTAGATGAATATAATGCATTGGGGAGTTAGGTGGTAATAATCATGACAAATTTTGCATTTTCATTACCAGCCCTCTGAAAGCTATATCTGTAGCAATCAGAACAGGAAGTTTCCCATGTTTGAATTAATTTTGAACTCAGGCATATTCATGATGACTCTTGTCACCATGGATACTCATGACAGGTCACCTATCTCTTCTCATTTTGCAGGTAAGTTCACATCTTTGTTTGGTTCCAATAAAAAAATGGTTTTATTTTTCTCACTTGAGATCTTTTTCATTAGACAAAGAAGTTTTTCAGCCTTTCTTGTTATTATATGCATACACAATCTCAAGAATGTTGTGTTCTCATTAGTTGTAGTGTACGAATTGTTTATATGGTTTATTGAATATAGTTTTTCAGGAAATCTTCAGCAACCTTAGGTATTTTAGCCAAGTTACACTTTAGGGCATGCCCATCAATGTCTTACATGATATACAATCTTATGCCCATTAAAATCCCTTATCAAGGATTCCATATGCTTCATCAGGGACAAAATAAGATGTTTTTCTCAGATTGATCTTCTCACACACTAAATCAGTCTCCCAGGTGTTGCAGTACATGTTTCCATATCACCCTCCAAATAACATTTGTGGTCTCTTGAAAGCACTGCTATAGATGCAAGTAGATGGCAAGCAATCTGCTTGATAGTATTCAGCAGCTGCTTGCTTCACCTGTTGACCAGTTCCTGAGTTGGCACCAGCATCTTACTTACTGTCTGCCATCGCCCACTTCAATCATCAGCATCCTCCCTCTCTAGGAAGGCTGATGATTGGCAGACAGTAAGTAAGATGTTCTCCCAGATGGAGTCTGAGCTGCTCTAATCATATCCCACCCAGTTGGAGCAACTGGCTACCTTTGAGCTTGAATGGTAGTGGGCTCGGGAAAATTCTGTTTTGCAATTGCATCCACGATATTTACAGAGTAGTTTTCTTCATGCAGAATCATAGCTGGCTTCAGTTATGTTCTCTAACTGTAATTTTCTTCCTTCTGTGTGCTTCTACCTCTTGTGCTGTGTCTAGTCAAATCAGTGTGCTCTTGATAAAAAAATAATTCTCCTCAAATTTGACATTTCATCAAGATTCCACTTCTTTTTAATTAGTTTCCCCCTGAGTTTCCAAATGTGTTTTCAGATAGAAAACCTTTCTGACTTCTTTTTAATCAAGGTACATCAAAACCTATATCCTGGCCAAAATCTGTTATTCAAGTGAGCAAACATGACACCATTGGTGTAAGTGTTATGGAAAAGCTGGAGAATTAAATGTGATGAGTCCTTGGAAGTGCTTCAGTAACAGTGAAGCATTGAGGGGGTGGTGGCAGATGAAGAACAGCAAGGACCGGAACCAGAACTGCGTGTTTAGAAATGAGGAGATATAAATAAGGTTTATTTTTATTCTTTAAAAAAGAGTTTATATTTACTTTTGTCTTTAAACTCATGCATACTTGAAGGAGCCTGTCTGCTGCCTTAAAAAATAAAGGACCGGCCAGGCGTGGTGGCTCACGCCTGTAATCCCAGCACTTTGGGAGGCCGAGGTGGGCAGATCACGAGGTCAGGAGATGGAGACCATCTTGGCCAACATGGTGAAACCCCGTCTCCACTAAAACATACAAAAATTAGCCGGGCGTGGTGGCAGGTGTCTATAGTCCCAGTTACTCAGGAGGTTGAGGCAGGAGAATGGCTTGAACCTGGGAGGCACAGGTTGCAGTGAGCTGAGATCGCGCCGTTGCACTTCAGCCTGATGGCAGAGGGAGACTCCGATTCAAAAAAAAAAAAAAAAAAAAAAAGGACTCTTAGCCTATTTTTTTTATCATTATTTTTATTAAATTAAACTTTGAACTGGATTTTTGGTGGTTAATAAATAGTATAATGGTGTGTGTACGTGTATGTGTGTGTGTATGTGTGACTCATTTATAGTGGGGTCAACACAGATATAAATATAGATCTTAGAGAACCAAAAATAGCTCATGGTTAGTTTATCCTTCATTATCCCATCTTCTCAACCCCTTCCAGTGACTCCTTCATGTAATTCTCTAGGAACTATAGGTCATTAAACCTGTGAACTTGTTTTACAAGTAATCAATAGAGTATTTTGTAAACACAAATATTTGAGATGCCTTGTGTATATATTTTTAATAGCAACAAGGCTGTTCTTTATAGGCAAAGTGAAGTGAAGGAGCCAGTTAATGAACTTAATTATTATAGATGGCCAATCTGAATAGTTCAAGCAAACAAATCTCTTCCTCGGTAGAAAATTTTTCTGCTTGGATTACTCTGATAATTGCCTCAGGTCTCCACTTTACCTGAGTAGGCGGTCTTCAGCTGTCTCTATATATTCATAGTTAAATTAGACTTGACTGAAATACTCAGCCTCTCAGGAATTTTATGGGAAATTTGGAAGATTCAAAGGGTTAGGCAGAGCCTTGTGGCTGGGCCACTAAAGAACAAAGTGACGGCATTTTTGTAGTTTCAGTTAATGTGTATGTTCCCATGTTGGAGGTTATTTTTTTTTGTTTTTTTATTCTGTCTCTTAAAAGTGTATATTTTGTAATTGAAAATGTAAACAAGAATATCTTTTAGCAGGGAACACAATATTCTGCCTATTCAAAATTCAGATATTTTGATATTGGACAAAATAAAAGTGAGTTTGAGTAAAAAATAGTGGCTTGTTGCCCTCTCCTGTCCCCTGAACCAAATAGCATACCACTGTGTACTTATGACCTTGGATATCATCTGACAATGAGAAACACAACAGCAACTGTAGGAGGAACCCTTCAGAGTCAGCACTAAGAGAGTGTTGTGTTACATTTCTGTTACCATGGGTTTTAGTTATTGTCTTTGGAGGAATGTATTTGATGAAATTCAATTGTCTTTAGAAAAAGTAGTGATATTTGCGATACAGGCTAATGGCTGCTAAATGAATTATTCTAAAGTAAGAAAGAAAATTACAGCAGTAAAATGTGATTTTTTGTCATCTAAACTCTATTTTTGCTCTTCTGTATAGTCTTCTTGAGAATGAACTTGAATCAGTGTCTCTAGTGTGGAATTACTTGTGAATTGGAGCAGAATATGGTTGCGTGTATGCCATTGCATATCTGCTTATTTTTACTTAGAGTTTAATCCTATAGTTCTTTTTAGCAATCTGAATTAGAATACCATAGTCCCAAGTCAAACCATTCAATATGAAATCTATTTTACCCGTGATAAAGAAATGACTAGCTGGTTATTAATGTCAGCAGCTGCTATGCCTGAGAAGTGAAAGAAGGCTATATTTGCTAGCGATTTTCTTACCATGAAAATTGCTTATGTCGTGCATTTCAGAGACTCAATCTGAGCAAAAATTTCTCAGTGAATTTAGAACTTGAGCTCAGACAACTCAAGATGGCACAGTGTAGAATCAACTTGATAGGGAAAAGGTGAGAAGAAAGGATGCCTTCACATATTTTCACCTGCCTGAAAAAGGAAAAAAAATGGTGAGGAAAGAAGATTCTCCTTACCTTAGGATGAAATTTTTATTAGTGTTACCTAATCTTTAAGAGCTTTGAATAACCCTGATGTTGATAGCAACTCCTTAAAATGTTACAGGTTCAGAGGTACTTTTACCTTAACGTCCCATTTCTGTAAAGCCTTGCTCCTTTGGCTGTTCAGTATCTTTAAGATACCTTTCATTGTTACACATAAAAATATTCCATGGTGATTTTGACTGCATGGGAAATGTCTAATATTTCGGTGAATAGATTTTGTTTCCTATTTGGAAACTCTCAAAAATAAATGATGTGTATGTGCTTTCCGTTGTTATTTACTTGTTCTAGCACCGTGCTTGGCACTGAAGAATCAAAAATATTATTTCCTTGAAGAATTGCGGTCTCACATCAGTGACAGATGGGTATATACAATACTGAAAGTCAAACATGTAAATGATAGTAGAGATTTAGACCATGTTAAAGGAGGACAAGTTGTGTATCAGTTGTCTTCTTTTTCTTTTTTTTTTTTTTTTGAGGCCACTGTTTTTATTATTATTATTATTTCTATAATTGAAGTTCTGAGATACATGTGCAGAACATGCAGGGTTGATACATAGGTATGCACGCACCATGGTGGTTTGCTGCAGCCATCAGTCCATTATCTACACCAGATATTTCTCTTAATGCTATCCCTCCCCTAGGCTCCTACCCCGCAACAGATCCAGACGTGTGATATTCCCCTTTCTGTGTCCATGTGTTCTCATTGTCAACTCCCACTTCTGCTTTGTTTTTAAAAATAGTGTTTTTCAGCCTTAACCTAGCTTCAGGCAGTGTAACATGCTGTACATCCTTGATCCCATTGAGTCCTCATAATACTCTTATGAGACATATATCATCGATATCTTTGTAGTACAGATAAGCAAACTGAAGCTTAAAATGTCTGCATTTCTGAGCCAAAGCCAAGCATGCATCCAGTGACTGTCCAAACCTGGATTCACCTCGAGACCTGTTGCATTCTTCATAACTAGCTTAAATTTCTTCCATATGCAAGAATCCTATTATATGACATACTAATATCAGTCAATGTTCAATTAAAACACCCTAGATAATTCTTCTCTAACTTTATTTTTCATTCTCCATTTATATCATCTACATTTTTACATTTTAGTAATATTCTATCACACAATAGAATTGAGAAGTGCTTACTGACAAGGTTTTAAAAATAAATATTTTTAAATTTTTATTTTTATAAATATTTACAAAATAAGTACAGTACAATGCACTCTGGATATTTAAAGTCAAGTTCTTGTAATCTTATTGTTTGCATACCCAGTGGCTCAGAAATCTCTTTTATTACATTCTTCATGATATTTCTAATTTAAGCTAAATAACTACTTTAGTTCAATCCACTCTTGTATTTTCTAAATTTAAGTGTGATTGTTTTAACACCACATAAGCTAACAAGTGATCTACGGTAACAGATTTTCTTGTCTAAAACACCAAAGCACCCAGAATGATGTTTGACCAAATACGGGGAACTCTGTGGCCCAGTCAATTTGGCACAGCAAACTGACCATCACAATGAATAAACAAATAATTGTCCTAACTGCCATTTCCGTATTTGTTAGATTTAGCTGCTTTTCCTTCATAACATTCTGCTCTATTGTTCTTACATGTCTAGTGGTTCCTCATCCATGATCTCTATTAAAGACTGATTTAAAAATATTGTAGCTGCTGTTATTCTGTAGTGAAATAAGTTGTTGTGGAGATTAGATGATGTATAACTGCTACAAAGGTAACAATGAACGAAATCAATAATTAAGGCTATGTACATTCTTTGTGGAGTATATTAGCAAGTTAGTTTGAAGAATAAATGTTTTTCATTTTCAACCGGACACTGAATTTTCAAACATTTAAAAGCAAGCAATTAAACCTAACAATAAGCAATTAAAGAGATTTTTAATTAATGTATGTTTTAATGAAATTTTCCTTCTGTGAATATTAGTGGATATTTACATACATACATATTAATACTCTTTTAAGTAAAGTATTGTTCAACTTTGATTAAATAATAAAATTACAGTCTTAGCTTTATATTATTTTCTTCATGGAGATTTATATAACAAATGGTTTAAAACAGCTGCCCTGGTAATGTTTCCTCCATGAAAGCATTAAATATCATTTTTTCCATGATTATTTGCAAAATATATTGCTTAAACATATCCTAATTTGAAGGAAGCCAAGGTCAGAGAGAGGTCATGAAAAAACAAAAGTTATAAAAATTGCTACAATTCAATTACTTGGTGTTTACTATGAACAAGTTCTCTTCTATGTTTTTTATACCTACCACTTTATTTAATATCACTCTATGGCATTTACACTATTATTCCCATTTTCAGATGAGGGGACAAATATCAGATGTCAAGTAGCTTGTCTAAGGTACAAAGTTATGAGTTGGCAGAGCCAGGATTTCTATATCATTCTAGATAAATGACTTGTTCTAAGCCAGAGAAAAACTCCCTTTAATAAAGCTATTATAAACTCCTAAATAGTGGTTTAAATGGCAAATTTAACTTTGAACTCAGTAATAGGTAATCTGATATAAATTTGTATAAATAAATCAGGTAATAAAGTTGAGTTTTGCAAAATAAGTATTTAGAAATGAGATGTGATTATACATTAATAAAAATAACTTTCATATATATAAAATATGAAGACATTTTCAAAGTAGTTTGTTTAAAAAGTATTTTGATCAATATGAGTATTTTCAATGTCGGTATTATGCCATTGTGGCCTAGAGTAATCAATGTACTAGTGCTAATATCCACTAAACATGTTATTGTTTATGCATAGCTTTATGAGTAGAAGAAATTTGGGCGAGAACATCTAGCACTTTATATAACAGTTCCATTTAATCTTCCTAACAGTCTTTTGCTGTAGAAGTTAGTGGTGATGACTGGTCCTGAGTTATGTGAGTAACAAACAGAAGATTCAGAACATTAGATCTAGAGCCTGTACCCTTCCCAGGCACTACATTGCCTTGGTATTTGTTATACAACGGAAAAAGTTTCAGTGTTTGTCACCTTCTAATATCATGTTGAAATGTAATTCCCAATGTTGGAGATAGAGCTGGTGAGAGGTGTTTAAACTGTGGGGGTGGATTGCTCATGGTTGGTGCCATTCTTGTGATAGTGAGCTCGTTCTTGCTGTGAGTTCACAGAAAACCTAGTAGTTTAAAAGAGTGTAGCATCTCCCCCACCCTTCTCTTGTTTCTGCTTGCTATGTGATGCACCTGCTCCGTCTTTGCTGTCCACCATGATTGTGAGCTTCCTGAGGCCTCACCAGAAACAGATGCTGGTACCACACCCCTTATACACCCTGCAGAACTGTGAGCCAATTAAACCTCTTTTCTTTGTAAATTACCAGGTTTTCAGGTTTTATAGCAACATTACAAACAACCTAACACAATCATTCTGAGGAGTAACCAAGTATCTCAGAGTTTAAATTAATATTCTACTTGTTTAAGAATCATAAAGTTAATATGCTAAAGTTCTCATATGTAAGCTCTGGGAAGTAGAATGAAATAACATCATTACAAAGACTCCGCAGGTTACTTAGGATGAGAAATTGATGAACGACCTCTTACTGGTGCTCAAGTGACCCAAATAATATTTTATTGTAAATTTATTTTCTCAATATTTATTATATATTCTGTGAGGAATTAGACAAAATTTTATACGGTTAACTGTCTTTTGTCTTGAGAAAGAACAAGATTATTGATTAATATTGTGGAATCTTATGACCACATATTGGCAGGAGCTCAGGTGAGCAGGAAAAGAGCTGGGCTGGCAGGTGGCAGAGTAGCCAATTAAAGGCACAAGCCGCAAGCCAAAAGGGAAGATTTAGCCTTTAATCATTTACTGTGATAAAGTGCAAAAGAGTACAAAAGAGAAGAAAATGTCAATTCCTTGCTGTTCTCTTTTTCCCACATGGAATGGTGCACAATCCAGAGGCAGCTAGATAAGCACAGACACAGCGGTCATCCCTCTATTGAGGGAGCCCCCAACAAAAGGCCCAGGCCATTTATGGACAGTGAGATGGAGACGAGGGTGAAGGGGAAGGGCTAGGAGTGGAAACATACAGGCACTGAGTTAGACTGGAGAAAAGTATCTTCAAACTTCTCCCTTGTTCCTCACTTTTATAAGGCACCAGAAGAGGAGCTCTGCCCAAAGCCTCAAAGAGGCCTAGAAAGAGAGGCACCTGGGCTGACAAGGCTAACTTGTAAAGAACAAGACCAGCCAGGTGAGCCTGAGTACTTGACTGCAATTTCCTTCAGAATCTGCAATGCGTTGTCTGTGCACTGAATCTGATGCAAGGCGGGCAGTTATCTCCCCAACGCCTGCTCAGTAAAACTTTTGTGATTGTTTATGGTTAGACCTAAAACATCACACATAATTTTTTTGTGTTTGTGTTTGTTTTTTTAGATGAAGTTAATCTTATGGAAATATATGACAAAGGCTTTAATATAAGCCTATGTGAGGTAATTCAAGAAAAGTGAAAATGGCTTTTATTAGAAGACAATAAATCGGCACAGGTGAATATAAAAAATTAATAGAAGTGTTAGATATGAAGGAGATCATTGTAGAAAAATTAAAATCCCCAAGATAGAAAATATCTCCTCAGGAATCATTTTAAAATGATGAGATCATTTGAAAGATAGAACTGAGAAATATACAAAATGTATCATAGGAAGAGAGAGATTTTAAAATATGAAAGTAGAGTTAAGATATATGCTAGATAAACTAAGAAGCTTCAACTAAATATAATTGGGATTTTAGAATAATAGGAAAAAGGACAGGCAAAAATTTGCTAATAATTCCTATAATTGATGAAAGATAATGTATATTGATTTTTAACCAAAAGCTTGACTTCTCACTTATGACTTCAATTATAAGGTTGGTCAAACAATACCTCTCACATGGTTATCTGGTAAATGTTCCTCCTCCGTCACTACAAACATTCCCAGTAAATCTTGCTGTACCTTACATAATGTAATTTACAGTATAAGTTGACTTAAATATTTCCTTTCTTCTTGGTGAGGAGAGTTGCAGTGGTCTCTGATATTTACAGAATTATCATTCTAATATTCTTATTCTTTACTCTGGACTTTTTCAAAATGTCCACCAGCTTTAGGCTAAAAGAACTTGCAAATACGAAATGCTCTTTTACCCAATGGGCATGATTAGCTCCATTCCAATGTATTCTTGGATTAAAAATAAGTACCACTCTTCTTAACACCTTTAACTTCCTTTTCTCTTTTCAACACTAAATTCCAACTTTGGAATTATTACTAACTGAATTTTATTAAGTAAATATATTGAAATGCCCTTCAGGAAACCATGGAGCTTTCATAATACTCCTGCACTGAGAATTATGCTTAGGAAAAAAATTAGTATGTACACAAAACATATACAGAATATAGATATATCGACTATATAAATATATATAGAAAGTCTTGCTCTGCAATCTTTCATGGCACCTGGGAGAATTTTTATTCCAGATTTCCTTCTATGACTTGTGAGTCATTCATATTCGGGCAAATTTAAAATGTAGGTGTGACTATAACAGGCGAAACACATACAAAGCATGTGCCTTTAGAGAAATAAAAGCACTGGAGAAAAAATATCCGGGGCCTCTGTACTGTAGTCTCACATCTATTAGGAGTGGAAGGAGATGAAATACATTGTAAGATGGTCAGAAGGTATGTAGTACAGCCACATGATGGTACTATCATAAGGCAAACATGAGGAAAAATCTGTTGGTTATGCAAAACACGTTAAGATCACTACAAATTGTTATTGTTTCTGGTTTTATATTTTGTTTCATCTCAATCATTCAGATTACTTTGTTTCCTGGATTGCAGTAGGGTCTAAGAGACAGACTCCAATATCCCTGAGTCATAAAAGCAAAAAGGTCATGAACAATTAGACAGAGATTTTAATTCTGGCCATGGGACGGGGTGTTGGGGGCAGTGTCTTATTACTCACATTTTCTGAATCTTCAGAAAATGAACGTTTAGGAATCTTTTAGGATTTAAAGAGAGGAGCTTAATCAAATTTTCTAGCAATTGAAGGATGATACATGATAAATGAGAATTAATTACATTAATAATTTAAGGTGTATAAAGGTGGCATTCAATAGCATTTAATTAACAAGCTGTCTTTATTGTTTTGGTGTAAAAATAGTGATAATATTTTTTATGGATTTGTTCATTACACAGTTATCAAGCTCTATTTTCTCCATGAAATGTTAAATACCTCTACTATCAGTTCTTCTATGTTGGTGATTTTTCAAGATCCCAACCCTCATATTTTGAAGAGGTTTATCATTGATCCACAAATTGCCTATGAAATAGACCTTTATACTTGTAGTTGAGTCACTTTGTAATAATAAAGTTTTAACATGGAGAACCCAATATCAATTGAAAAAATATTACAAACAGAATTTCAGTAAACTTAAGGTACCAAATTAATAGTTTCATAAGAAACAAATAAATATATATATATATATATATTTATCTCTGTGCGTGTCTATATGTGTGTATATATGTGTGTGTGTATCATGATATAATGATATATATATATATCATATATAATGATAATCAGCATTTGACCGATCAGATTTCAGTGTGAACGGCTTTACTACATTCACATTAACCGCGGAACTGCTTGCTTATATGTTAGGATTTTTGCGATAACATTCATGAATTACAGTGATTTGCATTTTTATAATTTGATCTTTTTAAGGTTTAAGATCAGTATTAAACCTTTATCTGTGTGTACACAGATAAAGCAATTACTATATATATACATATATGCACAGATGAATAAAGCAATTACTATAAAAGCACATTTCTTATCAATTTTATCTGTCGGTATGTTTGCTTTGCTTTTATAGATAGTCATAGCTTTTGTTATAATTTCTGATTCACAGTTTTATTTGTGTGTTTGTGTGTTTACGTATGTACATACAGAAAAAATTTCTGTCTCTGCAGAATTTTGTGTCTATGAAACTACTAATTTGGTACCTAAAGATATTACTGAAATTCTCACTGTTTGTAATATTTTTTCAATTAACTTTGGGTTTTCCAGGTTTAAATCTTCTATCATCTATTTTTCTCTTTCTTGTCAATTTTTGTATCCCTAATTTGTATCTTCTTCCTAACTGTGTAAACTAATGGCTTTAGGAAATCTAAAAAAATGCTGATAATCAGCATTTGACCGATCAGATTTCAGTGTGAATGGCTTTACTACATTCACATTAACCGTGGAACTGCTTGCTAATATGTTAGGATTTTTGCGATAACATTCATGAATTACAGTTATTTGCATTTTTATAATTTGATCTTTTTAAGGTTTAAGATCAGTATTAAACTTGTGTCATAAAAATAAAAGTTTTTCTTATATGTGCTCTGAAACAGTTTATCAACATTTAAATTTTCTGCTTTTTAAAGGATATAGTTTCTGCATTTTAAGGAAAACCTTTCATCTTCAGGAATTATATTTCGCCACTACTTTCTTAAACATGATGCTGCTAAAGTCTTTTACTACTTTTCCTGTCTCTCTTCTCATTTTCTTTTGTGTAACTTTTGCCTGATCTCAAGTTTTCTAACTCTTATACAAATCGGAGATTTTATTAACTTCCAGAATTCTTCCAAAAATGATGATTGTAGATTGCTTGTTTTCCTTCTCATTACATTTGTATGGTTTCTGGGACTTCTATGTTCATATGGAATTTCTCTTGTTTTCAGTATTTTGGCCAATTTTTTAAAAACTATAAATTATCCTTAATTAATTTATAATCATCCGTAATCAGTTCTTAATTGCATCTTGAGGATGATACAGGGCTTGGATCTGGAAGTGGTAATTTACTAGAATAAATGCTGATTACCTGTATGTAAAAAGGAAATTTTGATAAACAATGGGATTCTGTAGTGGACACTGTGGTAACGTCTCCAGCATTCATCCTACCCCTCACCCATGTGTGGCAATTCTAGAGTTTCCATGGCTTGATCTTACAGTTATTTTTAGCCATAGATCTAGTTGGCTGAAACAAGTTAGGACTTGGCATTACCCTAGGCATAGTGATTCTCCCAAAGAAAAGTACGTGACCTAAGTGGATACAGTCATATTTTTATTTCTGTTTGGAAATCCGTGGTGGAAAATATTGTGGAATTGTACTGTGAAGTTTTCAGCCACTTCACAGCCACAAAGAAAAGTCAGGTTTAGAATGAAGCCGAAAACTTGAAGATAAAGTGGAAAAATGAAAAGAAAATAAGTTTACTGTGCCCTCATTGAACTGTGGAAACGAAACTATGACATTCCCTTCTGATTTTTACCATCAATTTTAGCTGATAACTCATGTCGAAGTCAGTTTATTTTGGAGAGGGAGGATATAAATCAGGGAGCTGTCCACAAGACCTGTAATTACTCTGATACCAATTATAAGTCTAGGAGTCCCTAAGACCAATCTCATATTTGATAATTTGTTACTTCTCAAAAAACTCATTAATAACTGTAAAGCTCAGAGTTTCAGTTTATTACACTGAAAGGATACAGATTAAAGTCAGTCAAAGGAATAGATGGATGAAACAGAGTCCAGGAAATTTAAAAGCATGAGTCTTTTAGAATTCCTCACCCACTGGAATCATGCACAGTGCTATTTTTCCCCAGCAATGATGTGTGATAATACACTTGGAGTGTAGACAGGGAAATTCATCCAAGGTTTAGTGTCCAGAGATTTTATGGGGGCACCATCACATAGGCACAGTTGACTGCTATTGTGGTTGAATTCAGTACCTCCAGAGGTTCATCTTTGCAATGGACCTAAATTCCCCTACACTGAATTGTGTTATCAAATTATTTGATATGGCTTAATTCTACCCCAAATCACATTGATACACAAGCTGGGGTAACCCAATGCATTCAGGCAAACAAAGACATGACATTCCAACAGCTTAGATATTACTGACCAGGACCCAAGGACAAAGGGCAGACATCTCTTGGGCAAAGTTTAATTCTTTACTACATGTTAGACAGTGCTGTGGTTCTAGTGCTTTAAAATAAGAAGCTAGGGAAGAGACTGATAAGATGTTTTTGTCTGATCTGACAGACAATATTGTAGTCGGTTTCATTTAGAATAGAAACATTGAGTTCTAAAATTTAAAAAAAAAATCTCAGAAAAGAGGCAGGTTTAGTTTGATTTTTTTTAATTACCAAAATAATTTCTGGATTGATGTTTCTCACAGGTTTTTAAAATGTCTACACATCCTTATATATTTCTTCATACTAGAGTAATGTTTTGGTACTATATTAATTTGTTTTTATGACATTGGCTATTTTCTCTACAACTCCAGAATATGATTAGTATATTGGTTGATATGATACAGACATTATATAGTTGATATTATTAAAGCCTCCTAAAATAGGTAAAATTACCAAAAACTTACACAGCAGACGTAACAAACATAACCCAATACAAAGGTATAAGTTAATCCACTACCACAGTTTACCTAATTACTTATTTTTAAAAAAGTAGTTTCCTTTAAAATAGGAAAATTATTTTATTTCTAGCAACGAAAGCATGTCTAGGAAGTCAGAAACTAAATCACACTGAGTGTATAAACAACACGTTCTAGAGAGCAGTAGTGAATCATTGATGCGAAGATACCGAGGCAAGAAAGGTAAAAGAATGCAGTTACAGTCGTTGGTTGTTCATTCTTGTTATTTTCTTGGAAAAATTAACCTTGGTGGCATTCATAGGCAACGAATATCCAGGAATTCCCGTGCTGTATACTTGGACCCAATATGTCTATTTTGAATGCTGTAATGGGTTCCTGGAGATAAGGAAGGAACCGGCATTGAAGAGTAAGGGAAAATAACGTTTAAGGCACCTCTATGGGATGTCCATATGAAAAATTTAAAAAGTAAAATTCTGACTTTAAGAATGTTCTTCTGCTATTATCTCTGACTCCTTTGTCCTTTTTCTGTATTTAATAAAAATAATCCTCTTCAGTCTTCCTGTTCAACTATCAGATTTTTAAGGATATGGAAACAGAAATTCAGGTAAATAAGTTATTTAATCCTACGACAGGCCTTTCCCAGCAGTGTAGCAGTGAAGGTTTAGGGGGCTTTCAACAATGTAATTGGTAAACACGAAATTAGATTCAGTATTCAGTTGTTAATGAGCAGTCTCAACTTCATTGCTGTTACACTTTCTGTGCCTCGCGTGTTTGTATTGCCTGATTTGATGTACTTGTGGTGCTTGAAAAAAGCCAGTCCCTGAAATAATTGGGCATTTTAAATAAAATGCACACTGCAATTTTATGTAGAGTGATTTTTTTAATTATACATACACCATGGTTTCTAACAAGATCCTTTCAGACATAGAGTAGGGACTTTTGTTTCCCTACTCCTTCCATCAGAATGTTCTCAAATTGTAGATGCCACATCACAATTCCATTGCTAAAGTTTATTTTCCCAGTGTCTGTTGTAGTAATTTTCATAGTGAAGTTTAAAAGAATACTTGTTGAAAAAATGCACAGCTTTCTTTGTCCAGTGACATATGCTGAGCTTTTGCAGGCATGCTTACCACTCTCTTTATCTGTGTAGGTCCATTTAGTACTATTTGTGCTTTTAGTATCAAAGCTGCTCTGATGAGCAAAAACCATCCTTTTCAGATAACAGCACTAAAAAAGTAGTTAAAATAAGCTTAAAAAGTATTTCCTTAAAATGGCATAATGTTTCCAAACACATATTTCAAAGTACAGGAGATATTTTGGGAATATTCTTTAAGGAATAAACAACTATATGTCTCAAATTTGTAACCATAAAACCTAATAATATCTAGTACTCAAAACTCTGTAGATGGTGATACACTTTATTAGTAATAATTATCCTGGCTGTGCTTATTGAAATTAAAATGGCAATACAATGTCCTGCTTAAAAAATTTAAAAAGGATGAAGCTAATAGATCATCATCTCACTGGGTATGCAAAAATAGAAAACAAATAGCATTATGCTGCTTCTTTTTATTCCTTTACCTTGATTTTTGTAAGCCTGTCTCTGAAAGACAAATGCAGTGAAATATTTTCTAGTTTGGCCATTAATTTTTATAGCAACAGTGACAAATATTCAGATTAATCCCAACACCCTCAGAAAATTAATTTGATTAGTGGTGTTCATAGAAAACATTGATTATTCAAAAACATTTATTTAATATGTATTAGTGAGCATCTAGCACATACAGAGTATTTTGCTTGATGCTTTGAAGATAAAAATAAACCAGACATAGGCCTTCCTTTGAGCCAGTTAGTAGCCATGAAGAAAGATGAAGCATCCACAGCAAACTATAATATAGTGAGAAGTAAAGTAGTGTTATGAAAGAAATCTAAATAAATGAAACTTCAGGAGAGAAAGATTTTTTTTCCTTCCAGCTTGAGGGATCTTTCAGAAGTTCTTTTAGCCAGGGCTTGATAGAAAAGATGTAGGGAACAACTGAGGTAATTGACACTCCACATAGAGGAAATAAAGTGAGCAGAAGTCCAGAGATGTAACACTTTTTTTCTTGGCCCTTTATCATAGGACATAGAGTTGCAAAGACATGGGATGTGTCTGTGAGACATGAAAGATTATTTCCCTGGACTGTAAGGGGCATCAAGGAGAAAAATTGGAGATAATATAGAAAAGATTCTTGGTTCAAGATACCCTTTTAAGATGATGACTTACTGATGACTTACTGTCTTAGTTTTCTGCTGCTATGATAGAGTACCACAGACCAGGTAATTTATAAAGAAAATAAGTTTATTTGGCTCACAGTCTGGCAGCTGGGAAGTCCAAGAACATGGCACCAACATCCAGAAAGGGTCATCCATGGAAAGGGTCATCCACAGCAGAAGGCATCACGTGGTGAGCAATCACAAGAGACAGAGAGATGGTAGGGGCAACATTTATTCTCATATTAGGATCCCACTCGTTACTAACCCACTCCTGCCATAATGGCATTAATTAATTCATGATGGTGAAGCCCTTATGACCTAATGACTTTTCAAAAGCCTTATCTCTTAATACTATTACAGCGACAATTAAATTTCAGCAGGAGTTTGGGGAAGGCATTCAAACCTTAGCACTCACTATGGAATTTTAATCCATCTAGGAGCATTTTGGATATGTCAATCAATCTGAAGCCAACATCCACCAAGAAAGCCTCAGGATTTAGATTTTATGGCGAAATTGAAACTGGTCTCTGGAGGTAGTTTATACCTTTTCCTGCCATCTTGAGCTCCTGCAGCTGGAATATAGGAGCCGTGGAATGCTACTAGATGTGATTCCTGTCATGCCTTAGGGGAGAATACAGAGACTCCTGTTTTCACACAATGTGTCTTTTATGTGTAGTGCTAAGTAGCCCTTTTCTGTTCAACAACTGCTTATAATGTGCTAGTGCTGAGGCTGTGCGCGCACACACACACACACACACACACACACACCCCTACTTGTGAGGGTATATTGTTACTTTTGTTTTTAGATGTAGAAGTTGAGTAAGAGTTATGGAATAACTCTGAAATTTAAAGTAAGATTTGATGCCAAAGCTAACCTGTCCACTATTTAATATCATAATCCCATCAATTACAATTGTTCCAAAGTTAAGTGCTCAACTGACTTTTTTAAGAAAACCTGTATGTAGAATCTCCAAGCAAATTCCTATGTACATAGAGTGCAGGAAGATTAATTTTGATTTTTATGACTAGTGCCTGGAAAGAATAAGTCTGTTGTGTCATTAAAGAGTTAAATACAGCCCACCTTTTTGCTATTATACATTAAGAATAGACAAATTTAGTAAAATAAATAGAATTTGGAATTATTTGTGTCATGTGACACAAGTTATGGCTATTTAAGATACAGACATTATAACATTTATCCACATTAATACATTTATCACCAACTTTGTAATCTTTGTAACCATGGAGAATTCAGTCAAGTAATATTTGATTTCAAAGACCACAAAGCACTCAGATCCCATTTATTTGAATATTATTTCAAATGCATACTATCCTGCAGCCCGATAGAAATCCAAATCTAACAAGAGTGCTAAGCACACGTAAAACTATCTGGCCCTAGTTCAGGAATATACAACATCACACTAAGCTCAAGCTTTGAGTAGTTAGACTGTGAAGTTCCTGGTCTGTAAACCGATACCGTCCTACAGATTCACTCCAAAGTTTGCCCCAAAGTACATTTTTCCTTTACATATTTAATTTTAAAAATAATATATTTCTAACTACATAATTAGAAGTAGGTTATACAAAAGAAGGAATTCTGTGGCAGTGTCCGAGCTCCAGCTGTGCAAGCTTTTAATGGCAATAGCTTAATTGAATTCATTAGCTTATAAGCTCAAGAAAAGTAGAAGATCCACACAAATAATGTTGAGGACTGTAAATCTTAATACAAAGCGCTACATATGTATAATTATTATAATTAATTGAGTCTTGTTTTCCTATTATGCGTATAGATGACAGGCAACAAGAGATTAAGAATAAAGAACTATGCTGTTTTCCTGAGTAATCCTCTGTCTTAAGTTTGCTGACATACATGAAACATGCACTAGATCTTAACGTGATCTTCCTCAAGGAGGAATACAGGATATTAACTCTACATTCAAGAACCTGTCTGGAGTCTCCCATTGATATTCCGGGAGCTGCTTCTACCACACTAGCCCTCTAGCCTTTGGTTACTTGAGAGGTGAGAAATTCACTTCTTCAATTTTTTCTAAACTTTGGCCTATCACAAATAAGTTATATTGAAAAAGTGTTAAACACCCACTGTTTGCTCTTTATGAAATAGAAAAATTAAGTACAGAGTTAGAACACACACACAGATCAGTTTATTTATTGAGTTCCACTGAGTGACAATGAGAAAGATATTTTTATATACTATAGTGCTTATCACAGGATTTTTTTTCCTCAGCCTACTCATTATTGTAATAGGTCCTCTTAAATAATTGATAAATGCCAAATCCTTTAATACTTAGTTTCAAGACATTTTGAACAATATTATACCTGTAACATCAGAGGACAGGAGGTTGAAAGACTTGGCAGAATGTCTAAGGGCATTTTCTATAGTCCAGTTAGAATACCAGAGATGATAAACTTTATGGCTTCCAGGCTGTATTTTAGGGATTTGCTTTTAAAGGTAAAGTTTGTCATGCTAATTTTCTGCATCCAGAAGTATTTGCTCTCCTTATATTTGCAATCAACTGGGTACTCCAGTGCGCTTTTGAGAGCAGACATTAAAGTATCTGTGAAGGCCTTGTTTGATTATAAATATTATACATTGGATTATGTTTATGCAAACTTAGCTGTGTGTAAAAATAAGACTGGCTTTTGAAAAATGCTAAGTGCTACATTTTCCCTCGGCTTCAGTTGAGGCAGTTGATTGGAATAAATTGAGAAGGCTCAATATTGTCATGTGGCTGATAGGATATGAGTTTTTCAAAAGCTCCAGAAACATTTTGTCCATAAAAGAGGTATAAGATAAAACCTTTTATGTCCAGGAAAAAAAGGCTACTGCAGCAAATTTAATTAAAAGACAGAGGTTTTCTGTTAGAAAGGGAGTTACCAAAGCTGTCTGACAAAGGTAACTGCCTGTCCTGAAATGGAAGAATCTAATGATACGTATTGAAGATCTTGTTTCTCTTTGCAGTGAACATGTTATTTACAATGCATGTGACGTTTTTTAAAGTAAGAGCTTTTACTACCTAAAGTTGCTTACAGGAGGGTATATGAAAATGTAAAAATAAAGTATGGGATCTTAGGTTTTTAGAGCAACTTAAAAAAATCAACTCTCCTGACTTCCTAATTGAGGAAATTGTTTCAAACGAAGTAGAGTCTATTTTTTTAAAAATCATCCTTTCTAAACTTACCCTGGTTTATATTTTTATATTAAGTTAAATTATAATTGATTAATATTCTTTTATTTTTCACGTGAAATGTATATTTATCTTGGAAAAAAACCCCATCAGTCTAAAGTACTATTTCACTTGGCAAGGGAAAGGTAAAAGGGAGCATTAGAGAGGAACCATCAATAAAATTTTAGGATGCTCTAGGCTGAGGAATATTGGTAATGAAAGGTTACTACTGTGGAGATAAATGAAGACCACCAATATGACAACAAGCCAGATCTATTTACTCAGAGCTTGCTAGAACTAGGGAGATGCTCACCATCACTTGCATTTGGCAGAAAATCAAAGGCAGGCAGAAGAGTGCATTAGGCTTATAGTGCAGAAAGAGAATGGTTCAGGTCTGTGCATATTGGAGGCTCTCAGGTTGGGGAAGCTGGAGGTGTGCTAACAAGAAGTTAGGCACCCTATGTAGGTAAGGGGAGCATATTCAACTTTTCCTGATTGGGCTCATGTAGAAAGGGGGGGTGAAAATTAGAGAAGCTATCAGTTATTGATCAAGTCTGGCTGTTTAGAGTTGATTGCCTAAAGTTTTGGTTTAGCTTTTTGAACCGATCGTTGCAGATTTAAATTAGATTTTTACTTTTATAGGGGATCTGGCCATTGTCAATTTGTATATTCGGTGTTTCTGATATGCCTATGTGTGCATGTATTAATATTTGGATTTCATACATGTATTTACCCAGAAATGGCATGTTTTCCATTAATAATTGCACTTGTAGGCACAACAGGAAAAACTGCACACCAACAGGCTAGTTGGCTGTGATTTTACCACGTTAGATATATCAGGCAGAATGAAACAGCAGCAGAAGCCAACACCAGTGCAACTCTATACGTAATCACAATATTAATATCATGATTGTACTTATTTGTAAAAAAGAAAAACAATGACTTCTAAAGCCCAATTTTATTGTAGGTAATATCTCCATTTGTATTTCATCTTTCAAAAAATGTATTCAACAGGATGGCATTATTGTAATTGAATTACCCTGTCCATTGAGGTAATATTAACACCACATTCATTTTTTCTCTTTTTGTTGCGAATTACATATTTTTCAATTGCATTTTGTGCTTCTATTTTTAGAAACTAGATGATAACCACACTAACTTATCCAAATTTTAATTTCCTCAATAATGAACTTTAGCTCCTTTGAGAGCTAATATTTTCAGCTAAATTTATCAGACTCTTCAAACTCTAGTATTTATTGACAGTTTCCTCTGTTTTTTCCCTTGAGAAAATAAATTATGAATATATCAAATATGCTAGTTCTAACATTCAACAAGTAACACGTGGCTTTATAAAATGGCACTGGAAAAAAGAAATACAAAGTTAATCTTGTCATTCTGTTTTAACAGTAGTTTATAGAGGTCTGGAGCCAAAGATTTGGTATTCTCTGTCTGCAGGTCACAGAGCACTAAGAATGCTTTTATTCAAAAATGAAAATATCTCTGTATATTTACAAAAGGCATTTTCACTGGTGAATCTGAAATATAAAGTTAATGTTAACAGGCTTTCCTTCAAAAGCAAGTTCTCCTAAAAATGTTTTTACTTTCTTTACCAAGTCACTTAATCAAAACATCTTAAAAGAGAACTTATTGTGGGATACTTACTAGGCTTTACGGAAGACAGGAAAAAACCTAAAAAGACAAAATCACTGCCTACAAAGTTACTGAATAACAAAGTATAATTGAATAAAAATAGCTCTATATTAAAAATATCAAATAAGTCAACCTTTGCTTCTCAATTATAGGTCATTGTAAGACACAAGACATAATTTGTTTTTCAACCCACACCAGATTCTGATATAAGTTATCAAAATGTTCCTAACTTTAGAATCCAACTGCTGCTAAGAATAAAACTTTTCTTCCAATGGATCTAAATAAGGAAAAGGAACATCTTCATTTCTGTCTATTTCATATACGCGAAGAATCCCCTCTACTTGGGAAACATATATTAATGTGTTAAATTGTCAGCAAAAAATCTTTGGAAGAAAATAGTGATATAGGTCAAAAGAGTAGATCCTTAGATCATCTATTTAAATCAGAAAAGAAACACACTTGAAGACAAGAAAATAGAAGAGTAGAGTGAGATGTTTCTCATAACTAGATAAGGATGGGAATTCCATTAATGTGCTACAAAAATCCCATGCAATTTTCTTACTGTATTTTACCTGCTGTATAACTTGCTTTAATTAAATGTAGTCCCATCATTGACACATCTTCTGAAAACTTAGAAAAACATTCTATTGGAATGCTAATCTAGGGTTAGAATAACAATCAAAACATACTAGCACTCACAGAATTTCTCTCATAAATAACCCTAAGTATCAGGTATTCTTGACTTTCCCAGCTTCTGAACAGATATTTTCTTTTTTAAGTAGAGAGAAATTTCTGTTGTAAGTGAATCATTAAACCTTGGAAACAAGCAGTGTTTTTAAAATACTTCAGGAGGTCTATCAAACTGTCTAGGGATTCCTGAAGGTGCTATAAGTCTGGCAGATTTGGTATTTTTTACTGGTCTGAAGAGAAACTGGATAGTCTCCTATATATGTACTATAATTAATGTTTTTGTTACGTACCTTTCTTTCCTTAAAAGTTAATCTATGTTGACTGGGCTGGGTGGCTCATGCCTGTAATCCCAGCATTTTGGGAGGCCAAGGCGGGCAGATGACCTGAGGTCAGGTGTTCAAGACCAGCCTGGTCAACATGGTGAAACCCCATCTCTACTAAAAATACAAAAATTAGCTGGTGGTGAGCACCTGATCCCAGCTACTCAGGAGGCTGAGGCAGGAGAATCGCTTAAACCTAGGAGGCAGAGTTTGCAGTGATCCCAGATTGTGCCACTATACTCCAGCCTGGGTGACAGAATGAGATGTTGTCTCAACAAACAAACAAACAAAAAACCTTAACCTAAGTTGTTAACTGTGAGCTAAATCAATCAACCTGCATACGTTTTCCTTTTCCATCTCTTTGACATGATGAATGCATTTTAGTTTTATAACAGTTTTCTAAAAATATATTCATTCATATTGTCTATTATGACAGGACTTGATCCAATTGACTCCCGAGTTTTCTTTGGAAGTTTCGGTTCAGCCCTTAATGAGATTGTAATCCTGTTGCAATTGAAAAATCAAAGTAAATGGGTATGGATTCTTGGCTTAAGAAAAAATAATTTTGATGACTAGTGGCTCTGTGAGGAAAAACTTTCTTTCTTCCTTTTCCAGATGTCTTCTCTCTAAGACTCTGAAATTCTTCTGGTCTGTTATAAAATCAATTTGAGTATGAAAATAGCTAACATATGTAAAAACCTTAGTATTGTGCTTGCAATACACTAAATACTACATAAAATTAGCTTTATTATTAATAGAAAGTGGGGCTGTTGGCTGCGGAAAAGAGGCTCCCTTTTTCCTCTGTCATCAGTACAAACGTGAAAAGCACAGGAAGATATAATCTGTAAAGTTTCTTCCTAGCTTATGAGTTTCAGTAACAGCTGCTTCAAGGCCATACATATAATACTTCTGAACAAACCGCTTTTCTGAGAGCCACTTTACTTATCTTTGTGACAAAAAAATAGATATGAAATAAATTTTTTGACAGATAGCCTTTGGCTAACGCAATAAAAATATGAACCTGGAAGCTGAGTAAAGTTTTGTTTTCTCTTTACCCTCCGAATTCCTTTACTTGGTCCTGCCTCTTTTGTTCATCTAAATCCCAGGTGTGCCCTCGCTACCCACAGACTCTCAATACAGACTCTTTCTACATACAACCACATGCTCTTCATTGATCTATACCTTACACCTTTTTTTCTACAAATCTTTAAAATTGGATATTTTGGTGACTTTAAAGATTCCCAAGCATGATCATATTTCCCTGTGTCCTATTTGCACAGTTGTTTGTGTGCTAATGGTTCACTCCATATCACATTATCAAAGCTGAGTCTGCACTGGAATCTGTCCTTGAAGTCCAAGTTCTGTGAGGAACTAAGAGCTTCATGTAAGTATGATGAGACATGTGAAAGCATCATGCACATATTACTACAGTAACAAAGAAAGGATGAGCAATTCTTCCACAGAACGTTAGTGCTGAAACCATCATTCGGATGAGGAATATTTGCCCCTACATATGAAAAATGAATCAGAGCCTTGTATGGAAAGACATTCCAGATGGAGAACACAACATTTTCAGAGACATTTGCTCAGGAACCGCACTAGTGGAGAACTGCAGCATTGCTAGAGAGGGTAGGAGCGGGAGAAAGGCTGGGAAGAAGAAAGGTGAGGGAATAATGAGAGGACCTCACATCAACCTTCCAGCCTGCAAGGTTCATTTTATCCTCATTTCACAGAAGAGGAAAAGGAGGTCCATTTAGTGAAAAACTGCATAGGTTTGTAGTTCTCCTTGAAGAGGTCCTTCATCTCCCTTATTAGTTGTATTCCTAGGTATTGTATTCTCTTTGTAGCAATTATGAAAGGAAGTTCATGGTTTGGCTCTCTGTCTGTTTTTTGTGTGTATAGGAATGCTTGTGATTTTTGCACATTGATTTTGTATCCTGAGGCTTTGCTGAAGTTTCTTATCAGCTTAAGGAGATTTTGGGCTGAGACAATGGGGTCTTCTAAATATACAATCATGTCATCTGCAAATAGAGACAATTTGACTTCCTCTTTTCCTAATTGAATACTTTTATTTTTCTTGCCTGATTGCTTTGGCCAGAACTTCCAATACTATGTTGAATAGGAGTGGTGAGAAAGGGCACTCTTGTCTTGTGCCAGTTGTCAAGGTGAATGCTTCCAGTTTTTGCCCATTCAGTATGATATTGGATGTGGGTTTGTAATAAATAATGTTTATTATTTTGGGATACATTCCATCGATACCTAGTTTATTGAGAGTTTTTAGCATGAAGGGCTGTTGAATTTTGTCAAAGGCCTTCTCTGCATCTATTGAGATAATCATGTGGTTTTTACAAACCACTGCTAAGAAAATAAGAGAGGACACAAACAGATGGGAAAACATTCCATGCTCATGGTTAGGAAGAATCAATATCATGAAAATGGCCATACTGCCCAAAGTAATTTATAGATTTAGTGCTATTCCTATCAAGCTACCATTGACCTTCTTCACAGAACTGGAAAGAAAAACACTTTAACCTTCATATGGAACCAAAACAGAGCACACATAGCCAAGATAATCCTAAGAAAAAAAAAAAAAGCTGGAAGCATCATGCTACCTGACTTCAAACTATACTGCAAGGCTACAGTAATCAAAACAGCATGGTACTGGTACCAAAACAGAGATATAGACCAATGGAACAGAACAGAGACCTTGAAAGTAATGTCACCCACCTATAACCATTGGATCTTTGACAAACCTGACAAAAACAAGCAATGGGGAATGGATTCCCTGTTTAGTAAATGATGTTGGGAAAACTGGCTAGCCATATGTAGAAAGCTGAAACCTCTGCCTCCTGGGTTCAAGCAATTCTCCTGCGTCAGCCTCCCGAGTAGTTGGGACTACAGGCATGCACCACCACCCCCGGCTAATTTTTGTATTTTTAGTAGAGACGGGGTTTCACCATGTTGACCACGATGGTCTCAATCTCTTGACCTCATGATCCACCCACCTTGGCCCCTCATAAAAACTATTCTTAACCCATGGGCCATACAACAACAAGGAGAGGGCTAGATTTACATGTGGGCTTTTGTTTTACAGTGCCTGCTCTAGATAGTTCCCTTTCTCGTCAGAAACTTTGTCAACTATTTCAAGACTTCTCATTCCTATTGCAATGAAACTATTCCTATTGTTCCTATGAAACTAAATACGGGAACATCAAGCTGACTTAAACATTACATAACAAGTGATTGCAAAGCTTTGGCAATTTTCTTGATGTCCCTGAATCTCAATTTCTTTGTATGTATACTGGAAAGAGATACGTTTATAAAGATATTATGGGAACTTAGTGAAATATTCATTGATTCAATTAAGTTCTTTCTAGTTGCAGAGTCTTCCCTGAAATACTAAAGTTCAGAAAATATGCAGTGTAAAAGGTAGATCTTGACCCTACCTACATGAGGCTTAGAATTAAGATCATAAGACATACGGTAAGTATGAAGTTACAATTAATATGATAGAAATTATTATTAATATGATAGAAGCTTTTTCCATGATGGAAAAGAAAAAAAAAAAAAAAAAACTGGGCCAAAGGGAGAATACAGCACAGAAGGGCATACTCTAAGTTCAGGAAAAGCATCCTGGAAAATAGTGCTGTCAAACAGGGCTGTGAAATGATTCACTGAACTGGAGACATAAAAAAAAAAAAAAAACATTTCAGGCAAAGGCAATGCTATGGATAAATTCCAGAGGTGAGAAAGAGTTGGCCCATGAAGAAGCTGAAAGAAGTTCACGTGACTAGAATATAAACTTCAAGACATAAACATAAAACAGGATTGAAGAGATCGTGCTAGAAAAGTAAGAAGCCATATAAAGACAAGTTCACAAGTCTAGAAGTGATCTGAAGAGCAAAGGAAGGTTCCTGAAAAGTTGTGAGCAATAAGGGCATATTATTAGACTTGCATTTTGAAAAGGTCATTCTACTGCAATGTGAAGAATGGATTAGAGAAAGAATGAGTCCAGGGAGGACAGTTCAAAAGTAGATGCAATGATCTAGATGAATAATGGTAGTGGCTCAGGTTAGAGTAGGGCAGAGGAAACTAAAAGAAGCGGTCGGGGTCAAGAAATATGGTTATTGGATTCATTTAAAATATTTATTGCATCCATTGTCCTGGGAATACAATAATAAACAGGCCAAACTGCCCTGTTGTCAGTATGATAGACAAAGTACAGTCAGATATTATTCCCAGGTTTTTGCTTTGAACATCTGGATGGATGGTGGCAACATGAACTAGGATGAGAAAGAAACAAAAAGAGAAACAATTTGGTGTGGTTTGATTAAAAACCTTGACTGAATTTTCTCATAGTTATTTCTTATAGTATTTTAGGGGGTACATTTCTCCCGTAAAGACATTTAGGACCAGAAACAAAAATAAAAAGAGACAGTGAGTTTATGGCTCTCTAAAACAGGTTTACTATTCTTTCAGCTTTCTCCTGCCTTTTATACCCAGAGAATTTAAAAAAAAAGGAAAAGAAGAAATATATGACTGGAGTTACAGAACAAGTGTAGATACCACTGATAGGAGCAGATATGAAAAGAAAACTGCTCATGCAGAGTGCCCCCCCCCTAAAGCTGATAATAGACATTTTCTTCAAGGTAGAAGATGCTGCACTTTACAATAGCTTACCTGGAACTGTTATATACTAACTGAATATGTTATTGAGAGTTGGGTTCTTGGGGTGACACTCTTCATTCAAGGGGATTTCTACCAATATGTCAAGATCTCCACCAGTTCTACAGGGGCCATCTTACCTCATTTTTCTATATTCTGGGACCCCATAAAATGGTTAATACCACAGATATTTTTCTCAGAATTATATTACGCTCATCTTCAGATTTGAAATACTTTTAACTAGTGATTTTTCTGTCTTAAATTTAAATGGTTTCTATGGGTAAACATATCATGCTGCATGTGTATGTAGTTGGATTCACACTTCCTATTTTATACTCTTTGCATACAGCAAAACATATTCACAAATGATATTTCTAGAATTCTCCAAAGCCGAAAGTGAAGTCATTACAAAGTATCCTAGTTAGGTGAACGGAGACATGTAGCAAATGGAGATCTTTGTTTTAAAAATACAAAGAATAAAACAGTAAGTTTAATTCTTGACTCATTCCATTGGTAGCATCTGTGAAGCCCTCAGCCCCCCAGTGGACATGTCCACCAGTTGCAAAGACGTATATGAACCTAAAGAAAGTGTATTATGCTGGAAATAATAGACTTGGCAATCATTCTCTTTGTATATGATATTTGAAACTATGGCAGTTGATCAGTTGTTGGAAGTACATGGTGAAATTGTCTGGAGAAGTAACAGCATTTGACAGACCTCAATAATTGAAGCTAAAGAAGAGCGGCTAAGAAGTAGAAGATAGGAGATGGCATTCATAAAACCCCCAAAGAACCTGCTTCAAGAAGGTATATTGTGCCAAAGTCTCTGTATGGGGCCTCTGGGTTGAGTAAAACAGTCAGTGGTGCTCTTGACGAAAATGATGGCCCTAGTGAGGTTGGAGGTTCGAGGCAGTGAGTCCAGGTCTAAGTGTGATGGGAGAAAATTAAATTAATCTGAATATAAGAACTCTTTTGGGAAAATGAGTCCAAGAAAATAGGGAAAAGACAAAATAATTTCTGGCTGGTTTTCCCATATACTTTTTTAAGATAGAAGATACCTGAACATGTTCTAGTAGTGATAGAAAATAATCAGCAGGAAGAGATATTGAAGACTCGGAGGGAGATAGATAACTGGTAAATTAGGAAGGGAAGAAACCTGGGAAAAAAATAGGTCTGTTTTTGAAATGGTACTGTCTGCTGTTTGCTTACATGGAAAAAGCAGGGAAGCAGGAAAGTATGAAGGTATGGTATAACCCTGTAGGCTGGATGTCAGGCAGTTGAGACATCTCCCTCTGGAGATTTTTATTGTGAAGTAGCTGAAAGTGAGGGAAAATGAATAAGATGCTTGATGCATATAATCATTCTGACGAATGGGATATTGAACACATAAAAGGACAGATAGACATTAATGATTATGAATTAATAGCTGCATTTAATCTACTTCTTTCTAAGATAATGAAGTTTTTGCCACAAGTGTCTAGGAACTGTTTTGTTCTCTATAAATATTTCTACAGGATGAGTAAGTAGTTTCTATTATATGTAAATATTTATATACGTATATGTGGATATATATAACACACACATAATAGGCACATATACATGTATAGATACTTTAAATGCACAGTGAGAGTAGGGAAGAATATATGTCTATATTTTAGGATGTGGTTATATATGCATATATGTATTTACATGGAAAGACGTGTACCTATAAATTTACACACGTGCGTATATATGAAAACCTGTGACTTACATGCATATACATTCTTTTGTACTCTCACCATTCATTTGAAGTATATTATTTATTGCACACTTTGTAGAGTGGTACTCTCTCTTTAAAAAAAAGATTTAATCTACATGTAGTTGATCAGGGAAAATTATCCCATGACTTTGTTATTTTGTTGTTAAAGAATAAACATAGCCCAGATTATTCTTGATGTTGCTGTGAATTCTATGAACCTTCATATAATTCCATGCAGATGTTAAATTTTAACATTTATCTCCAACATATGAAGATATTGTTCAAGTGATTACTGGTGTAGCTGTTAACGAATTATTTCAAATTTACCTTTGCTCAGTGCTAAAAAGAAAATATTTCCTATGCATGAGAAGTGACAGAAGAACCAGAACCACTTCAGGATAATCACTAGGGGAGAAAGGCATCGAAGATTATATATATTATTTTAATTAAGGGTACTTGAAAATGTGTATGGCTTTTTTGAATAATAAGCATCTACAGATGAGGTATGATTAGAAAATGCAATCTCTTTTACAGGTTCAATTAAATCAAACTCATTTTAATAATGGTGAATGATTAGAGAAATTTTTATCAGAATCGTACTTTGAGTCATCATTCAAAGAATCAATTTTGTTGTTTTTTAAAATTCTGCAATGTGGTTTACTAGATAATGACGACAGGACTTAAAATTAATGGAAGACGTTTCAGAGTGATTAAATTATATGTCTTAATCAGTCTATGATTTAATATGACTAGTGGATTTAAAGAATTTTCATTTATTCACAAAAGACAACCATCTCAGCCAGTCAAGCTTATAATTAGTGAGAAATAATCCTCAGTAGTTACTGCATATCTCATACGTGAAGAATTTACCCAAATAATACATAACCTATTGACCTTGAATATTTTCTGTCTTGTAAAATTTGCTTTTGGTTTAAGGCATTAAACTGTGTAATATTTGAATGAGATTATTCTTGTTGCTGTTTTATGTTCCAGGATAATTAGTTAGGAGAAGATAGGAAGAATTGCAGGTAAACAGGTTATATACTTATTTGTCATCAAAACCCAATTTTTTTTTGAGTTTAAAAAAAATTGAGATTAGCATTTCTTTTAAAATCTATAACTGATATAATTTTAATATGCATTTATCTATTGGCAACTAAAATATAGTATTCAACTTTATCCAAGTGTCTTTCATTATAGAGAAATGTACATTCACAAAAGGTTTACTTCTTCAAAAGTTGCACTATTTATATATATTTTTGAAGAAGTGTATGATATGATCTGTTTGTCATAGTGATAAGGTATATAAGATATTGTATTGAAATATGATTTAAATTTATAGAGAAATGCTGATAATTTTTGCTAGAATAAATATTAAAATGTGTTATGCCTATATAAGAAGGTTTAGTTAAAAAATAAAAACAATGTTTGATGCTATTAAATCATTATATCATAAATACATAAAAGGTAGTTAAAAGGTTTGATTTACATTGTGTCCTTTCTTCCCTATTGACATTTCAATGAGATTAATAAGTTACATTTATATCATCAATCAACATGGCAATGTTAAAATACACTTTCGATCTTTCATGTAATCCATGTAAAAGGGATACATAAAACATTAAAACTGTAGTCCTCGCTGTGGTGAAGTCAAGATTTTAAAGCAGGAAATCGTGGAATGAGACAAGAATGTAAAGTTTAAGGAGAGGACCCCTTTTGTCTGGCTACATAGTCAGAGAGGTTTGAACTGCCTGAAATCCTAGTAACTCCATTAAAGGGAAAAGTGCTATTGCTCTCTCATTCAGCAGGAAAGAGTTAACTAAAGAAGGTAATTATTTCTCTAACACAGTTTTATATATGTGTGCTAGTGCCTACTATACTTTCATTATGAGTGGATGCATCTAGAAGGTTCTGTCTGTGGGAATCAGGAATATGCCAGTCAATGAATCCATCAACACCCTGATTTTGGACTTCTCAGCCTCCAAAACCGTTAGACATAGGTGTTTGTTCTTAAGCCACCCAGTTTATTGTTATGTGTATTATAAGCAACATGAACAGGCTAAGACAGGGACTCCAAAATATTCTGGACCCCCAAAAGACTATGTGGGTTAGAAATCCAAAAGGCCGGTATTGTATGAAGCTACTGAGATTTAAGGGGTTACTTTGCTTTTGCAGCATAATGAAGTTCATAACTCTAGCTCATGATCCAACTATAATAAAGTCTCAAAAATCTGTGCACTTAATCTAAATGTTGTAATAGTAGCTATGATTTAATAGGAAAACAATCTAAACAAAATTTAATAATGATTTCATTTCTCCTTCAGCCTGAAATTGGAAGTCACACATTGATTTCATTTTCATATATCAACTCTGAATAAGTAAATTTTCCTGCAAGGTGGTAATAACAGGGTTAATGTTCATAGATAAATAATCACAATGTTATGGTGAATTGGTAAATTCTCAGTAGTTAAAGAATACATCAATTTAAAGTGTGCTGGCTTGGCCAGTTTTTACTTGCCCACTCCACAGTTATTTTTCGTCAACGGTTCTGAGCTCAATTCTTTTAAGTGGACATATTGTTTTTCCTTAGGAAAAAGAATAAAATATTCATGACACTCTGTGGTGATTCATACATTTCTGTAACTTAGAAACAGATAACTTCATTAATTCTTCAGAATGTCTTCTACTGCCCTGGATCACAGATAGTATGATAGTGTGCATGGGGACTTGGCTGCTGAAATGTATTTAAAAGAATTCTATGCCTTCTAATATACAGTGTTTTGAGGAAGAGTTTAAAATTTTAGAATACCATGTACAAATGATGTTATTTAATAATTGATAAAAGGCAGTTCCTGCACAACTTTGACATTCTATTCGGGTCAGACTTGTAAAAAATCAGTATTTTCCCTTTTCTTTTCTTTTTTTTTCATCACCACCCCACCCAAAAGGAAAGTCTTCTTTCCTTCCTTCCTTCCTTTCTTCCCTCCTTTTTTTCTTATCATACTTTAACTTCTGGGATACACTCCCACCAACAGTGTAGAAGTGTTCCTATTTCTCCACATCCTCTCTAGCATCTGTTGTTTTCTGACTTTTTAATGATGGCCTTCTAACTGACATGAGATGGTATCTCAATGTGGTTTTGATTTGCATTTCTCTAAATGATCAGTGATGGTGAGCTTTTTTTCATGTTTGTTGGCCACATAAATGTCTTCTTTTGAGAAGTGCCTGTTCATATCCTTTGCCCACTTTTTGATGGGGTTGTTTTTTTCTTGTAAATTTGTTTAAGCTCCTTGTAGATTCTAGGGTTGTCAGATCGCAAAAATTTTCTCCCATTCTGTAAGTTGTCTGTTCACTCTGATGATAGTTTCTTTTGTTGTGCAGAAGCTCTATAGCTTTATTAGATCCGTTTGTCAATTTTGGTTTTGTTGCCATTGCTTTTTGTGTTTTAGTCCCTGTTTAATAAACGGTTTTGGGAAAACTGATGAACCATATGCGTAAAACTGAAACTGGACCTTATCCTTACACCTTATACAAAAATTAAACCAAGATGAATTAAAGACTTAAACATAAGACCTAAAAGCACAAAAACCCTAAAAGAAAACCTAGGCAATACCATTCAGGACATAGGCATGGGCAAAGACTTCATGACTATTTTCTTTTTTCCAAATTATCTATTCTCATTTAAAATAAGTAATAATGTTTAAGAAAGATCAGATTTTCCCTAATATTTTTACATTACTATTAAAAACAATAATGTATTAATTATATGTGGAATGTTTCTTTGGTGTTACTCTTACATCATCCCTTATGGACTGCAAGAACAGAAGCCTAAAGAAGCTGTTTTGTGTCCAAAGCCACAAGGATAGGGACAGAACCAGGGTTAAGATCCAGATTCACTGGCTGCCACACCATTGTTCACTCTGCTCTATTCTAGTAGAAGAGTTTATTATACTCTGTTCAATTGTTTATGGACTCTCTTTAGGAGATGTTTAAAATGCTTAAAACAATAGTCATGTCTTTAAAATCTCATATCTTTCTTTGGTCTATCTCTAAGTGATACATACATGCATAGTAAGTACCAAAATTACCAACATGAATACTTTTTGCATAGACTTTGTAAATGTTATTATTAGATGTCTTTTTAATTTTTCCATAGTCCTTGTAACTTGATGATAATTGATCAAAGAATGTTAGGAGTCAAAAAATTCAACAAATGACTATGAGATGGGCTGGGTGCAGTGTCTCATGCCTGTAATCCAGCACTTTGGGAAGCCCAGGCAGGCAGATTGCCTGAGCTCAGGAGTTCGAGACCAGTCTGGGCAACATGGTAAGACCCTGTCTCTACCAAAATACAAAATGTAGCTGAGTCTGGCAGTGTGCACCTATAGTCCCAACCTACTTGGGAGGATGAGGCAGAAGAATTGCTTGAACCAGGGAGGCAAGGGTTGTAGTGAACTGAGATTGTGCCACTGCACTCCAGCCTGGGTAACAGAGAGACTTCATCTAAAAAAAAAAAAAATGACGGTAAGATGGACACTCAAGTCTGGACACAGTGGCTCACACCTCTAACCCCAGCACTTTGGGAGGCTGAGGAGGGTAGACTACCTGAAGTCAGGTGTTTGAGGCCAGCCTGGAGAACATAGTAAAACCTGGTCTCTACTAAAAATACAAAAATTAGCCAGGTGTAGTGGTGCACACCTGTAATCCCAGCTACTTGGAAGGCTGAGGCACAAGAATCACTTGAACCTGGGAGGCAAAGGTTGTAGTGAGCCAAATTTGTCCCAGTGCACTCCAGCCTGGGTGACAGAGCAAGACTCTGTCTCAAAGGAAAAAAAGAAGAGACTCAAAAATTTGATGATATAGAAATTACTGTCTTAAATTCTTTATTCATTCATTCAATAACTGTTTATTTAAATCTACTGTAAGGAATGAGCTGTGATTAGGAGCTGTGCATATAGTCATAAACAAATAGGCAAGACAGACACACTCAGATAACTTATATTTAATAGGCAGTGACAAAATTCCAAACCATATATATATATATATATATATTACACGAATAGTAAATACAAACACTAACAGAAAGTCCATGAAGTAAAATGTCGACTGCTGTAAGAGATAAAAATGCTGGGGGAAGTTGGGAGAGATCCTGTTTTCTGTTTCCCTGTGGTTGATATGGGAGCTTGACTAAGAAGCTCAAAATTAAGCTGAGGGTTAAAGGATGAGAAGGAGTCGCCTCTACAAAGAATTGAACACAGAGCACTTCCGTTAATGGGAAAAGCACATGCAAATATATAACAGCAAAAACGTCTTAGAATGTCCGGAATATAAAAGTGATTGAGAAGGAACGTGGCTCGGAGTGAGACTGAAGACCAGATCGTGAAAGGCCTGAGAATGCCAGCTGGTATCGGAGGGCAATGAGAAGCTAAGTTTTAAGAGCCAAGTTATATTATCTAATCTAAGTTGCAAAACAGGCAAGTCATCCTGGCTCTATATAAAGAGTGTTTTGAAAGAATCTAATTTCCGTAACATTGGAGACTGATTTAATACGGACTTACCTTCTGGTACATAATTATGGAATGCTGGATACATTTAAGCTAAACAAACAGGTAACTACATGACAGGAAAAAGAAAAATATTCCCTGATGTCAGGAAGAATAAATAATACCAAACCAGAGCTATAATTTGTTAATCTGATGCTATCGTTGTCCAGAATATTAGATTTGGCTTTAGGCTCTAAGTTTGGGCCCTAGAGTTTGAATACCCACTTAGGGATAAAATGACATAGACTTTGAATTGCATTACGAAATTTGCATAGAGAACAACCTCAGAAAGACTGATATCTTGGCCTCAAGGAATCCTCCTGCCTTAGTCTCCCAAAACACTGGGGATTACAGGTGTGAAGTATGGCACTCAGCCACATTATCCTTTTGATGCAGGGCTGCAAGCACTGATTCCTACATCTGCCATGACCTGGGTGCAAGATTTTGAATCCTTCACTAAATTATTCTCTCAGCTTCAGAACAAGAACAATTCAGCTTTAGAGTAAGTCACAAGGTATTTTAGTTTTTTAAATCAATAAATTAATATTCTATGCCTGGTGTGATGGCTCACACCTATAATCCCACCACATTGGGAAGCCAATGTGGGAGGATTGCTTAAGCCCAGGAGTATGACACCAGCCTGGCCAACATGTCTCTACCAAAAAAACCACAAAATTATCCAGGCATTGTAGCACAGGCCTGTGGGCCCAGCTACTTGGGGGGTTTAGGAGGAGCATTGCTTGAGCCCAGGAGGTGGAGACCACAGTGACACAGTAAGCCAAGATCACACCATTGCACTCCAGCCTGGATGATAAAGTGAGATCCTGTCTCAAAAAAAAAAAAAAAAAAAAAAAAAAAAAAAAAAAAAGAGAGAGAGAGAAACAGAGAAAAGAAAAGAACAGAAATTAATATACTAACAGCTACTTTGAAGGAGATGATCGAAGTTTAGTCTGATTTTAACAGTGACTTCAAGACAGCAGATTTTTTTTTCTTGAGGTGGAGTCTCACTCTTGTCACCCAGGCTGAAGTGCAGTGGAGTGATCTCAGCCCACCATAACCTCCACCTCCCAGGCTCAAGTCTGGAGGCTGGAAAGTTCAGGATCAAGGCACTGGAAGATTCTGTGTCTTGTGAGGACTGTTTCCTGATTCACAGAAGGTGCCTTTGCACAGTGTCCTCACGTGGCAGAAGGAACAAGCTAACTCTCTGTGATCTCTTTTCTAAGGACACGAATCCCAAACACGAGAGGTCAGCCTTCATATTCTAGTCACCTCTCAAAGAACTTACTTTCTAATATCATAAAGTTGGAGGTTAGAATTTCAACATATAAAGTTTGGGAGTACACATTCAGGCCATAGCACCCTATTAGTCATTTTTATTTCTTAGAAACATACATAGACATATATGCACACAAGCATTCACAATAAAAATTATAAATAATGGTGGAAATTGATCCACTGTGATAAGTATACACAACAATCAAGCTAAACACAACAATCAGTGCTGAAACAAACTTATAAGAGTTTTAATTTAAAAAAAATTAGAAACCATAATGAAAGAGTTAATCATGAGATAGAAAATAATTTTAAAAATAATTACTCTAGAAATAACATAATCAGTGACATTAAAAATACAATGGATGATTTTAAAAGGAATATGTATAAATGTTGAGAGCCATTTGTTGAAGTGAATGATAAATGTAAAGAAGTACTCCAGAAAACATCAAAAGAAGGAAAATAAAATGAAAAATGAGAAAGTCATATTTTTTTACTTTCTCATTCTAAATTCCAGAACAAGACACTGGAGCAGATGCAGTATTTGAAAGCATAATGGCTGATAATTTTCCAAGATTCCTTAATGACATCAATTTTTATTTTGAAGATTCAGTCACAAGTAGGATATATTAAAAATAAATCCACATCTAAAAAAATAGTGATGAAGCGTCTCTCAGGGATAAAAGTAAGAATAACAGCTAGACTGCAACTAACGTCCCCTTCATAGCAACAAAATAAACTAGAAATAACTTCAAAATGTTAAAGAAAAATAACTCTCAACCTAGAATTCAGTACTAATCTAAAGTATTATTCAAAAGTGAGAAGGAAATGAAGATATTTTTAGAAAAAGGCTGAGACAAGTTTGCCACTTACAGGCTTTCACTGAAATAACTACTGAAGAATACATTTCAGTAAGAAGGAAATTGAATCCTGTTACGGTAATGCCAGGATAAAAGAACTAATGGTGTACCCAAAAAATGGCGAAGTTGTGGTAAGTATAACTAATTGCTGACTATAAAGAAAACCACACTAATAAGAATGACTAAAAAATATCAGACAATGTAAGAGAGAAAAAGAAGGACTTTAATGAGTTGTAAACATCTTTCATACTTTGTAGTTGGGAGGTAGGTAAAGATATTAATTACCTGTAGACCTTGTTAGCCAACTGAGTCTGTCTAAGATTTAATGTGCTTAACCAAATAAATGAAAAATAAAAATCGAATATACAATTAAACCTATAGAAAAGTAAAAGAAAAGGGAAAAAAGAAAACTCAGTCAAGCTAATATGCTTCAAGAAGGAGGAAACGAAGTAAAGAGCTCATTGTCTAGAAAATACAAAATAATAAATGCAGATGTATCTGTAATTCTAATAACTATAAACAGGTACATCAGTTAAAAAATTCTCAGACTGTATTTTTTACTTTTAAGAAAGGCAGTTACATATTAATTTCAAGTCATACGCTATCAAAGAAATCTGACATAACAATATCAATATCAGAGGAGACTTTCCGGCAAAGCTCAAACTTAGAGGTTTTTCTGATTAGAGGATGAGCTCGTATGGTTAATAAAATGAATAATTAGGAAGACATAGCAATTCTGGATACAAAGGCACCAACTAACATGTATACAAAATAAAAACTGATCAAATTATTGGAAGAAATCAAGACATCTACCACAATGTAAAATCATTAATACATTTTTCTCTAGTGGAACAGAGAAATAGAGAATAAATTGGTATAAGAGCTGGGATGGGAAATGCGGTGACCACATAAGATAATCTACCTAGACATGGTGAGTGTCTTAGAGTGGGCCTGTGAGCTACTCCTGGAGAAGCCAGAACATAATGAAATCAGGAGACTGTTTTTCAATGCATTGTAATAAAGTGTAATAAATGCAATGGCCAAATTTTATAGCTCACTACCATTTGTATATTTTTGGTATATGGTGTGTTTACCACATTTCTCATTCATATTTTGTATTTTCATCTTGTACACATGCACACGTACACACACACACAATCAGTTTGGATTCTATTTCTTGTATTTTGTTGTCTGTAAAAGTAATGTATTGAGCACTTTAAGACCTTAATCCCAGCTCTTGTTTTGCATCTAAATAGCTATATGATGTTTGGCAAATCAAATCATTTCAATTTTCTACCCCTATATTCTTATCTGCAAATTGTGTTGACAAAATCAGATAGAGAAGATTTTTTTCATCAGTTGTTACTATATAAATTTATGTAAAATGTTTGGCCCTTTGCGAATTAGTTTCGTTACTTATAAATGTATATTTAAATTATATATTTCACAAGTATATATTACATAGCAATTAATTTTTCCATTAAAATGAGGACAAATAAAGTTATTTATTCCATGAATGACACAATACATAACCGAGATAATAAAACTAAGGCACCTCTTAATCTGCCTAAGTAAATGAGGCAGTCCACTAGTGCATGACCCCAGGATATGCCCCCAGTTTTTTAAATAAGTTGAATAAATGGGCACTGAATTCTTGCCACCTTTACAAAGACATTGTTAGCCATTCACTAAACATAGCCTCCTTTGCTGCTGTTTTCCACGAAATAAATTACATTTTAAGTGAAATAAGGTCTTTATTATAGACTATTGAGACCCTTCATAGCCTGGCTTCAATCTGTATCATTACCAGTATTGCATAATATAATGGGCAGGTTTGTTGATATGATTGAATTAAATCATCCCATTCACAGTTACCATGAAAGGCCTGATCGGTAGTAGAGTTTTAGTTAATACTTTCTGTTCCTTTCTTTTGTCTGTCTTTAGAATATGCAAAAACCATAGATGTATTACAAACCCCTTTACCAGTCCAGAGCACTAATTTCTTTGCAAAGAGTCAACAGCCATACAATGCAATGATGCATCATGTAGTGTTTCTAATTTTTTTTGAGGATGCAAACATACAAAGCTCACACAAACTTTAGAGAACAAAGGAAGGAGGTTTTCTGAAGTTCGTGGGAAGGTGTCCTACCTCTGCTTCTTAACCCGCTCCTAGGGGCAGGCTCTACTGAGCCCCAGCCGTTAGTCCAGCTTCCCCAGATTTAGAAAAGACTGCTCAGTTCACAGCATCTATATAAGCAAGTTGCATAAGAAACGTGAGGTTTGTCACAGCTCCGGCAGTTGGTTAAAATCCACTTCAGGTTCCAGAAAATAGTCACAATAATGAGCTCTTCAGATAGCCCTCAACTGCTGTTATTAGATTGAGCCCTTCAAAACTCTCAGCACTCCTCAATAACCAGCCACATGCTAAAACTTTAAGAGACATTGTGACTGGGTTTTAGAGAGTAAAGCCTTAAAGACAGGGAAACAGAGATGCATGGAAGTTCAAGTATTAAACGGACACATTCTAAATTGAAGGCCAATGTTTTCGACAATATATATTTAGATGTTATACTTTTTGGTGATGGTGGTAACATGGAAATATGAGTATCAATTGCTAGACAAAATTAATACATGAAAACATTTTTATCTTCACGTCTCCAGATCAGGCTTTCCTTTGGCCTACTATTTTCATTCTCTCCTATAAAAAAAATCCTTCCATCAAGACTGACTGACTTGGTGTTGGGATCAGAATTTTCACTTACCTCCTCCTCTTACTAAGTGCTGCCCTCAATTTTCTCCAGCTCTCTGAATTGTATCCTTTCTTTAAGATCCAGCAAAACCAAACTATCCTCCAAGAACTGTTCTTGGTCTATTGCTGTTCATAGTAAGCAGTGTTTTCCTATTTCTTTGACCTTTGAGTCGGATGTGACATTTTGTATGTTCTTTCTGTTTTTCGTTGTTAATAGCATGCAAACTATAAGGCCCTTTATTACAGGAACAATGTCACAGTTTTACCATTTAACTGAAGACTAAGAATTAGATGTAGGGGCTTTATAAGCACCTCATCAAGATAAATATCTCTCAGATAAAGTGTACTAATAAAAGTATAGGGTCATATCACATGATTTGACTGGTCAGCTATAAAGATACTTAAGTTCTTGAATTGTCGGGCTATGTTATATGACACATCCTGGGATATTTGAAAAGCAAGGAACTATTAATATAAGAGTCCTGTTTATTTTTAAGCAGCATGTGAAGGAAAAAGAAAAATCTTGGAATTTCTAGAGCTTGACAGTATGCTCTGTTTGTGCAGTTTCTTATTTACCCACCTATATTTTTGGATTCAACTGAACAATAGCATCTAGTTCAAAGAAAGTTACTGCAAGAACCTTGTCATGAATAGAATCACACACCAAAGGGTCTAAAGCCCTTGTGGTATTTTTTCTATTTTTGAAATGTCAAGTCTCACGTTGTAGGACGCAATCTGCAGTAACAGCTATTGTATTTATAGCCAAGAAAGAAATTGCATTAACAATGTAATTGCATACAGTAAGGGTCACATATATTTTGACCATCATTTAAAATCTCACTGGGTAGAAGCAGCAAGTTCAAAAGAACAATCTGTTTATTTATTTATTTTTATTCCTAGGTCTCTACCTCTCTCTAGCGCCTTCACTGTATCTATAAGATAGAAACATGATGTCATTATTTTTAATGTTAATTAAAAAAAAATAAAACAACATTCCAAGATATTATTTTTTAAAAAGCAGAATTATGCCACATGTCCAAATCTATAGTAGAACAGAGGTTTATTTTTTTGTTGGGTTTTCAACTGACACATATAAAAGGAAATAATTATATTAATAATTTATATCATAATGATAGTATTGATCTGTTAACGAAATAATTGGCTCTGTATGTGATTGCATTCATTTATTACCAAAGTGTTTTTTGCTGATTGGTTCGATAGTAGGAGGAAATACATCTTTGTCCCTCCAGAAAGCACTGTTTTATTAAATGCCTAAAGAGAAACCTAAAACCACATTATTCCACATGTACAGATACTCAGCATTACGCTCTGAAAACACAATTTCTAAGAGAATTTTCTCTTTATAGCTCTTTATGAAAGGCTTCTTCTGTCCTTGTGCCTTATGTGTGCTTGTTATATGTCTCTTTAGCATTATTACAAACTCTGATAAATCAATTCTCTAATCTCTCTAAGATGAATTGAATTGGATAATTGACAAAGTACATTATTTAATGAACATAAAATTCCTCTTTTAAAAATACACAACCACGACCCCCTTTGTTGTGCCACAGCTGTGGTAGTATTTGCAACGACAGAAAACTTGGTTTCTGCTGGTGGTAGTTATGTGGGGTGGGCAGGGCAAGTTCTGCAGTGGGCAGAGAGGATAGTTCTGTCTACTCAAAGGTATGTCTTTCTTTAGAAGGAACTTTCAAGAAATATACGTTAAACAATAAAATACCTTTGACTTTAAAATTCTGTTGTCATGTGAAGATATAAAAAATTCAGCTAAGCAACCTTGTGTAAACAGATATAAGAGGATAGATATTTTTGCACCAAATCTGTGTCTTCCCATGGAGGGAATTTTCTCAAGGAAGCCTTTCTTGATGCTCTCAAATGTGTCACCAACCACAGCACACAGTAGCACCTAGTAGGATTTTTTTTTTAATTTTTGAAATTTTTAACTTTTTATATTTAATGGCAAAAACTGCAATTACTTTTGCACCAACCTAATAACTGTAGTCAATGCCTATCCTCTCTCATGAGAAAAGTTTCAAAATCCCCCAAACTTAGCATAGTCCCTGACAAACAGCTGGTGTCCCATAAATATTAATTTTAATGCTAGAAAGCCTTTAAGCAGTATGGATATAAATGAATGGATGATCACTGACTTTCACTGGGTAAGCGTTCATGTTAGTTTTTAGAAGGATTTCACTGAACCTTGTTCAAAGAACCTGAGGCTGGAATAACAACAACTTCTAATCTACTAAGGCAGATAAATACTGATGATTATGCCTACCAACTTACCCCCTTGTTTATTTCCTTGCCCTTCCAGTGTATTTGATATATATTTAATCCATGTTATTTATTGGCAGACAAATGAGGAAAATGTTCACTTAGGGTATCCTAGAGAATTGTTTTACTTCATAAATTTCTACTTCCCTTTCTCTAGGCTCAGAAAAGCAGGATTTACAGACATGAAAAATAGCACTGCAATGTATCAAAAGTTGTAATCCTGGTAGGATCACTTGCTCGAGTCTTTATTTTAAATAGGTGTAATCAGCCCTTGATTATCCCTTAGAATCATGTTCACATTTGGTAAATATTGGCCACTGGTATTCCTGATTTGTTAAAATTAGAAAAGGGATTGGAAAAAAATTTTAAAGGTGCTAATTAGGATAACAATTAAGAGTCCAGATCTGCTGCCAGAATGCTTGAGCTCAAATCTCAAAATTACCATGTACTAGCTAAGTGGCCTTGGGAAATTTAATTAACTGAGCAATGCTTCTGTTTTCTCATGCAAAATAGAATAAGGCTATTGTAAGGATTCAACGAATTAATTTATATAAAGAATTTAGAATCATGCCTGGCATATGGCAAGAGTGCTACTGTTAGCGGCTGTTATTATTATTAATGATATGTTAAAGATAGTTGTTAGTGAAATATAATGAAGATACTTAATTTGTCAATCAGCACATGCAAATTACTACGAAACACAGTAAAGTTAAAGTAAAGTTAGTATCTTGAAGCTTCTTTTTCCAGAACACTAAGAAATATTAGCATACCTTGGTCTCTCTCTAGAAACAATATGAGTAGCAGAAAATACAACTATGTTACAAAGTCAGAACATAAGTACATCACTAAAAAATAGTCATTTAAAATGCCAAAAAGCTAATTTGTTATTGTCAAATTCATGTGTAATATTTTCTCTACTACAATTTAATAACAGATAGTTGATGACAGTCACCAAAAGAGGAGATCTATCTTACATTTGAAAAAAAAATTACATGAGCTTCTTTTCTGTGGCATGGGAATAGAAAGTAGGCATTCTATTTTAGTAATAGATTTGCAAATACTAAACTTTCCCTTTGCCTGAGGCTTTTTCAGCCCTGGAAAGCTGCCAGTGAACAGGACAGTTCAGAGATTAAAATGTAACACTTCCATGGAGCAATGCCCGATTGGGAGCTAGGGGATCAATATACTGCTCCCTTCCCCTTGAATGGGAAAATCCTGAGGCACCTGGTTTGTGTTGGCTCTCAGGTTTTCTCCATCAAGGTTAAGCTTCAGTCATCCACAGTGAGAGCTGACTTGATAAAGTGCCTCCTGTTGGTTGTCTTGTTTCCTTGTCTCTCCTTCCCATCCTACTCCCTCACCTCTCAATGAACTACTTGTGCTCAAATTTCATCTTAAATTTGTTGTTTTGAGGGGGAACCCAAACTAAGAGTCCTGGTAAACTGGAGATGGTGTGGTCAGAGTTTAGGCTGAGAAACAAGAGATAAATGGGGCATTCAGCAGGAGCAGAAGCTGGAAAGGAGGACTTGAATCAGGGAGTTTATATTCCTAGCCATTGGTTTCTTGACATCATGAGTTGTTGTCTTCTTCAATGCCCTGGTGTTGGCAGGTATTAGTACATATTTGCAAAAAAAATATATCGTTAGCAGTTTAGGCCCAAGTTAAGAGCCCATCTCTTTCATAATCAAATTAAATTTCAGTGGAGACATACCCTGTTTATGTCTTCCTTCTTTGCTTCACTTACCATCGATTTTCCATCATGTCCAAGTGCTCCTGAGAGCCTTAGCATGGTCTGTTTGCTCCAGAAACTGCAGGGAAGGCATGTGCCAGGCTCCCAACCCAGTGTTTCAATATCCTGGTTCAGCTCTTGGCAAGTGTGGGAGGCATTGTGGTGACTGAAACAGCAGTTTCTCAGCATGCTGAGAGAAAAGAGCTCTGTCTCCTCCAGAGGTATTCACAGCTATGGCCATCCACCATCCACACTGCTGTTTTCAAGTTTAATGCTGTTCGCTAACACAGGTCTTTAGGTTCACACATACTTTCTTTGTGACAGGCCCATGGACCAAACTGGTAAGTCCCAGGAGCTCCTAATAATGGCCATGAGTTTGGGGAACTATATATGCCAAATATTTCCCCGGATTAAAACTTTTCTCCTTGAAGCAAGTTGCACTATCAGAATTCTTCAGTGAATTCGGAAATCCTTTGCTAAAAGATAAGGCAACAGCTAAGGTAGTCCTCATTGGAGACTACCTCAGTCCATCAAAATCATTCTAATATCTTTGAGAACTTAAGAAGGAAAAGTAGGATCTTAAACCATTTCATTCCTAAATGCTTAGAGATTCCGGGATAATTTTCCTATCTCTTTCTCTTCCAAATATTGGCCTTCACAAATGTAAGCAGTGGAAGCAAGACCTTTGGCAATCCCTCCTAAGCATTCCACCAAAATCTTTCTTCAGAAAGAAACCCTCAAGTCATCCACGGGCAGGAACAGAGGCATTCTTCAGGCGATGGGATGTTTCCACTTATACATGCAACTCACTTGGGGCTCTCGTGGAGGCTCTTACTGGGGCTGAGGTAGTCACAGGTGTGGCATTTGAGATTTTCCTCACTAGTTTCTGTGATGTGGGTTCTACCTGAAGCTTCCTTTTTGATAGTTGTGGGAGTTATCTAAGGTCTTGCTTTCCTAAGACATTTTTACTTTGAAGTAATTTTTCATACATAAACTTGTCAAATTACAGTTGAATATTAGATATGGTAAACTTTGGTATAGGTCAAGGGGAGCAATAGAAAGGAAATGGGACAAACAGGTCTGTTTTCTGGGAGTGCACAAGAAACAAATTCCAATCAAGTAACTGCATAACTCGGATTACAAGGTGGAGAATGTGTTTGAGGCAGACATTTAAAACAATTAGGGAGTTTGTGGAGTATTCCAAATGAAAGACAATGACAATCTTAAGACTCTATTTTAGTCATGTTATAGATACATGGACTTTGTGCACTAATTTTACATAACATCATTTAATTTATAATATTTTGGGAAAATAGGTTTGGTATGTCAGGAAAACAATATCCCTCTCCTCTGTGGATAGTGCAGCTTTGGAAAGGGGTCGTGAGGACTGGAGGCTGCTTCTCATTCTGCCCATCTTCAGGAAGCTCCCTCCACTCCCCTTGCCCACGGCTGGCTGCCCTAAGGTTTGTTATCCACAGGATGTGTGTTGTTAAATTGGGGGGGCTTCTAGTATAAAGTGACATAAATCAGAGACAGGCCACTTCAGGATGAACATAACAGCCTGAAGGGCACTATGCACCACGAAATCCTGTTGTAAAGACTCTTCCAGGCCATGATTTATCAGGTTATGCCTCTGCTCCGAAAGTTAAAAGGAGTGGAGCAGACTCCCTGCGGATCACTGAATCATGGCCATATGCCTTGGATGAGTTTTTGGATTTTCTGACCCTTGGTCCCACACCCCTCACACAAACTGACTTCCCAGTAACTGAGAACTCCGTTTCAGTCACACTGATTTCTTGTTTCTCTAAAAAGTGCTGTTTTACTCTAAAAGTAAAAAGAAAGCGTTGGCGTTCTTCTGCACTGGATTTCTGCTGATTTTATTTCCCTGGTCTAGAATACCTGTCCCATTTTACAATCTAGATTCCTGATCCCCAGGTATATGCGTATGGTGTCATTACATGGTACGTTTAGAGTAGAATAGAAAATGGTGCTTTCTAGGAAATAAAATACTCATGTTTACTAATTTTATACTGTTAACTTCTTTTTCCAATTGTGTAAAAGTGGAATGACTTATCTATAACAGGAAAGTAGGTTCTGAGGAGAGCAACTATCTTTTAGCTCTTTCTTCCCCATAGCATGCTAATAATCACACAATAAAGGATCAATAGCTACTAGTTAGGACGGTTCATGATTTGTCATGGTATCTTATACCATGTGTTAAAGCAAACTAACAACGGCCTGAGAAGGACTCCATGCTTGTATATTTGAGTCACTGCCGATGAACTGTAACTTAACTAATAGGTAGACAAGATTGAAAACCTACCTTAGTAGTCTGCACCTGTAACAATAGCTGAGTCTTTGTCAATCCCAGCAGCCATACTGCAACCACTCATACCCTGCTGAGAGTTCAAACTGTGTTTAAATAAGGCAAACCCCAGCCTGTAACCAGTACAGCTGTTTCTCTGCCTCACGTCCAGTTTCTATTCGTCACTTCCCTTTTCTTTGTCTGTACATTTGTTCCGACCACAAGGCATCCCTGCAGTCCCTGAGCCTGTTGTGACTCTGAGGGCTGCCAGATTCACAAATCACTCATTGCACAATTAAACTCCTTTAAATTTAATTCAGGTGAAGTTTTTGTTTTGTTTTGTTTTTGTTTTTTTAGCAAGTGCCACGGTGATATCACAGTTTTTTTTTTAATGCTACCTTATAAAACAGGTGTTATTGTTACCTCACAACATCAACTTTCATAGTAGGGCTCTATTGCATTTTAAATTTAATTGAGGACATAAAAATATCCCATGATGATAGTTTAGCTTACAGCTTAAGTGAAAGGTATAAACTATGATTACTTTAATCTGGGTTTATAAAATTATATAAACTACACAATGCTCAACCATGCCTGTGGCTAAAGAGAAATGACATGATAGACCCAAGGCATTGGTGTTGTTTTAGTGAACCTATATATGTTTGAATGCACTGTCCATTCAATAAGTAACAGATTCATTGAAAGCATTTATTGCGAATACAGGCACTATACTGGGTAATGAGCTACAAAAATTAAGGGAAGAAAATGCACACTACTCTTTAGATATTGACAGTTAAGTAAATAATATTTTCTTGTCTACATTGGTCTGGTGAGTAAGAGAAAGATTTGTGATGAAGTCAAAGAAGTACTTTGACTTCTCTTTCCTTGATCTAAAGTAATTTTAGTTGTATTTAAAAGTTCAAAAGAGTATTTTAAGAAAACTTAATACAGGGTTGTGTATACGTGTGTTTGTGTGTGTGTGTGTGTGTGTGTGTGTGCAATTTTTCCTTAAACTTTGTAAATAATCTGTTGCCTTGTTGCCTCATAGGGTGATATTTATATTCTTAAAATCTAGAATAAGGTTCTATGTATAGGTTTTATATTTTGTCAATCTGATCTTGCCTAAACCAGTGAGACTACTAACTCTGGAAATATCGATATTATTTAGTGAAAGTGAAATCTTTTGCAATGTGGTGATTATTGACTCAGTTTTCCACACAATGGTCCTTTTATCTTTTAAAAATATTTTTAGTTCTATGCAGTTTTCTATTTTTAATTTATTATTCCTTTATCTTCTGCTCAGGGCTAGTTTGCTCAGAGAAGAGTGGAAAGGATGACCCCAGGATCTGGAGGCAGATGTGTACTTGTAAAGTCATTGCATTGTAATTTTACAGATGTTGAATAGTTATTTGCTTATGCTATGTGCCACAGGTATGTAAATATAATAGATGTTCAGGATTGGAAATAAGGTATTGCAGGTATTGGCCAGTAGTATTACAAGAAACATAGGTTTTCGTATTTTTTTCACCAGGAAACACAGTAGTAGAGTGGAAAGAACAGTGGCAAGAAGTAAAAAACATTAATTCTAGCTTTAGTTTTCCATAAATAACCAACTGAGAGTTTTGTTTCTAGATCCTGACTTAAACCTCATGTTACAGCAAAAAAGTAGCACAGGCCTTCAAATCTATTACCCTGGAGTAGGTGACTTGAGCAAGTTAACTAACCTCTGAGACCTCAATTTCTTTTTTTATACAAACATGATATCTGCCTTGCTGAGCTGTTGTGAGAATGAGAGAGAATGATGTTTAAAAACTTCCATACAGCTATGACACCTAGTAGGTGCTCAAGAAAATTTAGTTTTTGGTATTTTAGCTTTGCCATTACTGTTAACTGTTCTCGATGAAGTTGATTCTCAATTTTTTTTTTTTTTTTTAGACGGATCTTGCTTTTTCACCAGACTGGAGTGCAGTGGAACAATCTCAGCTCACTGCAACCTCTGCGTCCTGGGTTAAAGTGATTCTTCCGCCTCAGCCTCCCGAGTAGCTGGGACCACAGGTGCACATCACTGCGCCCTGCTAATTTTTGTATTTTTTTTAGTAGAGATGGGTTTTCACCATGTTGGCCAGGATGGTCTCGATCTCTTGACCTCGTGATCCACCCACCTCAGCCTCCGAAAGTGCTGGGATTACAGGCATGAGCCACCACGCCCGGCCAATTCCCAATGTTTTTAACAAAGGATATTAATTCCCCATCTACCTGTCTCTTAGGGTTGTCGCGATACTGAAATGAGATATGCATGTGTAAAGCACTTTGAAAAGAATGAGGCCTTATATGAATGTAAAGGAAAGTTGTTCTGGCATGCCTGAGGATGGCTGAGTTTCAGAGTGGGTAAAGGGTATACAAATCTTCCTCTTGCTTACGAAGCTGCAAAGAAAGCCAATTTAGTCTAAGCATTCCATTGTGGTCCAGGTGTTTCTGACGTTGCAATCTCTGTTGCCAGATTTTCTTTGAAAGAAATAGCAAGGTAGTTGGCTTATATACCAGTGTTCAAGCTGCCGAGCTACTCTTAAAAAAACAAAACAAAACAGCTTTCTTCAGCAGCACTCAGAGAAGTTGCCTTTCTCCCTCCTCCTTTCTCTTTTATTTTAATATTTTGTAATGTGTGGTATCCAGATTCTAAGTATAAACAAAACAGATGTGTTCTGGAGTCTTTATTATACAGTTCAAATTTGAAAAAAAAAGATCAACCATAATCCTTCTTATTTTATTTTAAAAATTATTTTTATAAACAATTTATTTTTATATTTTGGTGTTCCTTGTATGATTTGGATGTGGTGAGGTAGAATTGAAAGATAATTTATATCACTCTATTGCAGACAATTCTTTTCCTGAAGTACAGCTTGATCAGAGTAGGCAGTTTCTCAGGACTTTTATATTCACTATGCTGGTGTAGGGGGCAAAAGGAAAGCTTTCCCTCCACTTTCTGAAGTTTTGCTGAAAATCAACTGACAACAAGCAGACTAATAGGAGAAAAAGACATAGATATTTATTTAATGTGCATGATGGGGGGAATTGCAAAAGGATTACCCAATAACTCAATGGAGTATAGAAATATATTTATGTACCCATTTTTGTAAAGCAGAGAGAGATGGGGAATTTAGACCATTCTTCTCATGAATAGTAAATTATTATTAGGGAGAATGAAAAGACCTGGGAGACAAAATTAATTTGTAAATGACTCTCTTTAGTAATTGAATCATCCTGAGAGGTGACACTATCTGTTTGAAAAAGTCCATTCAGATGTGGTTGATTCCCTCAGTGACAAATAATGAGATTTCTAAGATGGGATGAAAGATGACTGTGTTGCTCTTTGGAATTTTAGTTTTTAGATAAATAAGAGAACTTCAGAGAACATCCTCATCTTGTGGTTTGAGAGAGACAGAAGCGTTGGAAGGGTGCAGGGCAAGCAAGGGAAGGGCTGAGAGACCTTGAGGCTCTTTCTTTAGCTCGGTATGTCAAAGTCTCATTTTGTGAGATCCTTTTTCGGCACCCCAACACTGGGGATAAGACTGCAAAGATACCTTAGGCATTGGTTGCTACATCTGGGAGAAAAATACCTCAAAGGAATAAAAGGTTATCAAAAGTCATTCTTTAATGAGAACACACGGACACAGGGAGGGGAACAACACACAGTGGGGCCTTTTTAGGTGAGTAAAGGTGGGGGGAGGGAGAGCATTAGGAAAAATAGCTAATGCACATGGGGCTTAATACCTAGATGATGGGTTGATCAGTGCAGCAAACCACCATGGCGCACATTTACCTATGTAACAAACCTGCACATCCTGCACATGTATCTCAGAACTTAAAAAAGGGGTCATTTCTCCTCTTTATTTCTAATAAATACATTTTTCCAAATGTATAGAAGATCAAATTGGATTAAATTTTTTTATGACTTGCATTGTGCAAACATTTGGGAAATATAACATTTAAATATGATATTAGTCCATTTTCACACTGCTGATAATGACATGCTGAAGACTGGGCAATTGACAAAGGAAAGAGGTTTAATGGAGAACTTACAGTTTCATGTGGCTGAGGAAGCCTCGCAATTGTGGCAGAGGTAAGGTGGAGTAACTCTCATTTTACGTGGATGGAGGCAGGAAAAAACAGAGCTTGTATAGGGAAATGCCCGTTTTTAACACCATCAGATCTCGTGAGACCCATTCACTATCACAAGAACATGGGACAGACCCACCCCCCAATCATATCCTACTGGGTCCCTCCCACAGCACATGGGAATTATGGGAGCTACAAGATAATATTTAGGTGGGGACACAGCCAAACCATACCAGTCCACCTCTGGCCCCTCCCAAATCTCATATCATCGCATCTCAAAACCAATCATTCCCAACGGTCCCCCAGAGTCTCAACTCATTTCAGCATTAACTCAAAAGTCCACAGTCCAAAGTCTCATCTGAGACAAGGCAAGTCCCTTCCACCTATGAGCCCGTAAAATCAAAGCAAGTTAGTTACTTCCTAGGTACAATGGGGATACAGGCATTGAGTAACTACAGCCATTCCAAATGGGAGACATTGACCAAAACATGGGGCTGCAGGCCCCATGCAAGTCTGAAATTCAGCAGGGCAGTCAAATCTTAAAGTTCTTTTTAAAATGATCTCTTTTGACTCCATGTCTCACATCCTGGTTAGATTGATACAGGAGGTAGATTCCCTCCACTCATGTGGATTTGCAGGGTATAGGTACCCCACACCTGGCTGCTTTTACAAGCTGGTGTTGCACGTCTGTGGCGTTTTCAGGCACAGGGTGCAAGCTGTCAGTGCAGCTATCATTCTGGGGCCTGCAGGATGGTGGTCCTCTTCTCACAGCTCCGCTATGTGGTGCCCCAATAGGGACTCTGTATGGGGCTGTCATCCCACATTCCTTTTCCCACACTGCTCTGGCAGTGGATGGGCTCGCCCCTGCAACAGAATTTTTCCTGGGCATACAGGCAGTTCCATACATCTTCTGAAATGTAGGCAGAGGTTCTCAAGTCTACCATGTGGAAGCTACCAAGGCTTGGGGCTTCCACCCTCTAAAGCAACAGCCCGAATTGTTCCTTGGCCTCTTTTAGTCACGATCGGAGCAGCTACAACACAGGGCACCAAATCCCCAGATGGCACACAGCAGAGGAACCCTGGGCCTGGCCCACAAAACCATTTTTTCCTCCAAAACCACTGGGCTTGTGGTGGGAGGGGCTGCTGAAAGATCTCTGTCACGCCCTGGAAACATTTCCCCATTGTCATTTGGCTTTTTGTTACTTATGCAAATTTCTGCTGCTGGCTTGAATAAATCCCATAGACAATGGGATTTTCTTTTCTGTTGCATTGTCAGGCTGCAAACTTTCCAAACTTTTGTGCTCTGTTTCCCTTTCAAAACTGAATGCCTGTATCAGCACCCAAGTCATCTCGTGAATGCTTTGCAACTTCAAAATTTCTTTACCACATTCCCTAAATCATCTCTCTCAATTCAAAGTTTCACAAATCTCAAGGATGGGGCAAAATGCTACCAATCTCTTTGCTGAAGCATAACAAAAGTCACCTTTGCTCCAGTTCCCAAAAAGTTCCTCATCTTTATCTGAGACCACCTCACCCTGGATTTTATTTTCTCTATAATTATCAGCATTTTGGTCAAAGTCATTCAACAAGTCTCTAGGGAGTTGCAAACCTTCCCACATTTTCCTGTCTTCTTCTGAACCCTCCAAACTGTTCCAACCTCTGCCTATTACCCAGTTCCAAATTTTTTTTTTATCAGTAGTGCCCCACTCCTGGTACCAATTTACTGTGTTAGTCTGTTTTCATGCTGCTGATAAAGACATACCCAAGATGCAATTTACAAAGGAAAGAGGTTTGAGAACTCACAGTTTCACATGGCTGGGGAAGCCTCACAATCATGGTGGAAGACAAAGAGGAACAAGTCACATCATTCATGGATGGCAGCAGGAAAAAAGAGATCAGGGAAACGCCATCAGATCTCATGAAATCTATTCACTATCATGAGAACAGCATGGGAAAGACATGCCCCCATGATTCAATCATCTCCTACAGGGTCCCTCCCATAACACATGGGAATTATGGGAGCTACAAGATGAAATTTGGGTGGGGACACAGAGCCAACCCATTATCAAATATTAAGTGGAATTGGGACCTTGTTGAATGTATATATTTGGATATAAACATCATAATTTCCTTGTAAGTTATATCTTTTATGCATTCTGTGTCGTTAGTGTGCTAATTTCCCCTGTGTAGTTTCACAAGACAATGTTTTTCATTCACTAACCACATTTCTTACTGCATTAGTAATATCAACATAGTCACATTTCCCTGTGTGCTGCCTTCAGGGTTATGAGAGATGTAGGTACATTTGTTAAGCCCAGGTAAATATTAAATATCACTTATGAGAGAGAGAGAGATAACAATGGCATTTGCTGCCAGCCCGAAGGTCCTCTGAGATGTGTATGAATGCATATGACTTGTTCAGCCTATTAAGCAGATGCTAGTTCAGCTGAAGTGCATGTGGGTAGGGTCATGGGGGAATTATGTATGTATGAAAATTGCAGATATGAGCTTTGGGGATGCCTTTTAAACTTTTTATTTATTTATTTTAAGCATTGATCTCAAATATGTATTAATACTATTAGTTTTGATTATAGAAAATTGTAAAAATTAAAAAGCAATTAGGAATTGAATAAAAACATGAAGGAAAATATTACTTAAGATTTTGAGGGAGGTTTATTGGAAGCCAAATGTAAAGATCCACCCGTGAAGACACACCACCGCAGAGTCTGTTCCAAGTTGGGAGGGTTTCCTAAGGAAGTCTAGAAGAAGGGAGGAAGCCTCCTCATATCAGAGTTGTTCTTTTTGCTGGAGGGTATAATGCAGAAGTTACAATCACTGGCTACAGATATCAACATACAGGTTAAAATGTCTACATGCAGGACAATCAGCAGAACTTCCTGATTCTGAAACAAATCAGCAAAATTTCACGATTCAAAGGCAAATCAGCATCCTTTTCAATGTCATTAGGCTATGTATTCATCAGTATGTAATTTGAGGAACTCAGAAAAATTTCTTTAGTGACAGGATGTTACCATAAATCACAAGACAGGTTAACTTGGAAGCCAGTTTACTTTCAAAGTAAACTGGCAAATGTGGCCCGTAGGTTATCAAATAAAATAAATCAATCATTAATTTTGTCTGAAGTTTTGCTTAGTCCAATAACCAGACATTGATTTTCAGTTGTTCCTCTCTACTGTTTGTTTGGTCATGTGATATTATGAACTGTAAGGAATTATTTAAAGTCTATTGCAACTCTTTCAATGAGGGAAGCCATTTCTTAATATTTCAGCTCAGAAAATGAATGATATATTTCTTTATACTATTCTGAAATGTGAAAAAGTTACTGAGGTCTTTTTCTTTATAGAAAGACAAAATTAAGGATTTAAAAGAAAAATGAGATTTTATAAAACTAGATTTTTATTGTGTGTTTTTGCTGCTCTAGATGTATAAAAATATCTGAAAGCATGAAAAACAAACAAATGAAAACTCCTAATTACTGAATGTTAATATTTCCTTTTTTTCTTTTTTCTTTCAGCTTTCGGGAGAAGTGATTTTGCAAATTGCCAACGAACCTGTTCTGCCCTTTAATGCACTTGATATAGCTTTAGAAGTTCAGAACAACCTTAAAGGTAATTCTCCTTTGATTTATAGTAATTTTACCAATGAAAAATTGTTCAACTAATTTTCAACAAGGAATGAAGTCATCGATGATCTTACTAGCTATGACAATGCTGTGCTTCCTGGAGAAGGTGATCCTGGGAAGGACCTGGAAGAATTTTAGCTTTTAGTCAACAAAAATGAGATGCACTTATGTGTGAGCATAAAGCAGAATACCAGATTTTAAAGGAAGGCCCATCTATGTTGTCAGAGAGATTTATAATTCTAAGTTTTTATTATTATTTTCAGGTTCCATATAGAATAATATAGTTCAATGATCCTTTTTTTTTTTTTTAACATTGCACCTAACAGTCAATCAGTTCAAACAAGGCTGGCCTGGAGGTTTCTCTTTTGGGGCTGGTTTCTGTGTCATATGGGCCCCACTCCATTTGACTGAGATGTTGGCTCAGACCTTAGATCAAAGATGATAAGGAAGAAACCAGGCAATTATTTCCGAGTTTCTATTTCAATTCCTTCATGTTTGAGTATATATCTCTCTGCATAATCCTGACCCCACCCTAAGAATTACATTTACTTTCCTTTTATCTACATACAAATCTTTTAATTAGGCTCCTAATTTGTCTTCATTAACCACATAGAAAGAGCAGTATTGTGATTAGAGATTTTACCTTCCTCCTCTCTGAGTCACACATCTTCCTAACAGATCTTCGATGAGTCATTTGTGGACAACTATTTCTCAATAAAAAAGTCAATATTTTAACTGTAAAGCTGAAACAGTAATTCTTTGAAAACAGATAATTCTAAAAAGCCAAATATTTCCAATAGCTGAAGATTTCATCCTTTTTTCTTTACCTGGATTTCTTATTATTGTCTGAATTAGAGATTACTCCTTTTTTCCCCCTCAGTACTTCTTATGGTTTTATTATAGTGGCTGTAAAACTATGACCTTGTGAACAGCTATTGGTTCCCATACAAAATGGCCTCATGTTGCTCTGCTTTTTGTATATTTAAGTTAGTCTCTATGTAGTTTCCTTCTTTCCTACCTACATGAGGATTTCATCTCACTGTTGTCAGTGTGTCTACCTGTAGCAGTCACTCTGGGCAACCAAGCATATGACATTTTACAAAATAAGATCGAAGCAGGTATAAATAAAGGTCTAAATAGTTTGTGCATAATAAATATCATTTCTGAAAATACTTTTTAAACATTAATTTTATTTGTTCTGTAAACCATTTTGCTGTTTCTTTAGTTTTTACACTACATACTTCAGAAAATTCTGTTGGTGTTACATATAAAACTTTAAACTTTCAGAAAACAAAAGGAGGTTAACAGCCTTACAATACTTGTTCATCTCTAAAGCAGTAACTGCTATGCATGAAAAGAAGCCCCAAAGAGTATATTACAAAATGCTAACATTATATAATAGAATTATAGATGATAAGTTGCTTTTCTGAGGCCAAAAGTGTTAGCAATACTGTCATTTTACATGCTAAAATCCATTTTTTAAACAATAGGGTTTAGTCTTCAAAATTCATATATATGATTCTTTTGTGGTTTATATTTGTGATGTTTGGATTTTCAGGCTAATGTGTGAGATGTACCTCCTTCAAACCTTGTTAGCACATTGGCACATTACAATTGTCCAACATAGCAAATCTACAGATTAACATGTTATTTCACCATTATCACTACTATATGAACATTTAAGTTACACGGGCTAAGAATGATGCTCAAAAAATGACCTTTTGGGTTATTGCTAGAATCATATTATCAATCTGGTTTATGTGGATGATTAAGGACCTCTTTCAACCTCTGAAGAAAATTATGATCTTTCTCTACAGAAAGTTACATGCATATAAAAATTTTTGCATGTAATCGCCATGGACTTCACACCATCTCCTGAATTCACTTTTTCATTCATTTAAATATTTAAATTAAATATTTATTGAGCCTCTATGGTATGCCTGGCATGGTTCCATTATCCAAACAAACAAACAAAACAAAAACAAACAGCAGCGAAATAAATAAACCAAAATTAAAATCCCTGCGCCTAAGAAACATACCTACATCCGTTCCCATAGTGAGACAAAATTGCCATAAATAAAAGCAAATCTGAAATTACCATTATGTTCAAACTAATATCAATCACTAAGTGCCATAATATTAATTACTGTTATACAAATTTGTATTCCCAAAATAAATGTGATAGCAGAACATAGCAGTTGCATTTTGAGTCTGGAGGAGATATCTGACCTGAGAATATAAATTTCGGATTCATCCTAGAAGAAATTACTAGGGGATTGCATGTAGGTGACAGAAAAGGTCTAAGACTTCGGAGGCACTCCTACCTTTAGAAGCTGGGAGAAAAGGTACAATCATAGAAGGAGACCAATGAGGAGTGTCCAAACAATAATAGAAAAACAGGTGAATGTTATAACCAGAGGCCAAGTGGATAAAATATTCCCAAGAAGAGGAAGTAATCAACTGTGTCAAATGCCGCTAATGGGTAAAGAAAAGGAGGACTGAGAATTGACTACTGGATTTAGCAATGTGGAAGTCATTGGTGATCTTAACAAAACCATTTTAATTTGTCACATTTTATCATAACCAGAGTGACTCCACCTTGAGTGAGGGCTAGGAAAATGAGGCTGGGACTTGCTGGGCTGCATTCCCAGAAAGTTAGGCATTCCTAGTCTCTCAGTGTTTATGGTTAAGGGAACAAATTGATAATGTTTACTCAACAGACCCAGACTTGGGAGTGTTCTAACATGCTAACGTCTTGAGAACAACGGCATTCCTAATTTTGTTTTAAAGACAACTATATTTATTCTTGCAAAATATAGTAATTAAGAAATTAATCCTTTATCGCAAACACTTATAGCAGAGCATATCCACCCATGATCTTTTGTATCCTGTACATAAGCAAGCATTGTACCTACGGTGGACACGTTCCTCCTCTTACTTTAGGAAATGCCCTGCTCTGTCTATGGAATAGCTGTTCTTTCACCACTTTACTTTTTTAAGAAACTTGCTTTTGATTTACACTGCAGACTCACCCTGAATTCTTTCTTGTATGAGATCCAAGACCCGTCTCTTGAGGTCTGGATCTGGGCCCCTTTCTTGTAACAGTGGTATAAGTATGGAGTCAAGGAAGTGTAGCATGTTTTTATTTTGATGACAGTGATCTAGTGGAGTGGTAAAATTTGCTCACACAAGAGAGTAAACCGATAATTACTGTATTGATTTTCTTAAGTGGGGGAAACACAAGGATTGAGGACTTTGTATTAGTTAGGAACTGTAGTAGACCATTCAGGCAGTTATAACACCATAAACTGGGTGGCTTATGAACAACAGTAATTTATTTCTTACAATTTGGAGGCTAAGATATCCAAGATCAAGACACCAGCAGTTTCACGGTCTGGTGAGGGTTTACGTCCCGGTTCAAAGATGACCATCTTTTTGCTATAACTCCCCATGGTAGAAGTGTGGCAGAAGCTCTCTCGTGTTTAACAGGGCACTGGTTTAATTTTTTAGGGCTCTGGCCTCACGAACTAATCAATTCTAAAAGGTCCCACCTCCTAATACTATCACTTTCGGGGTTAGATTTCAGCATAGGAATTCTGGGGGGACACAGCACTCAGATCAAAGCAGAAACACAGTAGTCCATCCATGAAAATGTGAAGGGAGGCGGAACACACAGCAGATAGGTAAATTTGGTGTTGGGATTCCTTGTCAAGTTTCTTTAGATTAGAAAAGCATAAAATAGGTTTTCTTTAGGAGGGTAAGAAAGTGAAAAACTATGGAAATGTAAGTTTTGAAACAGCATTAAGAGCCTGGAAGAGATACATATTATACATGGGAAAATTCAGCATAATTTTGGATTTTTTCCAACCTTCGAGGGGATGCAAATGCAGGCAAGAAAAGATTCTTTTCCTCACTTATCACTAGGTTAATGGTTGAGACACCTATCACAAAAGATACATTAAACAAGTGTGAACTCAAAATATGTGAGATAGATCTCAGTCAACTTAGAAATTTTATTTTGCCAATGTTAAGGGTGCATCCATGACACAGATTCAGACATCAACTAATATATGTAAGATGTACATTGGTTACAGGAAGGCGGGACAGCTTGAAGCAGAGAGGGGACTTCCAGGTCATAGATAGATAAGGGACAAAAAACTGCAATCTCTTGAGTTTCTGATTCGCCTTTCACTGAATACGCAATTTACAGGAAGAATCACGTGTGCCTTAGTCTGGTTTAGTGAAGAAGTAGGGCAAAGGAAGCAATCAGATATGTGCTTATCTCATGTGAGCAGAGGGATGACTGATTTCTGTCTGTCCTTTGTCCACAAGGAATTTCCTCATGAGGGAGGTATATAGCGTTTTTTAATCTTTGTATCTATACTGTATAGTAATGGAATAGCAAAGAAACTAAGGAAAAGAGCATATCTCTATGTAGATACTGAAATTGCCAAGAATTAAGAGTTGTGAAAGAGTGAGTGATGATGAGTCAAGAGATAAAAATCTTCGAAGAGTGAACGGTGGTGATCTAGAAACACTTCATATTATTCTTCTAGGGTGGGTGGTACAAAAGCACAGGGGAAGAAAAGCACTGCTGCCTATGGGAGCTAAAATGCAACTGATATCCTTAGGTGAGAATCCAGTTTTAATTAAAGCAAGAAGGGAAAGGAACTATTCTCAGAATAGGCCAAGGAAATTAATAACCTTTTCCATAATAGTTATATCTAAGCGTGTGTCATCACAGGAGAAACAAAACAAAACAGAACTGCAATGATTCTACAGAGATTTTCACTCCAAGGCAGACGCCACTATATATACAGCTAGTGCTCGACTTACGACCACGATTGGTTCTGACGGACCGGTCGTCACGCGATTTGGTCGTAAGTTGAGTAGGCTATATGTACAGTACTGTGAAATGATGTGATAAAAATCTTTAAGTCACATTTTATCATAATTTTCTTTCATTATTGTTATATATCATAATTTTCTTTGTTCATTTCATGCCATTTGTATCATTTCTACACCATTTTGTTTCTTATTTTTACATTCATCAGGTTTAAGTAAAACACTGCATTACCAGTACAACTGGTTTAATATTTGCAAAACATACAAAATTACAAAATACAGGTGCATGCAAAAATACAAAATACAGGTGTAAAAAATACCATAGGAAACATTTTCCCAATTGCAAAACATATCAAAATATATAAACATGTACGAAACATTTTATTGGCCGCTGGTGCTTGGCTGCGGATCATTGATGTCATCACCTGAGGCAGCAGTTGGGGTTACCGGAGTTGGTTTTTTCATAAACATAGTGTGCTTTGTCTGAATTGTGTGTTTCTTTTTTTCTTCATAAATTTCACGATACGGATGAAACACATCGTGCGCCATCTGTTCAATCCTTGCAAATTGTTCGATATTTGGGTCCATTGCTTCGAAATGTATACAAAGTTTATTGGGAGGGGTTTGATGAAAAACATCCAAGACACAAAACACAAATTGCTGTACCGAGTCTGGGATAACAGTTGAAATGGTGCACGCGGAGATGGTAGTGCTGCCGGAAGCTGGTCCTCACTGTCCTCCGCCCAGCTGGGCAACGTTTGCGCTGCCAGACGCGGAGCAGTCGTGGCTAGCGATTGTGATCGTAAAGTCGAATGGTCGTAAGTTGCATAGGTCGTAAGTCGATCAATACCTGTAGATGAATCTGTCCCTAAAATCCAAGGTTCTCAAACAGAGGAGCGAGGAGCACTTTGGCTTCTTACAGCCATATCAGACTTCTGCCAAAGATGAAACTTTTTATTTGGTTATTCATTGTTGTATGTGGTTGGTTTTCTTTGGATGTGAAATTCTTTGGGTCTCTCTGCCACTTTCACTCAGAAAGATGAGGTCAGACTTGATATGTACACATATTAAAAAAAGCAATGCAAAGCAAAACAAAATGTAACCAAACAAAATAGGCCAAAATACTTATTTTACCATGTCCTGTGTGTAACTGTTTGATAGAATTAATATGACTTGACATCTTTAAACTATATGTTTTTGTATTTTACTTATTGTGACAATATAATCACGGTCAAAAATTATTCAAATATTTGCTAAACTGTAGGCATCTGTACTATTTTAGTTTTAATGGCTAAAAATCAAATACAGTAAAGTGCTAATGTGTGAGTAATGGAAACCACTTATCAACACCTAAGTACATATTGCAGTTTTAATTTTAGCTGCAATGCTAGGTAATTTCATTAGCTAAACAGAATTCCAGTACTGTGTTAAATGAAACATATAATTTTACTGCTTAATACAAACTTAAATTGTTAATATATTTTCTTATTTTTATGACAGTTTGCAGTGATTACTCTTAAATTCTCAATTACGGTAAAAAAAAAAAAAAAAGTGACCTTCAAGGCTGAACTATAAAATACTGTTTCTCCTTACTGCAAACAGTATGAAGGTCTCTGAAACCCAATTGCATTTTCAATGGTGTAATTTTTACCACTTGACAACCGGCCATCTTGTTTATTTATTACACTAGTTTACTGTAGCAGCAGACCATTCTCAACTGTTCTCACAATCACCAGAAAGAAGGATAATTTACCAGTGAATAATTTGTTTGAGTTGATTTATTGGATGGTTCTTGAAAGCTCATTTTGACTGAGTGACCTTGGCTCATAATATTTGGTCAATGCCAAGCACATAATGGAGAATGAATATTTATTTGTGGTATATGGAGATATAGTGTAAATAGTGATGGATAAGATAGCTGATATAATTCAGATGTATTAATACTTCTGACAAAAAATGAGTGCAGTTATCCCTTGGTATCCATGGAGAATTGGTTCCAGGAACTCTCTCAAATACCAAAGTCCATGAGTGTTCAAGTTCCTCATATGAAATGGTGTAGTATTTGCATATAACCTGTACACATCCTCTAACACACTTTAGATCATCTGTAGATCACTTATAATATCTAATGCAATGTAAATAGTTGTTATACTGAATTGCTTAGGAAATAATGACAAGAAAAAAAAAGTCTGCATGTGATCACTAAAGAAACCATTTTTTTCCACAAATATATTTTCAATCTACAGTTGCTAACTGTATGGGCAAAAAATACATTTAGAATGCTACGGTACTAGTTTGCAGGGGCAGAAGAAGGTATCAAGGATGAATAAAATACAACCACACCCTTGAACCTTAGAGCAAACTAAAGAGGGAGAATATAATAATCTTGACTAAATTTGCTGCTTCTCACCTTATCCACTTCTTAACTTTTAAAACAGCACTTTAAAACAATTAATGACTATGTAGTGCTGATGTTTTTTGCTTAATATATGCTATTCTCTTTCAGATTTTTGAATGTGAATTATTTATTAAATGGCATCATTGTAAATACTGCATATGACCAAATACAGTAAAAGTAATTTTCATTTGATCTAGCTATGTACACATTTATTTAGTGCAAGTCAGACGCAGCAGGAAACATCATTTTGAACTGTGTGGCCTATTGCCACCTCTCACCAAATGTAAAATAGTTGCTGGCAGCATTTCCTGCTTTTCTTTGAATAACTGACAATGAGAATTTGATCTGGCTTTTTTCTTTTTTTTATTAGCTCTGATAATTCATTAGCATCAGTCACTTCATTTTAGAAGAAAGGATAGTATTTCAAGGTGATGATCACACTAAGGCCAGCATTCTGTGTCCTGTTAGATTTGAAGTTTCAATTTTTAAGTGTCGCTTGGTTCTGTTTTACAATTGCCAGTGATTGAAACCTAATATGTTTTTTCTTTCTGAAAAGTAGTGAGTTTCCCAACTAGCAAAATTAAGTTATGCACTATTGATTGCATGATTCTAGTTCTCAGCCCATCTGTTTTCAATTTTGGTTTAATTAACACCAATTCCAGCTCTAGACTGGTCAATAGACAGTCAAGTATAGTGGGTCCTCAGTCCCGTGCCCTCCCTTAGAAGTCCAGGGCATCCTGACTAAAATCCAGAGAGTTTCACTAACAGATTTTGTTTGCATGGGAATTCTATTTCATGCTAGATTTCTAGTGGTTTGATCTGAGGTGGCATTTCTGCAACTTACCTTTTTCATTTGACGTGGAGTTCAACTCTAAAGCATTCAATGAAAAGTATCTTACCTTGTTTGTTCAAATTAATAGAGAAATTTAATAAGAAGTGGGCCATCCCTGGGGGCAAATTCCTAAAATTCCATTTAGTCTCAATCCCCATTACATTTTTATATAGACTCTGACTACATAACCATATTAAGGATTGCATTTCATTTATTGGTAATCCACACTGCGTTCAAAAAAGTATTTGAGGCAGCTGGCTCTTTAGCAAAATCTGTTTTTCTCCACATTGTCAGAGTTTGTCTTCCAAAGCTAGTTTTTCTTTCACAACATTTCTCTTTATGACATTATCACATAATGTCACTTAATTATTATCCTAAGCACACTGTCCCTTTCTTTCTTTTGTTTATCTTCTGTCTCTCATGTTTTTGCTATCCACATGGTTTTTCATTGTGATCATTTCCTTCTCCACTGTGAGCACTTCATCTAAATTCCTTTGAAGTTTTCTTCCGAGTTACCTACATTTTATATGTGACACTACATTGATTGAAATCTGTGGGTGACTTATTTTTCCTACTCTCCCATCATAATAATGGCCCATTTTATCTAACTTTTTTTCCCTAAGGTATAGTTTTAGGATAAAACCCTCTGCCCACGACAGAATAGTACCATAATCCATTATTCTATGAGTGTTTCCTCACTGGCACACTTTTAAAAATGTTTGTTGGTTTCTGTGTTTGTGTAAAGATACTTTTAGTTTTGGCTTGTAACGGAACACAAAGCACCCTTGCCTCCATGTTGATTAATTTTATTTAAGCCTTCCTTTTGTTTTCAGTGCATGTGAAATAATTAGACTCACCTGTGATGTTAAATATACAATTTCAACTTTCTGCCTCAGGAGAATGAAAAGAAGAAACTCCACCTGAATTTAATTCATGCAGGAACATTTTTGCTCATATTTCCCAAGCAGCCGGTAGCCAGATCTTGTAGTCACAAATATAACACGGTGACAACATCTATTTATAGGTCATGAAAAGAGCCTATGGCTATACAGTATTTATACATCAAATGGACAGAAAATTTGGAGAACTCACTACATGCAATGAGTTGACAATCTTGCTAGATTTGCATCCATCTTAGTTACCTGGATTATTGGATAATGTTTAGAATGCAAAAATAATTTGCTTATTTTTTTTAAAGTAACCAGTCTAATCCTTCTAAACCTATCACTTTGGTATCTTTGCAACAAGATTTCTGTTTTATTCAGTTTAGCTATAATTATCCATTGTTTTCTGGCATATTGCATCCTTAAATAATATCTTTTTATTTATGCATTATAAAATCAATGTTAGATTATTTGAGTATCAATAGTGCAATTGCTTCCACATTTTTTCTATACCTGAGTTGTTTGTTTAACATCTTTAAATCACCAGCTGAGATGATTCATTGTGATTCATACTTTAAAAGGCACCATGAAGAATAGAAAATGTAGGATAAAAAGGACTGCTATTGCCCCTGGATGAAATCTTATTGGCAATTTCTTTCCTTTAGTGATACCACAAGGTATTTTTAAGATGACATTAAGTAACATACATTTTCCCCCACATAATCTTCTATTCTTCTTTTAACCACTGTATTATGCAAAACATAAATCATACTTTTTCTTGTCACTATAAATCAGTGAAGCCTAAGCCATGATTGTGCAATTGTTAGTACCTTTAAAACTGTGGTAAGCTCGTCCATACGATAATAGGTTCTGGGAAATGCTATTAAAGAAAAAGCCTACATTTGTTTCATATAAAAATGTTGTTTTAGAGGATGACCAGTACCTTTCACTTTTAATTTAAAATAAAATTGAGTACACCTTTAAAAATACAGCCACAAAAAAAAAGACCAAAAAATTGAGGTAAACTAAAATTTAAAACTTGTTGGAGTATGAAACCCTGAACAGATCACAACAGCACACAGTAAAATAACTCTTTAGAACAGGAAAGTTATAGGCTGGTCATGGTGGCTCATGCCTGTAACCCCAGCACTATAGGAGGCTGAGGCAGGAGGATCACTTGAGGCTAGGAGTTCAAGATCAATCTGGATAAAAGAGCAAGCCTCCATCTCTGAAAAAAAAAAAACTTTAAAAATTAGCTGGACCTGGTTGTGCAAGCCTTTGGCTCTAGATAATTGGAAGGCAGAGGCAGAAGGATCTCTTGAGCTCAAGAGGTCGAGCCAGCAGTGAGCTGTGATTGCCCCACTGTATTCCAGCCTGGGTGACACAGCCAGACCCATCTCTTTTTTCAACTTAGCGTAAACTCCTGGGTATTAAGTTTGTTCTCTTACCACCCAGGAGTTTATGCTAAGTTGAAACAAATTGTCTTAGTTCATTTTGTGCTGCTATCACAGAATACCCATAACTGGGTAATTTATAAAAAACCGAAATTTATTTCTCACAATTCTGGCGGTTTTAAGTCTAAGATCAAGGAGCTGGCCAGTTTGGTGCCTGGTAAGCTTTCTGCTTATAAGAAGGCTGTATCCTTCTGAAGGAGAGGAACACTGTTTCCTACATGGCAGACTGGAGGAAAACAAAGAGAGACTATCCACTCCTGAAAGCCACTTTTTAAAGACATTAAACTCACCATGAGAACAGAGCCCTCAAGGACTAATCGCCTCTCAAAGGCTCCATCTTCCAATGCCATTACAATTAATGTTGACAATTAATTTTCAACATGAGTTTTGGAGAGGACAAACTTATCCATAGCATGCATCAAGTTATTTAATACCTCAGGTACAATGTAGTTTGTGCAGATCCCAGGTCCCGGCAGGTTGCAGCATGCATAAATTCAGTGAGTACAGTCATTACGGTAGTTAATGGCCTTACCCAGAAGTCTTAGAGGCTTTACATGTATAAGCCATTATAAAATGACTTTGAGCTTGTAACCTGCTGTTGGAAGGTGTTCTAGGATCCTGTATCAAGGGTCTTCAGAAGGAATAAGGTTTCTGGGAAGAAGTTCGTCACTTTAGAGGCTATTCTCTGAAGCTCCAGATGTTAAGTTTCTTACATTTGTTAAAATATTTTAACTTCCTTTAGCTCTATGAGCTGAGCTGGGGTCTAAGTCCAATTTAGAGATTAAGACATTGAGCCTCAGAGGAGTTTGTGTCTTAACTGAATGTATACTTAGTGGTAGAATTTGGGCTTGAATCTAGGTCTATCAGTTTCCAAAGCCCCCCAACCTATCTGCTAACCACACTGCCTCATGAACTGTCTCAAGTGCAGGATGATGATTGGCTAGAAGGCAGAAGATTCCTTGAGTAGGAGGGATTTGTTTTCTCCAGAACGTCTTAGAGTCTTTCCTGAAATGGCCTGCCTAGATCTCAGTATCTATTTTGACATCTGCTGACTAACATTTCTCTCTCTCTTCTTCTCTCCCTGCCTCCCTCCCTCCTTCCTTCTTTCTTCCTCTTTAAATAATATGAATACTTCTTATAATATCCAGCTCCATTCTTTCCATAATAAACTAGAAAAATGGGAGGATTTGGGTTAGAGGTAGATTCATCCTCTAGAATAGTGAGGTCTGAAGGATGCAGATGGAAAGACATTAATGTTGTTTGAAAATGGAACACTCCCCTCAACTGCTTCAATGTAGATAATGTCCCAGAACTGTCAAGAGCTCATTTAAGATGTCCTTGACTTTAGGCAGTTTTGTGATCTATCTCTCAAGATTTACTTCTTCCCTGGACACTTATCAGAGCATTCATACACACAATGAGCTCTTCAGTCATACTCATGAGAATTTATTTCATGTGACACTTGTTGTATGTTTAGATGTATTGTGTACATTTCTAACTAGATCAGGAATTTATTAAGATTACAGATTTAGTCTTAGGTCTTTGCTTCTTTCTCAATGCTTTCAGAATAATATACGAAATAGGACTCAATAAATACATACTGAACACATGTATTTTACTTTGGGATGAAGAGAAAAAGAACAAATGCAAACTGTTTTTGTTTGAAATTTATAAGTATATTTCAGTTGTCTAAAATAATATCAGGATAGTTTCCATAGACAGTCTTTACTATATTGTATTAAGCTTGGTTTTTAATATTTATAATAAATTAGCATATTCTGCTACACTATAAAAATTTATTAATGGTTAGCTTTTCACCAGGAGCAATGAGCTAAAGAATCACTTTTTAAAGTTCACTGTTTAATTCCTTTACCCTTTATGTTATTTCTTTCCTTGTTCTTCAGAAGTGTGAGATAGCAGCCCATGGGGGAAAATGGCATCAAATTTACAGGCACAGCAAAATAAAATTAGAAATCCTTATTAAAGTGTATATGAGGAGGAATATGGAATATGATACATTGGGTTGGGGGGTGCAGGTCAAAGACGTGAAAAAGAGTAATATCTTTGAGGAAAAAAAAATAACTGGTAAAGCTGTTACAGTATTTTTTCCATGCCTTTAAAAAATGGGTTGGTAGTAACTTGTGTTTAGTTTTTGTATTCTAATAATACAAACGTATATATCGTGATTTATGCACTTAGACATTTACATTATTATTTTCTCCAAGGAAGCTGAAGGACTGTAGTATTAAGTAATTTATTCATGACTACATTGACAGTAATTAAGTAAACCAGGCTGTAATCTATCTTTTGATATCAAGTCCTTGGTCTTTAAACTCCATGTATATAATTAAAAAAATAATTGTATTAACCCTCTCTGTGAGAAATATCTAATTTCCAGTTAATTTCCTTTGTTCAAATGTGCTTATTATATTCTAAACCTGAACTGTGAACAGCCTCAATTTGTCCTGTACCTTAAGCAAAGTTTTATATAATCTTAGTTTTTATGGGGTTCTTGTAGAGCATATTTTAATTCAATTTAATTTAATTACTTATTATTATCCTACCATAGCCTCTTTTTTAAAAAAATATTTTTCTTTTCTTTTACAAAAATAATGGATTTTTAGTAAGAAAATAAATAGCATTTGTGAATGCTCAGTAAGCACCAAACACCTCCCTGAATGATTTTGTAGACATTGTTTAATTTAATAATACAGTTCAAAAAAGATCCCTCATAATTCAACATTCACTCAACAAATTTATTCATAAATGACTACCATAAAACATATATTGTGTTATGATCTGGGGATACAAAGAGAAATAAAATGTATTTGCCAATGATATAGGGTTCTTTCTAGTTAGAAAAAGAAGAGAGACAAGGCAGATAAGGATACAAATATTGCCGCTGCTATGATAAAAGTATATGTTAATTTTTAATTGATTAAATGGTGCAACTTGCACTTTTAGGTGCTAGGGAAATGGCACCGAAACAGACACAAACCTCTTCTCTCACAGAGCCGATATTCTAGTAGGGATCCTAAGGAGCATGAAAGATCAATCATTTGGGGGCACAAAAGCATAAGGAGGAAAGGTAACATTTCTTTCTGGTATTATTTAAAAGAACAAGCAAGCTCTAATTGACGGAGAAACGGCTACTAGAAATCCTTGGAGCATGATTTATATATCAAAATGATTAAGTGAACATTAAAAATAGAACTACTTTTCAATGTGTAACCTCACACCCTTGAAGTAATGCATATGGGTGTTGTGAGTGGCTGGTTTCCACTGTCAGGGTCCTTTCTGGAGCCAGGCAGTTCCTAAAGCTGTCAGTTCTCTACATCTGTACAACTGTCAAAGATAAATTCATTTAAAGCTAAATAAGGTAGAATGGTACAATTTGTCTCACTTGATTCAGTAGTAATGTGTTCAATTCTGTAGCGTACGTTTGATCAGAACAGATTTTTCTTTCTTAAATGGAAGACTCTTAAGGATGTCGAACTAGTTTTTACTGTTGTTCAGTCTTCCTAGAATAATCTAAACGTGCCATAGCCATCTTATTCTTGCCTTGTGCAGAGATATTCCCTTGAAGTTATCTATACATTGACTTTGGTGAACCATCAAAATTTAGGACAAATTATTTTCATAAAACGGCACTGAGTAAGTTATTCAGGGGCAAGATTTTCTAAATGGCCTAAAATACCCATTCTTGCAGCCTCATTTTGTTGTAAAATCAAACAAAATAATTAAAGAATGTGAAATGCACTTTGAAAACATCAAATGCCAAAATCTTTTGAACTCCTACAATTGATTTTATTTTTATTGTTAATTTCAGTGAACAGGGAGCTAGATATTAGCTTCAAGAATTATTTCTCCTTCAACCACATTTTCAAACTAGATTTTGGGATATTAAAAATTAGCAAAAATGACTGTGTTCTCTAAGAACATTTCATGTAAGCCTACCTGTGAATCTCTTTGTAGCCCTTATAAAACTACTTATCTCTTTACATACCATTATTTGTTATCAGATTTTTTTCTAAGCATATTTTATTGAATCTACTTTGCTTATTTAGTAAACAATTATTGAATGTCAACACTGTGCTGGGCACTAAAGAATTTTACATGTAAAACAGTTTCCGTCAAAGGAAGGTGAGAATCAAAAATATCATTATATTAGAGATTGGTAATTCTTTGACAGACATATTTAATGTTATCAGTTATACATCTAATCTAGTTTTTCTTTTCTTAGTATATCATCTCTCTGTAATCTTTCTTAAACTTAAATATGTATAGAATAATCTGAGTAGCATATTAAAATGAAGATTCTTGGCTCTGCCTCCAGAAAGAATCAATAGGTCCCGGAATCTGCATTTTCATAAAGACCAAGCATTATGGTAACTGGTAACCTTGGACTTTACTCAGAGAGAGTCGTTTTGTGATATTTCCCTTTTGCCCAGGACTTCTCCTAGTGGAGGCCTCAGAAGGCCTACGTTCATCACACCATCTGCCTGTCTCAATGTTATCCAAAACTGCCAATTTAGATTATCCAGCACTACCTTCCTTCATTACCTTGACTTGAAGCGATCCTCTGTAGTGATGTGCCGGCCTTGTTGAAGTCAGTTGTGTTTAATCTTCTGAGAAGGATACCAGTAATTGTTGTCTCACTTAAAGGCTGATTCTAACGGTGAGATATCTGGAAGAAGATGATGAGGGAATGCACCTCTCATGACATGATAAGAGAATTATTTTAAAGAAGGTCTTGAATAAAGTCAGCTGAGAACCACTTGCCTGTAGGGAAAACTCAACAAGTATTAATCATTTAATCCTCCTAACAAATCTATGAAGCAGGTACTGTTATTACATTCATTTTACAGATGAGGACACTGAGGCTCAAAAACTTTACCAATATCACATAGATTCTAAGTGGTAGAGCAGGGATTTAAACTCAAGTAGGCTGGCTGCAGAATTCAGTGGACCACTATACGAGTGTTGCCTTTCTCTTAGTCAAAGGAATGTCCTGTGCAACCTTTGCTATCACCATTCCTTTAAGAATGACTTTTAGTAAATTACACTAACAATTGGAAAAGAAACAAAATTACAAATCTCTAAAGTAAAACAAAACAAGGCAAACACTACATAAAATAGTTTTGGGTGTATTTTTAGGTCAAAGATGTATTTCAACCTCACATTACAGGACATTTCTAGTAGAGAAAAATGAACCCAAAGGACACATGACAACATATAGTAACATATCTCAGGTTTTCAAGAGAAAAGATAACAACTCAATTTTTATTTTCTTCCCTGAAATACAGTTTACTCTCTGGTGAACATAGTTTTCTGAGTCAGAAAGATCAAACTTCTAATTCTGCCCTGTTGTTTACTTGTTTGATAACCTATGACAATTTGCTGACCTTACTTAATTCTCAGATTCTCTGAAATGTATGTGACAAACAAGGTTTGTTCAATATTGAAGACATAGTGCCTGGAATATAGTGATCCTTCAACAAGCAGAACTACCTGTTTATTGTTGTTATTATTATGAGCAGTGATAAACTTAATTTAGTAGAATAAAAACAAGTTTAGACAGAATGATTTGGGAACAATAAATATATTCTCAAATTTTACTTGGTGCTGAATCTTTTTCTTGGACAGGTAAGATTCAAATGCATATAATCTTGTTTTTGTCAAGTGACAGAAAGAAGATAACTATTAATGACAATTCCCTCTTCCTTCTTCAGTGGTCTGTCTGGTTTATAACTTAAAGTCCTTATTATAAAATGCTTCTTTTGCTCCCTTGAGAATGTCTCTTCTGAGATAGCTCATTTATCTTCACCAGGTGATCAACCCAACACTCATCAACTGTTAGCCATGGCGTCACGCCTGCGGGAGAGTGCTGAACTTTTTCAGTCTGATGAGATGCGACCTGCTAATGATCCCAAGGAGAGAGCGCCCATCCGCATCCGGATGCTGAATGACATTCTTCAAGACATGGAGAAAAGCTTTCTGGTGCAGCAGGTGCCACCAGGTTTTTATAGGTAGGATGCATGTCTAAAAAAAGTATACTTTTTGCCCTAAATTAAATGTTTATATGTAACTTTCAGAATATGTACCTTCTATGAACATAACAGTATTTAAGAAGAAACTATAAAGCAGTTACTCATATAAGGAACTTCACCCTCCCCCAAAGAAAAGTTAAACTGCATAGATATAGAATAATGGAAACTTGGCTTGGCAGTAGCATAGGAAAATCACTAAGAATTTTCTTACATCAATTTCAATATGAATCTAATTTTATATGGTCAATGAAAAAGCAAATGGAATTATAGGTAGCACTGAAAGAAATATACTTTCTTGACTGCATCAGGAGATACACCCATGCCCTATTGTCCTATGACGATCCCAACTAGATTAAAGTGTTTAATTCTAGAAACTACATTTCATGTTGGAGTTCAATAAATTTAATATGTAAGGGAAAGTGGGATCTAGATGGATGTTGGAACAACTGAGCAATTAGGCTTATTTGGTTGGAGAGTTACATGGAGTGCTGTATGAAAACATTTTAACAATTATATGGAAGGGGGATTAGATACAGACTCAGAGGATAATATGAGTACAGTATGGTTTTGTTTTTTAAGTTCCTTATATAGCAGAGGGTAAATAAAAAAAGATGAAGTTTGAAAGATTACGGTACCCATCAGTCATCAGAAAAATACAAATTAAAACCACAATGAGAAACCATCTCACGCCAGTCAGAATGGCTATTATTTTTATTTATTTGTTTACTTATTATTATTTTTTTGAAAATCTAAGTATTTTATTCAATGATGGCAATATCCAATTTTGTTTTTTTATTCCTATGTCTTTTTAAAAAATTTATTTATTTTACTTTAGATGCCTATGTCTGGCATTTCTCCCCGTGTTATCCCTCTCCACCCTCCTCACCCCCTGCTGTCTCTCCCCTACCCCCTACAACTGCCCCAGTGTGTGATGATCCTCTTCTACTATAAAGATACATGCACACATATTTATTTATTTTTATACTTTAAGTTTTGCTGTCCATGTGCAGAATGTGCAGGTTTGTTACATAGGTGTACACATGCGAATGGCTATTATAAGAAAGTCAAAAAATAAGAGATGGCAAGAATGCACAGAAAAATGCTTATACACTGTTTGTACAAATGTAAATTAGTATAGCCTTTCTATGTACTTGGAAAACAGTATGGAGATTCCCAAACAACTAAAAATAGAATTACCATGTGACTCAGCAAGTTAATTGCTGGGTATCTACCCAAATGAAAACAATTTTTTATATCAAAAAGATACTTGCATTCATGTTTATCACAGTACTATTCACAATGGCAAGGTCATAGAATCAACCTGAGTGTCCATCAACATATGATTGGATTAAAAATATTGCACATGTACTCTATTCTCAGTATTCTATATTAAGCAGTCATCAAAAGGAATGAAAGCATGTCCTTCTTGGCAACAGGGTTGGAGCTGGAGGTCATGATCCTAAGTGAAATAACTCAGAAACAGAAAATCAGATACCACGTGTGCTCGCATATAATGAGGAGATAAATGATAGATGCACATGGACATACAGAGAGAAATAGACACTGGGATTGCAAAAGAGGGAGAGTTGAAAAGTTACATATTGGGTACACTGTTCTCTATTTGGCTGATGGGTACACTAGAAGCCCAAACTTCACCATTACATAATATATTCATGTAACAAACCTGCACATATACCTCCTAAATCTCTAAAAATTTGAGAAAAAGATTATGGCATATTTAAACAGTTTTTATTTAACTTATAATTCTATAAGACACAACATATAAATACATACCTTTCTGTTTAATATATACATACATAATTGTGTATTTATATGGCATACTTAATATATGCATGCATGTATATATAGTATACATATATATATATTTACGTATATATATTTCGTGTGTGTGTGTATGTATGTATAATTTTATGTAGTGTGAAAGTCTAAAATTTGTGACCCTTTAAGAATGAAAGTTCTGGGCTAAACAGTCCTTCTACTTCATTCTTTCCCCAGTATCTCTTTGCCTCCTGCTGCTTCTCTGATACACTCTGGACTAGACATAATATGTATAAACAAAGGATATAACTAGAACCAAATAATTGATGTAAAAGTATTCAAATCTTAATTATGGCCAGATGTGGTGGCTCATGCCTGTAATGCCAACATTTTGGGAGGCTGAGGCGGGTGGATCACCTGAGATCAGGAGTTTGAGACCAACCTGGCCAATGTGATGAAACCCCATATCCACAAAAAATACAGACAATAGCTGAATGTGTTACACCTGTAACCCCAGCTACTCAGGAGGCTGAGGAAGGAAAATCACTTGAACCTTGGAGGCGGAGGTCGCAGTGAGCCGAGATTGCACCATTGCACCCTAGCCTGGGTGACAAGAGGGAAACTCCATCTCAAAAAAAAAAAAAAACAAAAAACCAAACCAATAACAATAACAACAGAAAGAGATCTTTATTACATGTGAGTAAAAAGTAAAAGAATAAATGGATACTTTTATAAAGTAGTGAAAGCCTTATCATGGCAGACATTAAAATATAGGCTGGGTGGCCATAAGCAAGTATTTGGACCACATGAGGTTTAAGGTGCCCATTATTGCTAAAGTTCTGTGATCTCACATGTCACTTAATATTTCAACATCTTAATTTCTACTTCTACAAAAGGAGATGATGGAATGAGACCCCTGTATAATATAAGACATTTCCAAGCCTGATATTTGGTAATTTTCCTTTATGATTTTAAACTCAAATTCACATTTAAAATCCATACTTTACATATTTTTCCAGTATTATGACTTTACATTATAAGTCTTTGGAAAATATACATTATTATAATAATAGATATGGTTAAGACACTTTGTATGCTCTTTGTATTTTTTTTTTAAGTATCAAGGACATAGCTGTCACCTTAAGTTACCTTCCCTGATGAGGTATATTCTAGTGGTGGGAATGGGAAAAAAAAGAACAAAATAATTAAATAAATGTAATGATGCTAGATGTAATAATAGCTAAGCAGAAAAATTAAACCACATTATTTAAAAAAGCATTATTGAAGGTCATAAAGTAGATAACTTAAGTTTTTAAAATATAGTTTGTAAATTATTCTATTTCTTTTCCTTTTAAGAAAAATTCAGAAATGGATACAAATTATATGTAAAGAACATAGTTTTGCATATTATAATACAGTAAACTTTCTCCATTTGTCTTTCTTGCCACTTGCACTGGATACAAGGACCCATTTATGGTCTAAATTACGCATCTGGTAAACTTTTTATTAACAATTCAAAACCATTTATGAACACCATTTACTTTATCATGCATTTTGAGTAGAAAAGTAAATATCTGTCTGCCCTTGAGTTAACAATGATTAAACAAGTGATTTTTTCCTGTTAGTAATGCAATTACAGTATACATTGTGTTCTCATTATGCAAGCCTCAAAGTATTGATTATAATAATGTTCTAACTCATGTAACAAACTTTAGGGCTGAAAATTTTTGGTTCATTATTTTGGAATTGTGCTAAACTATTACTATAGTTATTGAAGGAATATATGTCTACCATTCTTTTCCTTAGCTCTATTAATGTATACATATATATTAATTTACATATATTAATTTATGTGTGTATACATACATATATATACTACAACTGTGTAAATAGATTAAATAGTTTCACTGAGATGTAGCTGACTGACCTTTATCTTAGGATTGTCATGAATTTGTACTTCATTTATAAAATACATAACAAATTATTCTACTTCATGTTTTTTTCTCGATAGATGATTCATGTTTCTAAAATTATTGATGCAAACATTTCAGAATTACAATAGGATTTCTATTTTCAATGTTTATAAGCATGTTCTTAATGGGGAAGGAAATATTCAAAGTAAAAATCTGAGTTTAAGCAAATGAAAAGTTGATTGATTATTTATAGCTATAATTATATAGAGAATAAAATTGTTAATTACATTGTACAAAAGAACATTTGGTGAACAGGGTTCATTTTTTTTTTTTAATGTTAAGCAGTCTTTGGAGATGTTAGTCACATAAGAATCTCACTCTCTAACCCATTGGACATATAGAATTCTCATCTAATACACAATAAAGAAGTAAAAATTATTTGTATTTAAATAAATTCTTGACAGAACTTTGCTGTATAAAGCCAAATACTTCATTCTGTATTTAGATCATGTCCCAAAGAATACCATCTCAATAAAAGTGACACTAAACATCGGAATATATATATATATATATATATATATATATATATACACATATATATATGGGAATATTCCTAAGGTCTGGCAACAGAGGATTCAAAGATTTTGAATCACTGTGCAATACTGCTGGGAACCGGCAATATAAGATCCCAACCTTTAAACAGCTTAATCTAATTCAAGAGCTAAAATATACTATACATCAAATACTTACTGCAGATTACTTATTCAAATGGCACAAAGAACATACAGCCACAAAGTACTTTTGTCATTCGGTGAAGAGAGAAAGTATTCTCTTGTGGTAGTCAAGAAAGACTTTATAGTGAAAGAGAAAGATGTATTCGGGCTTGAGGGAAGGATAACATGCCCATTTCCAGGAGGATCGTTAGAAGAAAGACACAAAGGGGAAGTTGTGTGCAGTGTGCTCAAGAGTGAAGCACAAAAAGTAGAGTAGTTTGAAAGGTTATTGGGTTTGTGGTTATGGAAAGGTAGGCAGGATCAAGTCGTGGAGTCCCTTAAATGCTCTGTTGAGAGATTTGGGCTTTCTTTTTCATGGACGCAACAAAAGCCATGTAGAAATAGGTGTCGTCAGGAGGATTTATCTGATGCTCCTGAGAGGGTGCACTAGAGTTAGGAGAGAGCAGAAACCTTTAGAAGATGATGGGAGTAGGGAAGGCATGGGCTGAAAAGAACAGGATTTGGCATGTTGATGTCAGGAATGAAGAGCAAAGGGCCAATGTAGGAAGTGGTGTTTAAGAAGGATTTGTTAATTTAGTGATTGAGTGTCTCTAAGAATCTCATTTCAAGTTGCTTTTAGAATTCCTCTAGGTTGAGGTGGGAAAAGCATGATTGAGTGCTGGAAAGGGCCTCCTCTCTGCCCCATTTATCGGGCCATTTAGGTAAAGCACTCTGTGTCTATGTGTAATTATGTGAAGATCTGTGGATAAAGATAATTTCTAAAGTCATTTTCAGCTCTGCAGACTATGAGTTAATGGACACTCAGTATTAAGCCTCACAGCCTCTATTTTCAAGGGGACATCTAACCCTGAGTAAGGGGAGAGGGTGAAGCCCCAAGGATAGACTGCAATGCCATAAATGAAAAAGCTGCAAAGTACATGGGAAGTACTGAACTTGGTCAGCAGTAAAGAGCCAGCAAAACAGTATCTATGCTCAGGGACCACATAAGTGAAAGTATGTCGAAAATTACAAAGCATCACAAAAATATCACTACTATCAAATCCAGCAGTGTAAAATTTGACTTGTTGCTCTTGAGCAGAAGTAGGGAATCCATGAGCCCCACACACTGGTGTTCCAGAATGTAGGGATCCATGAGCCCCATATTGGGCACAGAATGTGGCGAGCCAGCTCTACATCACCTGTGGGTACCCCGAGTTCGGCGGCAACAAAGGAATGAGAGAAAGACAGATTAAGAGAAAAAGTGGGACTGGGGGCCATCACTTTATTATTCTGGTGGAAGTAGTGAAGGTCCCGAGCTCTGATCATCCACACTATTTACTGATGACAATCACTTTGATCTATAGGGTAGGGGTGGAGTGATGGTGGGATGAGTCACTGAGCCGGAACTGGTGTGTCATTCTAAGGATTGGTAACAGTGATGGTTTGGGAGTTTCACAAAACAAGAACATGTGATTGTTTTTAACTTATTATCTATGTACAGCTGGTGGAACAGGGACCTTACAAGGAGCATAGAAGTCTGGCTACATCATAGTGCTACGAAGGGGTTTTATATCCTTGAGCACAATGTTTATGCTAACAGAGCCGAGGTCACCCTGCACCAGAACATGAGGCATGGAGAGGCCTTCCTCCTCAGAGGTCTCCTGCGGCCTTCCGCAGTTTGTTGTTCCTTGTTCAGGCTTATTTTTATATTTTGGACACCAGCCCTCTATTAGATACATGTTTTGCATTATCTCTCAGATTATGGCTTGTCTTTTCATTCTCTTAACAGTACCTTTTGCAGAGCAGAAGTTGTTAATTTTAATGAAATTTGAATATTAAATTATAATTTTAATAAAATTCAGTGTAACAACTTTTCTTTCCTGTACTCTTTGTGTCATACCTAAAAAGTTAATGTCAAACCCAAGGTCACCCAGATTTTCTTGTATTTTAGCTTCTAGAAGTTTTATAGTATTGCATTTTACATTTAGGTCTATGATCCATTCTAAATTAATTTTCATGAAAAAGATAAGGTCTGTGTTTTGATTTTTTTTTTGCATGATGTCCAGTTGTTCCAGCATTGTTTGTTAAGACTCTCGTTTCTCCATTGAATTGACTATTATTTGTCATAAGATATAGTTTTAATATTGCTTTTTGCAATTAGCATCTCACTTGTCCACATTAGAATAGCTTTCAAAATTGAGAATACCAAATAACAATGATATTTTAGGAGAGCACTGGACTTGGGATTTTTAAAAGTGAGAAGAAATTTGGTATGAAAACTTGTCTTTTTCTTATTAGATTATCTGCAGCAAGATAATTAGCATCTCTGAGCATCAGTTTCTCATCTCCTAAGTAGATTTCAAAAGATGGTTAATGCTTCAGACTCTGATAATGTTCTCATTTCCAAAGCTGCCTCATATCACTATTAACCAAGGGAGACACACTTAAGAATTAAGTAATACAAGTTCTGTTTCCCCAGAATCACAGCAGTGAAGCAGTTCCCTCATGTTTAATTTTCAGTATGTTGTCCTTCCCTTTATTAAACCTTTGCTAATTGCTTGCCAACTGAAGGGTTGTGACATCTCATAGAAAATAAGGAGTTTGAAAAGGGACATTAAATATGCAGTTTAAAAAGAGTAAATAAAATATCTAAGTGGCACTACCTTCTAAATTAAATCTGAGGACTCTAAATGACAAACTTTCTCCAGTAGAAAAGAACTCTCTCAAATAACTTTCTTTACCTGTCTGAGGACTACTGTTGAAAGCATCGTGGCCTTCTGGGGCTTATTCTCCTATATGTTTTAAGGTTTGACATTTGAACCACTTTTTAGATTTTGGCACCAGCCATTTTGTGATTGAAATTTAATATATTTTTCAAAAAATGCTTCTTCCTAGCTTATTTTAGCAAATTTCAGCAAGATTTCTATCTTTGTCACACAATATTGCGTTGTTTAAGGGTATGAGTCCTTGCTGCTACTCTTGTGTCTCTGTTATCTCCTTTCTTCACTCAACCATACACCAGCTTACATAGTCTTAAAAATGAGAGCAATAGTTATTGCCAAATGATTGGACTAAACTAAAGATCTAAACTAAGAAACAGAAAGATCGTTGATTTTAATCTTTTAGTGTACAAATAGCCATGGGATTTCAAAACTGCTCCCAACAAAAATATAAGAAAAGATTTCTATTAATAGGCCGCTAATAATACATAAGGTATATAAACACGACTCCACATTTATACATCAAGACAGCACATCTGCAAAAAATCTCATCTTTATTGGGAGGCAGAGGCGGGTGGATCAGGAGGTCAAGAGATCGAGACCATCCTGGTCAACATGGTGAAACCCCGTCTCTAATAAAAATACAAAAAATTAGCTGGGCATGGTGGCACATACCTGTAATCCCAGCTACTCAGCAGGCTGAGGCAGGAGAATTGCTTGAACCCAGGAGGTGGAGGTTGCGGTGAGCCGAGATTGTGCCGTTGCACTCCAGCCTGGGTAACAAGAGCGAAACTCCATCTCAAAAAAACAAAAATGTCATCTTTAGCCTCTCTCCGCATGTAAAGAGACAGCAGTTAAACAGCAATAAGTGTTTCCTTTCCTCTCCATTCTGACACACACATATAAACACACTGCTGCATTATTGTGGTGAGGTAGGATTATAGGGAAATTTTACAAAAGGATAAGAAATTTGGTGTGGCTTTGGAAAAGAGAATCAGAGATCTACTCTTTCATTTGTATTGATTTGAAAGACATGAGAAATCAAGGAAGCAAACATGAGTCAGCATCTAATTCTGGCTGATAGACAGAAATAGGACTCTTAGGAAAAGTTAACATCCTCCAATACCACCATTAGAGATTAATTAAAGTCTAATTATTATATTTAAAACAAAACTGTTGATTCTGCTTCAGTATCCCATTGTTCATCCTTATGTATGGTATTTCAGCTACATTTTGGCTAAGCAGACTATAAGGACTATGTAAGTAACTATATTTATATTATTGTTTCTTTGGGAAAACACTGTGAGTTCTAAACAATAGCCATAATCAGGAGTTCAGGAGCACATCCCATGTGTAGGTTGAGGGACAGTATGTTTATGTGTATATACCTGTGCCTGCCTTTATGTGTCTCTGACATTGTGTCCTTATGGAAGATGTCACAGCAGGTTCATAACAAAGGAAGTTATTTCAGAAATGGCCATAATGACCTTGTGGAAGTTCAGAGGACCATTTCAAACTAATCCGAGCCAAGACCATTTTTTTGTTAGCATCCTTGAAAGCAGAAAAATAGCAATGTAAATGTCAAGATGTTTCTGCCTTTAACCAAGAATAAAAAAAGAAAACAATCCACTAAAAGTACTTTTCAAACACAGAAGCTCCCAAAACTTTGCTTTTGAAAGATGTTAGAACCAGTTTATATTTAGGCAAGCAGTGACATGAAACAGAACTATTAAACACATTTCTCAGGCATTATATGATCAGTTTCCAGCTACATATTCAGTACATACATAATTTTAAGAGGTTGAAACCCAAACCCCCCAAATCATTTCAGAATAACAGTGATCTCATTATATAGTTTTCATTGTGTTTTAATTAGAGTTAGTTATGTAAGTCCTAATAGAACCTTGTGTTCCGTGTTTGATTGGGATAATGACTACTTTGTTCGGGTTGTACTTTCTTTTAGTGAGGTGTGGGTGGTCTGGTTGGAAGTAAAATCCCACCATTGTTTCTCTTGTCATTAATTCTATCAGCAATGCCTCTGATTTCTTTAGACTATGAAAAATAAGTAGTGATTAAGAATTACCATAATGCTTTAAAAATTTTTTAACAGCGACCACTTACACAAAAGAATCTATGTATGAATAAAAAATTTGATAATCTGCAGAGTGACAATGTAAAATTTCCAAAAGAGGATCGAAGACCTGGTTCATATACAAAATCTTTGTAATGTTGATCATTATAGACATTCCCTTTTACCCTTTTATGAATAAATGCATACGTAAGTTTTATAATTATATGTTCCTTTCACATTTTTTAAGTTTCCACTTCTTAAAGGAGGAAAAAAGCCCCCAAATTTTAAGAAAAACCAGATTAATATACCAAAATTCAAGCCTCATTTTTTTCAATCACTCATTTTGTTGATGTTAAAACAAAAAAAAAAAAAACATATTTCATTATAACAGACAACGTTCAAATAGAATTTGATTAGAGATTTAAAAACTTCTCTTAAAAATTTCAATTGACAATGAAATAAGGATAATTATTCTGAGATCCAGCTTGCTAGTATCAACATATAAATCTTTGTGTGTACAACTGTTTGGATTTTATAAAAATGTCCCTTTCAGTTTTAAGGTATAGTCTCATCTAAAGTGAGAAAAAATTACTGTTGTCATATTTGAAAGTCAAGACCCATTGCCAGTCCGAGGGTGACTTTGTGATTTGATGGTACATTGAATAATTAAGACTAACAATAATAACAATACTTGCCATAGAGGATAATTTATTTATATGAGACACTATGCTGCACGTTTTTCATATATTATTTGTAACACTGCTAACAATCCTGCCACATTGGTCTCGTTATTCCCTTTTTACATATAAGAAAACCAAGGCTCAGGAAAAGTTAACATACGGCAGAAATGGGATTTGAACCTAGTTTGTTTTCTCTAAAACCATTACTCTTTCTACTAGACAATACTGCATACATTTGATCCAAATTGTCCCTCATTTGCTCAGAAATCATCAATAAATTTAGCTAGATTTTAGTGTTAATATAGCCAAGTATGTATAGATTAAGTTTTCCACATTTCAGAATTACATCTCCTAACCTTGATAAGAGAAAATTGCATCTGTGAGGGAGCAAATTTATCCCTACTTCTGGAAAAGAGATATGCCTTATTGTATTGAATCAATAAAATTATCTTGACTCCAAATAGTGCCTATCTCTTCATGTTTCCATAAATCTTAGATGTAATTTAAAAAGTGGAATATTTGTCTGCTAAATCTCATATAGCATAGTTAAAAATCTTTTTACATAAATGGCAATATAGTATAGAGGAGGGGCTCGGTAGACTGGGAACTTAGAGTTGTGAGCTAAAGACCCAAAAGACTCCAGAATAAGTCACTTAACTTTCATGACATTTATTCTGGTAATCAATTAAGTAAGAAAAGATGAATCTAGATTCACCACTGAATTTCTAAGATAGTGAAAATATTAGTTGAGGAAGTATTTATAATTAATACAAATTGACTTCCTTTTCTAAAATGCATTTCAGGGAAATAATTATTTCAATTGGGGAAGAAAAATAATGAAATTTTCTTTGAAACCATGTTACATATTTTAGCATTTGTTTCTTTCTGTTTGATCTGCTATTTTATTTTTTATGTGTATAAATATCTTTCTGATTTAATATAAATCAAAGAGAATTAAGAGACAGAATTAAGAGAAAGGATCATGCTGAAGCACCTAATACCTCATTTTGCTGCATAATGAAACTAAAGTTTCCAATTGCTGTGTAAATCATGTGTTTAGTAGATGAAATGTTCAGGAATCATTTTGCACTTGACATTTTCTAGATTATGAATAGCAAAATTCTCTTCTTATAATAAGAAAGTAGATCTGTAAGCCACAAAATATATGGAGCAGGTATAGCATATTGAGTTGATACACAAAGAAAGCAGTGGGAGCCAATAGGCATGATTCTATAAAGCACGTATTTGGTCCTGTACACCATCCTCAGTGGAATCCTTTGTTCAAATGAAAGCTTACATGAGCTACACAAGTTGACAAGGAAAGGGACATGAATGTTCCCTCTTTTCCCATAGTCACCTCAAAGGAGTACGTGGTTTTTCAGCCACTTCTCTTGATTGTGCTGCTTCACCAGTCTGTTTACTAAGAACACAAGACTACAACATTTTCAACGGATAAAAACAAGGTCTGTGAATTGATAATTGTACTTAGATTAGATCAACTTGGAAATTCATAAGGGCAATAATGGATGAAATGGGAAGTAGTCACCCCATAGTCTATAGTTAGAGCTAAATAAAATGATTTAATGTATAATTTATATAATCCTAATAAAACTGCAAGAAACGCTCGAATTACATATGGTGGGATTCTAGTATTTCCTCTAAGTCTACCATTATCTGACTAGTTTCGCTGAGAAAATTAGGAAGCGATCTAGGTATTCAAATTAGGAATAATTTTAATAGAATTATAAGTTTGTGCATTACAAGCATTCAAGATTTAAAAGTCAAGGAAGTGCTCACTTTAGTATCACATATATTAAAATTGAAATGATACAGAGATTAGTATGACCTTTGCACAAGGATGACATGAAAATTCATGAATTGTTCCATATTATTACAAACAAAAAATAATATTTTTTTTTAATGTTGAGGAAGCTTTAAGTTTCCTTAGCTTTCTTTAAGCTAAGTTTCATAGAATCAAGAACACTAGAACTGAAATAGCACCTTCAATGACAATACCAGCTGCCTGCGGTTCTCAAGCAGGCAACTTCCAGGATGCCTGCAAACATTGCTGAAGCAAACAGATTCCGTTCTACTTCTGCCTTCCAAATCCTGCGTGATGACTGTTGCACATTTTTTTTTTTTTGAGACGGAGCCTAGTTCTAATTGCACAGGCTGGAGTGCAATGGCACAATCTCGACTCATTGAAACCACCGTCTCCTGCGTTCAAGTGATTGTCTTGCCTCAGCCTCTGGAGAAGCTGGGATTACAGGAGCCTGCTACCATGCCCGGCTAATTTTTTATATTTTTAGTAGAGATGGGGTTTCACTATGTTGATCAGGCTAGTTTCGAGCTCCTGACCTCAGGCGATCCACATGCCTCTGCCTCCCAAAGTGCTGGGATTACCGGCGTGAGCCACCACGGCTGGTCCACTGTTGCAAATTTTATATCTTTTTCTGCACCTTGAAAAACATTTGTTGACTAATTTATCCAGAGAAACTTTCCTGGTCCTTTATGCTGTTTTCCCTGGATTTTAAAAGAACTGGGCTCTGTCTTGTGCCATAATTGGTCATGGTGGGGTTTTATTGGGGTTTTGTTGGTCCACAACAGGTGTTATTGGGTTGTTCCATTTATAATACATGTGTATGTCGAACAATGGTCAGGCTATCAGGATACTACCTATGGGAATTTTAAGAACAAAATAAAACTCATGTGCCAGGCACTTAATACACTCAATGCATACCTCTGGTCTTCACAATAGCTTATGTAACAATTGTTGGAGCTGCTACCTTTCCCAGACCTTTCTTGTTTCAAAGCCCTCACCCTCCGTGTGCTCCCAGGAGCTCTATAAACAGTGTTTTGATCTACCAGGTGACTCATCTGGTGGATATTTTCCCCATTATATATGTAAGGGCCCTGAAGTTCAGAAAAATTAGTTTTTTTTCTTGAAAGCTACCAGAGATGGTAAATTATGTAAATTGGTTAAGAGATTAAACCTGGTTGCAACCACTCTGAATTTTATTTTAAAAAACAAATTTGGCAGGGCACAGTAGTTCATGACTATAATCCCAGCATTTTGGGAGGCCGAGGTGGGTGGATCACCTGAGGTTGGGAATTCTAGGCCAGCCTGGCCAACATGGTGAAACCCCATTTCTACTAAAAATACTAAAAATTAGCCCGGTATAGTGGTACGCCCCTGTAGTCCCAGTTACTCTGGAGGCTGAGACACGAGAATCGCTTGAACCTGGGAGGTGGCGGTTGCAGTGAGCTGAGATTGCACCACTGCACTCCAGCCTAGGTGACAGAGTGAGGCTTTGTCTTAAAATAAAAAATGTAGCAGCTTCACAGACAGGAGTGGTATACAAAGAAGATTTAAAACTGAGTGTGAATAAAATGATCATATTGTGAGCCAAAAGAGAAGCAGAATATATTTTATCTTACACACACAAAAATGGACATTTAATATTTTGCTGTTACTTCTATCTAGACTATAAGATTAATGCCTATGGCTTGGGTGATACTTTGTTTCTTGCATTTCCTGATTCTCTTTCCAATCTTATTGCGTTTCTTACCTGTCAGTTAGAAGTTGATGCCACTTTTTCAAAATACCTATCTTAAAATTACTACTGATTCCATCATACTTTTTAATTCAGCGAGTACATAGTGTCTGCCATATGCAGAACCGTACCAGGCACTGAGAATACAATGCCCAAAAATATAAATATCAATCTTGCCCTCGTAGTCTTTACTTTCTATTGGAAAGAAACAGAGAATAAGCAGACAAAAGACCAAATAAATATGTAATCACAAACTTTAAAATTGTCTTGAAGGAAAGAAACATAACCCTTTCCTTTAAGGTAGCTTAATAGATTTGGGGGAGTAACTTGGTTTGGGATTGAAAAATGAAACAAGGACCTAGAGGCTGTAGAGAGGGGCTAAGTCTTATTTTCAGGCCCTTTAATATTTGATTACAAGTATTCTGTATATCTCTGATTGCTATGTAGAAAACAGATTTTAGAGGTAATGAAAGAAATGGAAAAATTAGAAATGACATGTTCTTTTAATAACCTAGAATGTCAGTCAGGATTTTCCAGAGACACAGAACAGTAGGACAATAGGAGATGGCATGTGTGTATTTGTGTGTGCGTGTGTTTGTGTGTGTGTGTCTGTGTATAATTTTAAGGAATTGGCTCGTATGACTGAGGAGGTTGGCAAGCCTGAAATCTGTAGACAAGGAAGACAGACAACTCAGGGAAGAGTTGATGTTATAGTCTGGACCCCAATCTCTGTAGGTAGGCTGTGGCAGGCTATAAATTTAGTTAGAATTTCTCTATTATATTAATAGTCTAAGGCTGAGTTCTTTTTTCTTCAGGATACATCATGTTTTGCTTTTGAGGCTTCCAACTGATTAGATGAAGCCTACCCACATTGTCAAGGGCAATCTCCTTTACTTAAAGTCAACTGATTATAAACGTTAATTACCTCTGTAAGATTCCTTCACAGCAACATACGGACTAGTGTTTGAAGAAACAACTGGGCAGTATTGCCTCATTATGTTGACAGGTAAAATTAATCATCACAGAGATCATGTTGGTGGGGGTGGCAATGGAGAGAAGATTAATTTGTAACATTTTGGACATATAATCTACAAAAACTTGGTGATGGATTAAGGTATGAGGATAAAGGTAAGGGAAGAAATCAAGAATAACAGGTCTTTCTCATGAGCAGTCGATTTTAACAGCTGTGATGTACAAAGAATGAATCTTTTCTAAATGCAATTCTGCTGACTTCAGCTTAAATAATATGATTGACAAGGCAAGATTACTTTTGTTACTCACTTTAAATAACTAAATAATCTTGAGAAGAAATTCTGTTTGTATCTGTCTAGGTATATTTGCTAAATCCTAATGTAGACTAAAAATGTGCCTTGCCTTTTCTTTCTCATCCAAAATAATTACATGCAAATAGTAATCTATTCTTTATGCAATAACGTGAAATGGGAAGAAACATAGCCAGATATTTTTGGAAGGGATAGCCTTCAAATGTGCCAGGTACCGTGTCTCCAATTTTTTTTTTTTATTGCTAATCATAGTAGGTCTCATTTTCTAATCAAAGCTTACATATGCCACACCAGGGAGTTTGGATGATATGCTAACTCAATCTAATTTTACACAATATAATTCAAAAGCCAATAAAATATAGCCTTGTCAGACACAAAAGTTTTAGAGGGAAGAATGTAATATAGGCACCAAATGTTAAGTATCCTCTCTGCAGGTAGTTGTAGATTTCCTGTGTTTCCAATTTCTCTTTTCTTTTCTTAACCATGAAATTAAATAGACAGCTTTGAATAACTAAAGAATAGACATTTTTTCAAAGCTGATTCATAATGCCATCTTTTTTTCTAAAATACAATATCATATGGATGAATAGAAAATCATTTCAGACATAGAAAGTTAAGAATTAAAATGTAGTAAAATATTTTCTAGATTAACTACTAGAGGTTGATGAGTACCTATGCTTCATTTTATTTCAGAAAATGTTTACCCTTTTATTTTATATATTTGTTACTGTAAGTCGCAGCTGAAAGGCTAGATAATCCATAAAATCATATTTTCCAAAGTCAAATTATTAATTTTACATACAATTTTGATTAGGTTTAGACAGGTTCCATTTATCTTAACTCATTAGTATTATGTTAGTAGATTTTCTATGTAGATTAAGCTTTCTCTAAGTAAATCAAAAGTTTTGTGATTTCCATTTTATTTCATAAAATTTTAATATTATATAAAAAGTATAACCTAAATGTATTAGTTTTCTGTGAATTCATAACAAGTTGCCATAAATTAGATGGCTTACAACAACAGAAATTTATTTCTTCCCAGTTCTGGAGGCCAGAAATCCGAACTCAGGAGGTCAGCAAGGCCACATTTTCTCTGGAGTCTAAGGGAGAGTCCATTCCCTGTGGCTGCTGGCTTTCCCTCATTTGTGACCACGTCACTTCAATCTCAGTCTTACGAGGCCTTCTCTTCTTTGCGTATCTATTTAATCTCTCTCCATCTTTCTTTTACAAGGAGAGTGATGATTGGATTTAGGGCACATTTACATAATACAGGATATTTCAAAATCTTATATCAAAACCTTATATCAAAATCTTTAATCACACCTGCATTAGTCTTCTCATTCTGCTCATAAAGACATACCCGAGACTGAGTAATTCATAAAGGAGAAAAGCTTAATTACTCACAGGTCAGAATGCCTGGGGAGGCCTCAAGAAACTTAGCGTCATGGTCGAAGGGGAAGCAAACACATCCTTCTTCACATGGGAGCAGCAAGAATTGCCAAGCAATATCAACATCTGCAAAGACACTTTTTGCAAAGAAGGTAACATTTACAGGTCCTAGAAATTAAAATTTGGATGTATATTTGCAGTCAACATTCAGCCCACGACACCAGACAACGTAAGGAATATGGGTGTAGATTAGACAATGGCTTTTTTTCCTAACAGATGTGCCAGTTTATTAAGCTTTATTTTTGTTGTTGTTGTTGCAATCCCATCCTTGTATGCTATGTTTTGTGAACCTGGGACCAGGACTCTACAAACTGCATTTTCACTTTGCCAGCTGACTTCCTGATAAACTCTAATAAGAAGCAGTAAAAGAAAGCTGGAAGCCAGGAGGAGGACGAAAATATGCTTCTTTCTACTTACAATTTGTTCCTGTTTTTGCTTTCTTTTCCTGTCACTGTCACCCTAACAATACTTCTTCACCTAAGTAGTGACAGTCCATTCTAGTAGTAGGAGTTCTCACTGATTTTCACTTTTTCCAACATTAGCTAAATCTGACTCAAAATACTCATCAGAGACACTGGCATGAGTGGACTAGAGCCCTTCCTCATAGGTCTGGGGTCCAGTTACACAGGGTTCCATCTCTGATCTCAGGGACATCGGTTGTAGCTAAGCAGTGGCCCCCATTCAGAGGCCTGAGTTTCAACTTCACAGGATACTTCCTCTGAGCTTCTAAGCTTTAATAATTCCAAAATTTTCCGTTCTCCAACCCTAGGAATAGTAGATCCTTCCTGCCGTTGTACCCTAACCTTTGTGACATTTTAGGGTTGTGTTTCTTCCACAGCATTTTAGGGATTCCTCTGTGCCTTAGAATCTAAACTACATGTAAAGTATCTTCAACTATAATTGCCAAAAAGATGGAGAAACAGTTACAGAGAAACCAAGGAGTAAAAGGTTTGTGTTACCATTTTCTTCCACTGGGGTAAGATTTAGGCAGACATCATCGTAACAGGTAGATGGTACTTGAGCAGGATCTTATAATTAGTAGACTCCAGTCTTCAAAAGATAGTAATGAGAAAGTGGAAGGGCATTTCTCAAGAAAACCTTACCGAAAGGTATCAAAGTTGTTATGTGTCTCAAAATCTGCTTAAAACGTTTAACCTTCTCTTGTTGATTGAAGGTCATTAAGTTATGTATTTTTTTAGAATACAATAAAACCCTCAAAGAGAGTCATCTGCTTCTATGAAAAAAGTGACAAATATTCTGCTGCTGAAAACTAGAAAAAAATGAATAGTGTTTTGTTATTTTTTTTCATTTCTGTATTTTTATTGGTTGCTTCTAATTGATGTCATCGTGTCTAGCTGCTAGAACCTGATGATGATTGCTTCAGTTATTCAGTACTATTCTACCTCTCTTAAGGGACAGTCTGTTGGGCTTTGTGAGTTATTTGCCCTTCCAAGTGCTGTTTAAGGTTATTTTAATTTGATTGCAGTGTTCAGGAAGCATGACCTCAGAATAAGTAGGAATGTTCCTGTCCATAAATAAACTCATCTCGATTGTAGCTCTCTTCCTGGTACAGGAGAGTATAATTTTAACTTTTCATGTGGTTCAGGGGTATTCATCTTAAAGTGATAATCAGAAAAAAAGTTTGCTGAGAGATCTTTGGGATCTAAGTGTTTTTGGCTTATAAGGCCAATATCTAGGGTTCCCTAACATAAACACGTTATAAGATCATAAAAAAATTGACAGTAAACACTAGCTACTTGCAACGAATTGCAAAGCAATGAGTTAACGTACATGAATTCTGTCAGTAAGATTGACTGAATTTGAGAATATTAAGCCAAGTATGTATCCACTCTTCCCCCATATAACGTATGTGGTTTATTGTGTCCACATAGTCTCTTTTCAGAGATTGTAAATTATACTGTTTATGAACTCTTGATGACTGAAACACAATTGGAGCTTGAAGGTCAAGGCAGCAAACTGCATCCTAAATTCCTATTTGTTGATGATGTATGGCACTGTTAGTAATACAGTCTGTGCTGCTACAGTTAAAGATCTGTCAGTGTTTCTAATATACATTATTATTTCAGGATTTGATAATATGACCACTTATCCTTATGCTGAATATATGATGAAAGGCCTCAGCAGTGGGAAGGCATCTTCGAGTTTTTTAAACAACATTATATGATATTTATTTGCTTTCCACGTTATTAAAATTTTAATAAGATTTATGGTAAGCTAGACATAAACAGCACCTATATATAGGCACCATGCAGCCGTAAGTATATGACTTATATTAATGCTGAGAAATAAACTGTTGTTTCAGATTTCCATTTCATTACCTATATTCATTTTAAAAGAAAAGATTAGAAAAAAATATTTTTTAATCCTTATTTTCAAAAAATGCCTGGCTTATTTCTTCTCCCTTATCAGATGTCTATAAAGAGTATACAGAGCCTAACAATATAGTAAAGTACATATAATAAGTAGTTATAACTTGACTCATTGGTTTGTTTGTAGGAAAAAATAATTCTGAATAATTTTTTAAGGAACTCAATTACCTGTTTAGTTAAAAAATAGCCTGTGGTTGTGTGAGCTGGATCTATAGAGCTATGCTGTTCAACGTGGTAGCCATTAGCAATGTGTGGTTACTGATAATGTGAAATGTACTTAGTGCAAATTAAGATGTTAAGTATAAGGTATACACTTGATTTTAAGACATACTACCAAAAAATAAAATGAAGTGAAAATATAGCATTAATAATTTTTATATTGATTCACATTGAAATTATAATATTCAGTAAAGTAAATAATAAAACTACTTCATTTATTTCTTTAGTATTTAGTTTAATATACTACTAGAAAATGTAAAATTATACATGCAACTTACATTATAGTTCCACTGTATAGTGTTCCTGTAGATGCTCCCAAATATCCCACATTTTTTCTTATAGATGATACACACAATTGATTTGAATTGACTAAAAGTAGGATGTTTGGTTTATGACACATCCAAGATATGATCAGAAAGTAGTAAGGCCTTTCTTATAGAAATTCTCCATTACCCTAACCTTGGTTGGTGATGTTGTTACAGGTGTCTGTGATAGTGGATGGAAAACATAGAAGTGGGAAGATGTAAAAAGAAAAACTAAATATGGGAGTCCATAGGAGTGAGTGTCTGAGACATTAATTAAAACAAAACAAAGTGCAAACTTAAAACATTTGTTGAATGTAAATCCATTCATCTGTGATACCGAGTATAGAAAAAGAATATTTTTATCCTTGAGTAATGTTATTTTCAGATGAAATTACTTGTAGTGGCAATAGTTATTACTCAAAATTCACCTTATAGCTACTAAACTTCTGCAACTATAATCTGATTTCTCTAGAGCCTCATTAAAACAACAACAATGACAAAAACTCTGCTATTTGCATCATTCATAAACTCATTAATTCAGCAAACATTTATGTGCCTATTCTGTTGTGGGCATTATGTTTGAAACTAGATGATCCAAAGATAAAGTACTTTCTCTTTCAATTCTTATTAGATGTTTATTTTGCATTCTTTTGCTAATTTATAATGTCTGTTAGCCTGAATTTGTCTAAGTCTGTAATCATGGTTGAAATTGCTTTGGGCATCCCATTGGAAAGAATCACAGAAACCTAACCCCATTGTGTTATCATACATGGATACCACAAGAGTCAACAGAGAAACAATAATGTGTTAACATTACAGGAGTCCAAGTGGGTAGAATAGTTGTAGCAGTGGTTAGACAGGACATCACCACACTTGAAGTATTAGTGTACAATAGCACATAAATTATATTAATAGAATTGAGCTACAAAGTATTTTAACTGAGCCAGTGTTGGAGCTTTCTTTTTTTCATCCCTTTATTATGTTTTACTGCGTGTATTCTTTTCTCCCTCAATCCTAAGATTAAAAGAGATTTTTTTCCCCAAAGTTAGCTTGGTCACCTCTAATTCTTGCCTCCTTCTTCTCCTCCTTATGACCTTACTCTATCAATTTTCAGAAATATTCTCACCTACGTTTCTATACATTATCAATAGTTTTGGTTGCTGCAGTAATTTCTGCCCTCTGATTTGAAAACATACTCCTAAGACCTGTCTTAAAACAAATCAAGCATTCTCCCCTCCACTCTTTCATCTTACTGTACCCTCCTCCGTTTGACATACCTCCCCAATAGTCAGATCACTTGCTGTCTTTCATCCTGCATGGCTCATTCAGTCTCACTCATTCATTCATTACAGAACCTGTAACATTGGCTCTCCTTCCCCTACCCAATATTCTAATTCTGTTATTGCCGTTACATTACCAGCAACTGCCATTCAGAAAACACAGTCTTTCCCCACTACCCGAGTCTTTATTTGCTTGGACCTCTCTGACCATTTCCTTTTTGCAAACTATTGATTATCATGCTTAGTAAAGTGAATGCAACTTAAGATCTGTCTTCAACTACTTAATTTGATTTTAGCAGATTTCTCCTTTTATTTACCTGTCGCATTCCCTTTAAATTAAGAAACAGTTATCCCAATGTTTTCATCTGGAAGATTGCACTTTGATTCCAACTTTGCTTAAGGAAAATTCTTCAAGAAATCGTATAGAAAATCTGTCAATTATTAAATCTCAATTAGTGATGTTTTTTCTTCTATCAAAAGAGGCAGACATTTAACAGAGATACAGTGGAGAAGGGAATAGGATCAGAGACTTTGAGGCACATACCTGAAGGTTATATTCTTTATTTTTATATTTTTGATTTTGGAACAATATCTTTATTATGCTCAGGAAATGCCTGCTGGTTCAACCGTAAATTGTTGCATTAAAAGAGACACAGATTTAAGTGTTTAGGGTGGGTGGGCGAGTGCTTAGTATCTGTAATAAACTGACTCCATTGTTAGAAAACATTCTCAGGCAACTATCTCATACTAACTAACTTGACTTTGAAAGGGAACCAGTGTCATGAGATATGGAGGAAAATTTATTTGCTGTCTTCTTATTGATGAAGCTGTGAATTTTTTGTCAGTTTGGGGTTTGTTACACTCTGGCAAGTTTGAAAAGGTCTATTTTATTGTTTCTTTCAGAAGCTTTTTCTTCTGTCATCCATGAGTTTCAAATTTAGCTCCTGTTGGCATGTTGTTTTAAAATAAATCCAAAAGCAGTTAAAATATTGAAATCAAAACCCTTTCGATAATGTAGTTTCCTAAATCTTGACTCTACTACTCAAGGGCCATGTGATGTTAAACAAGCTAATCTCTCTGAACCCAGTTTCTTTCTCTAGCAAGTGGAAATAATATCAGTACCTATGACATTAAACTGTTTTGAGGATTATATGCATTAAAATATGCAAAATGCTTAGAATATGGGTAAGCATATGTCAAATGTTCAAGTATTCACAGTTACTACTTTTATCACTATTAGTTTATGCAATCAAATTTATTCAGTATCTGCATTTTAGAAACCTGGAGAAATACACAATGAACAAGAAACTCCTGTCCTTGAGGAGCAACGAGTATGTGTCAAGAGTCACAAGGGCGTGTGACTAGTGCTGTGATAAAACCATCAGCCTCTGTGGTTGCATTCAGAATAAATCAACAAACTCCGCCTAGGGTTTGTGACAAAACATGAGTAGTTGGATTCTGAACTGTGTCAAATTAGTGCTATAGTTTATCCACACCACAAAAGTCTTTGCTTTCATCAGTATCTCTGAGAGTCAGTAGCTGGATCTCCTCCCATACTCCAAATCAGAAAATATAGAACTTTTCCTCAATAATTTACCATGATCCTTTAAAAATTACAAAGAATTTGCTTCTCTCAACCTACTGATGAACTTCCAGAGACATTCTCTCTAATAGTTTAAAATACATTTAGTATAATGTTTTCATATGTAGTCTGTGTATCTGTGTGTATGCCACCACTATTGGCTAATTATTCTGACCTGCATACACCTTTTAAAATAATCTTCCTTCTTTGTGGCTAACATATGTCTGGCTAGAAAACTAATAGCTTCCTATCTAAAGCAATTTAAAGTCTAAGGTTATTTGATGGGGCCGAATTACTACAGATGTGGAGGAAGGGAGCTATTTTCTATGAAGCACAGACCAGAGTGCCGCATAGATTTTTCCTGGTTTGGCCAGAAGAATATATGCAGACAAAAGTAGCACTAGGGAAGTCGAGTTGTTACAGGAAAAGGGAATGGGTGGCATTTTCAATTAGTTAATGGCATGGTCAAATATAAAAGCACAGCTGGCTTATTTGTATAGACTCTTACAAGGCATTGTAACTGAGTTTCTTCTTGGATATTGTGGGTTCTTGGCCTCCAAACTCTTAAAGAATAAGCGGTGGGGCCGCTGCAGTTGCGCCATATGCTCATAAAAGTAAATATCGGATCCAAGAAGTGTTGTAGAAAGGAGATTTTATTTAGGTAGAGAAAAGAGAAGGAGAGGAGAAGAAGAGAAAGGCTTTCACGACGAGTGTGGAAGGGGATTCCAGAGGGGAAATCCCGGAGGGAGCTCCCACCGTGTGGGAGGGGATTCCAGAATGCTGGAAATCCGTCGTGGGTGAAGGAGCAGGGGAATTTATCCTGGGAGAAATCCCCACCTTCCCAAATTCCTCTGGCCAATGAAAGGAGTTCCTTGGAACTTCCACTGGAGTGATTGACTTTTAGTTTCTTCCCGCACCCATGAAATTCAAACATAAACCATTAAGACAGCAAACTGACACAAGAACAGAAAATCAAACACCACATGTTCTCACTCATAGGCGGGTGTTGAACAATGAGAACACATGGAAACAGGGAGGGGAGCATCACACACTGGGGTCTGTTGGGGGACATAGGGGAGGGACAGCCAGGGGTGGGGAGTTCGGGAGGGATAGCATGGGGAGAAATGCCAGATATAGGTGATGGGGAGGAAGGCAGCAAATCACGCTGCCATGTGTGTACCTATGCAACAATCTTGCATGTTCTTCACATGTACCCCAAAACCTAAAATGCAATAAAAATAAATAAATAAATAAAACTGGATGAAGAAAGATGGGAGGGGGCAAGGTGCTGGGAAATTCTTGCCCTTAAAACCACACCCCCTCATGGACCTGGAAAGAGAACACATTCCCTCAGCATGATATGTACTTGGCCTAGAAGTGACCTATAGAAGTCGTCTCTCCTTTGTTACTGGAAAATTCCTTTTGGACAAACTCTTTCCTGAGAAGGAGAGGTCATCTGTTGGTCTCACAGTTCTGTGTTAATAACGACAAAATCAGTTGAGAACACGGGGCTGTGGGATTATGTGCCCAAGGAAGCAAAATGCAAACATCTCAAATAATATCATAATTTTCACATACAAAGCTTCTTATTGTATATGCCAGGCACTGTGCTAAGCACTTTACATGTTTCAGCTCATAATTATTATAAAAACTCTAGGTTGAAAGGACTGGTATTTCCCAATTTACAAGTGTGGAAGAAAAGTTTCAGAGTTAAATATCTTTCATGTGCTCCAGATCAGGGAGAGACAGAGTGGTGGTGGTGGGCCAGGATTCTTGTGTTGTGGGAGAAGGGAAGCAAAATTTATTCTCTACCCTCCTAGGGTTTCTTGTTAAGCCTAAGATCTAAGGCAGATTAACGGAAGAAAAGCATATACATTTTCATTAGTAATTTTTACATATATATAAAAGCCATCACACAGACACACACACACAAAATGAAGACTCCAAGAAATGAAGTTGAAGGCTTATATAGTAGGCTGAACAAAGAATAGTAAATTGTGGAAAAGGGACAAGACAGGGGTGTGGGATAGGGCAGTGAATTGTGAAAAACTGACTAGAAAGATAAGATTGGCTGGTTAGTTCAACGAGATTTATTTGTGTAGATTTCTGTCAGCCTCTGCTTCTCTAGTGGTGAGTATGTCTTTCACAAGGGAGTTTAATCCCCTGCTTTCAGGAAGAAAAAGAAATTTCAGAGTGCCCTTCTTGTATCAGCTGTTTTTCAAATTTTTTTTACTCTAAGTAACAAATATGCCAAAACAGCATATTTGGAGACAGTGTATTTTGATCTCTTACATGGGAAACAGCATGAACTGTACACTTAAATGAACATATTTTTGATATTGGCCACTTAGTATTGTCTTCTTATTTTTCCCTCTCTGTTATTACCTTTTAGGTATAATTCATTTTTTTTTTCAAAATGTTTACTTCTTTAAAGTGTTCTTCCTACCTCAGTAAGGCAAAGAGTAATGTATTCTTTATAGCATTAAGCATATAAACCTAGGTGTTCAGGTGAACCTCACACTATGCATTCAAGTGATTAAAGTCATATTGCTGTAAATAAAGTTTTATTTTGACAAAGCATATGTAATGCAAATTAAGATTTGGGAATATAATGAAAATTGAGGTTTCTTGAAATGGAAAGAATGTTATGGTAACTGGAGAATACCAAGACAGGCTGCTGTGGAAATTTTCTACAACCTGTAAGTAACACAAGGTTTTTTAACTTCACATATTTACTTTCATGTTTATAAACTATATTATTAGCTGTTTGTCTCTTAGAACAGAAATATATTGTTTAGTGTAGAATGTCTGTTATTCTTATTGATTTTTATTACTATAACATGTAACATTTCATAGTATAATTAGTGGTTTACTTTACCATTATATGATTTGAGGAGGGGGCCAAGAAATTAGAATTTTTCCTCATAATCTAGTGTGGGACTGATTAAACACACCACACTGCACACAGTATGTTTATACATATCACATATATAAGTTTACATATACATGTATTTTTACATAAATTATATACATATATACACACACATCTCAAAAATGTACAGACAAATAGCAAATACTAAATTAGCAAGAATAAAAAAGAAATGGTTCCAAAATACTGTCAGACAAGAATTTTCTCTGAGCGGATGCTTTATGTGTTAATAAAACCACAGGAGGGCAAAGCTGGTATGGTTTGTCTTGAAAGCCTTTATTTATTCACAGCTGTTCAATAGTAGCAATAACGATTGTTATCACTGTACCTCATCTCCATTTGGAATGTGAAAAACAATTTTCAAATTCCATTAAAAAAGATAAAGCAGAGTTTACCTTGCTGTTCAGAGTTGAATAGACATATTCAATGAAATCATGTTTTTAAATGTTAACATGTCGGTATTTTAAGAATAGGCATTATTGCAAATGTTATTTGATAAATATATCAATATCACAATTATTGGCTGTACTTTAAGGATTAAAATATTATTTTTATATCTTCCTTGCTATGTGTTCCTTGCCTTTGGGCTCAACTCTTTAATAATCTTACCTTCAAAAGGCACATGAGAGATTAATGGTGAAGCTAATTACCTACTGCAAGTATCCAGCATACTGTTTTCTGATGAGTATTTTTTTTTTTACTTTGAAATGTGTAATTTCAATTTGTAGTTAACACAGTTTTAAGAGATTAAATATCTGGGAACTCAGTTAAAAGTGAAACCCTAAATAAAGTTGAATATGCAGTTGTTTGAAATTTACATCCTCCTAGTTTTGAGTTATTTCTCAAATTGAAAACTGTTTCAAAAAATTATTTTCATTATTTTTAATGGGATTTTTATGAGTATGTCTAAGATAATACACAAAAACAAATCTACATTATAAAATCACGTGCTGAATAACGATGTTTCAGTCAAATATGGGCCTGGTAACATCAAGAACAATGCATAAGTCATGTGTTTACAGTGATGATGGTATAAACAAAGTTACTGCTGCCAGTCATATAAAAATAGCACATACAATTAAGTACAGTACATGATACTTGAGGATAATAATAAACAGCTTCATTAGTAGTTTGTATATTTACTGTATGATACTCTGAATTATTATTTTAGGGTGTGCTCCTACTTATAAAAAGAAAAACGTTAACTATAAAATGGCCTCAGGCAGGTCCTTCAGGAGGTATTCCAGAAGGCCTTGTTATCATAGGAGATGACAGCTCCATGTGTGTCCCTGGAGACCTTCCAGTGAGACAACATGTGGAGGTGGAAGACAGCTATATTGATGATACTGATCCTGTGTAGGCCTGGACTAATGTGTTTGTTTGCATCTTCATTTTTAGCAAAAAGTTTAAAAGATAAAAAATCGTAAAGCTTTTAGAACAAATATATAAAGAAAATACTTTTCAGCAGTAGAATGTGTGTTTTAAACTGCCTTATTACAAGAGTCCAAAAGTTTTAAAAATTACAAAGTTTATAAAGTTAAAAAGTTATAATAAGCTAAGGCGAATTTATTATTGAAAAAAGAAACTATTTGAAAAATAAATTTAGTACAGCCTAAGTGTATCGTATTTATAAAGTCTAAGCTTTCACATTCTCTCACCACTCACTGACTCAAACAGGGAAACTTCCAGTCCTTCAAGCTCCATTCATGGTAAATGCCTTATACGGGTATATGGTTTTTCCCTATTTTTTTTTTTTTTTTTTCTTTTTGGAGACTGGGTCTCACTTTGTCACCTAGGCAGGTATGCAAGTGCAAGTGGTGTGATTGGACTCACTTCATCCTTGACATCCCAAGTCCAAGTGATCCTCCTGCCTCAGCCCCCAAGTGGCTAGGACTACAGATGTGTGCCACTACACTCAGCTAATTTTTGTATATTTTGTAAAGACGGGGTTCGTCATGTTGCCCAGGCTGGTCTAGAACTCCTGAGCTCAAGCAATTCATCCACCTCTGCCTCCCAAAGTGCTAGGATTTTGGTAGTCCTAAGTCATGAGCCACTGTGTGAGGCCATTTTTTATATCTTACAGGACATACATAGACACACTTTTAGTGTGCCTTTTCTGTTTAGACATATTTATATATACGAATATTTACTATTGTGTTATAATTGCCTACAGTATTTAGTAGAGTACAGGTCTGTGCTTACAAGTTTGTAGCTGAGGAGCAATAGGCTATACCAGGGAGCCTAGGTGTGCCATAGGCTGTAGCATCTAGGTTTGTGCAAGTACATGCTATCACACGTTTGCACAGTAATGAAATAATATAATGATGCCTTTCTCAGAGCATATCCCTGTAGTTAAGTAATACATGACTGTAGTTTAATTTTAAGCTAATAGTCATTAGTATCAGTAGTCATAGCTAGATGGTCATATAATTATATTTCTTAGAAAACAATATTAAATTTTTACTCAAATAATTATATGAAGGCAAAGAATTATCATAATTATTTATAGAAAATAATATAAACTTACGTAACAGGCTGCGATGTCCACTAAAATCTTTATTAGCGTATCATGGTATTTTTACAAGGTAGATTTTACAGAGTATTTTTACAAATAATCTCTAACATCTCTAAATTATCTTTCTGAGAGTGGGAAGATAAAATATTCATGCCGGTTCAAAATTTAATTTATATTTCAAGAATTTCATGAATAAGAAAAATAAGTAGAATTCCTTAATTTCGGGGTTTCTTGTTTTATTGTAAGTATATTAGCCAAATATGCAAAAGACTGAAACTACTCAGTCACTCCCATTTAAATTAAATCAAAACTCAGCAATCCCTTTGGAACTGAGATTACTTTTGTAATTCTTTTCTATCCCACATAGCAGTTGGTGCCTATGAAATACTTGATGAATGAACTCTCAAGGTAATCATTTTTCTTTAATTTCTGTCAACTCCTACTGTAAAATTCTTTCTAAATTTTCTTAGATATAATGAGAGCTTCTACAACTTTATTTATATCAAAATGTAGACTTTTTTGGATATGTCTTCTCTGTGTTAAAAGTATCAATATTCTATCATCTAACCATCACATATGACTTAATCATCTTGATGTATTTTATACAATTGAAGAATCATCTCACAGACTACCTGACATTTACATAATTTCAACTGAGAATATATTCTACTACTTGAGGTCTTGGCTTTTGTATGGCTCTGAATTCACTGAGTAATGTTGTTTTCAGGATATTGGATTAGCATGCCTGCCAGAACATTCATTAAGCATGGAACAAAATGTTAAGGTGACTTGTATCAAGATGTCTAGTGCAAGTAACCTATTACTTTATTCTTCTCTACTTAGGGCCACAGTTCCAAAGGGTACAGTTAAGAACTGCATGTATTATTTTCTGCATATATTAAATATTAGGTTTCAAGAGAATAGGCGGATATAGATTAATAGAACTGAGCCCACTGAATAAAGTCAATTACTTTAAAAACTAGTGTTTATTTCAGATAGTGACACACATGTTACACAAAGAGCAAAACATCCTTGAAATTCAGAGTTATTAATAAAAAATACAAATGCATTTGTTTTCCTTAAATGTAATTTAATAAATTAATAATGGATTGGAAAATTGTTTAAGCAAACATCGACCATAGAATAGCATCTAGTAAATGGGAAATGTAACAATTATTTAGTCAGCTCAGATTTCATAAACAGGAAAAGCAGAGGATTTAGAACACAAAATTTCAGAAGACTTACTAGGATTAGCTAACTTAATTGCCAACACCAAATAATGACTTTTTCTCTTCATTTTGATAACTTGGTTTATACATGCATTGATCACCTAAAGAAACCTATGCATTGCCTACCAAGGAAATTGGCTAGACAATCTTCAGTGAAGCAAGGTCTGTGAACAGGAGTCTGAATAATGACAGACATCTTTCTTTTGGGGCCACAAACAGCCCCAGATCCACGGTTCATCTTCTACTTCAAGTCACCCCTCAGTCCATGAGAGTTGGAACTCAAGATGATACCTATTTGCCTTCTTAGTTTTTAGGAGTATAGCTTTGACTAAATATTGCCTGAAAGATAAACATCTTTTTATGTGACACGAGCAGAACCAGTAGATTTTTAGATCCTTGAAAAGGCAGTTTAACTGAAACACTCATTATCAATCTTTTGATATAAGACAAAGAACTTTTCTTTGAGTGTTGTTCTGTGGATTGGCATTCTAGATTTACTTTCTTGTTTAAACAACACATATGATGCATCATGTAAGAGTACCAGTTTCAGCTTCCTCGCCTGGGAGCAAAAATATGTAGAAAAATAGATTTTTTCTACCTTTTCACGCTACTCCTCCCCTCCCCTTACTAAGAATCTTTTCAGTTATATCCTCACATATAATTGAACAATACTTTCGAATTTTATCAATTAGTCTGTGTAAGTATGTCCAAAATTTTCAGGTTCATTTTCAAAAAAATAACTCCTTCACACTTAAACTGTCATTATTTACATAATGCTAATTAAATTATGTGATTTTTGTACATAATTACACATGTCACCAGAAGAAACTAGTTTGGGAACAAAACAAGATGTCTGGGCATAGGTAAAACTCACTGGAGGAATTGTTGAGTTTATGTGGGTGTCATGCATTAGGTTTAAGTTAGGGAGCAGGGAAAAACACAGACTCAAATAAAACATCTCAGATCTATTGCATGTGAATCTCGTAAGCATCTTTAAAAATTTCTCAGGTTATTCTTATGCACATTAAATTTGATAATGATTCCTAGAATATTATAGAATACTTGCTAACATTTAATATGAGGAGAAAAACATGCTATATAGCAGGCAGCAGCTAGAGGATAATTCTGAAATAATCCTGTGGAAATATACTTTCCCTATTACCAGTAGTGGATATTGCTCTTTTTAAATTTATTTTTGAGTGCCTGATATCCAAACCTGTTTTCTGTATGGGGGGAGTCTCCTGTAAGCTTAGGGGGAGCAGGCTGTATGTCTCCCCACAGAAGGTTAATGGGTCCAGATATCTGTATTTTATTCTTAAATTGGACATGATTGGCTTCTGATAGGTATAACCACATGCACACCTGTTTTCTGCTGAGTACTGAGGACCCTCTTCTACCCTCTGACACTCACAGCTGACAATATGGATGATTTTACTTTTAGAGTCCCCAAAGCAAAAAACTGATATTTCTACTATTTACTCACAACTTGGAAATTCTTTTCACAATCCATTTTGATATAATCAGTAAAAATTTGTCTGTTTAGTACTTTACATTTTTAAGAAAATTAATGGTACCTTGAAGTCAGATGATTTTACTTTTAAGAAATTGTATAATATGTTGTTTTTGTGTCCATTTGTTTACAAATAAAACAGCAACATTTTCATTTCCATGCCAGCAAAAGTTGTTACAAATAGTGACACACCAATAAAGTGTGAGGAAATTTACTCAGTTAAGGAAAAGTACCAGAGTGCTTTTTAAAAATACTATTTTTGTAACATTTTCAAAGTGAGTATGTATTGTGTTAACATCTGTAACAATTCTTAAAAATATGAAATGTAATCATTCTAGTTTGTGTAATTTTACATTATATCATTCTTTCATTAAATACCTCAACCTTTGTGATCAACATTTATAGCTTCAATAGGTCAATTGCTTCACTTTGTATTTACTTTTCATTCTAGCTAAAATTAAGCAAACATTACAATATTCTATGATTTTGAAGTATTCAAATCATCTTGAGTAATATACTTGCTATTCAAGAGAAACCATGCATTTTTGACCCCAAGGAAATCATTTTTGAATGTCAACTAAATGAATTATCTAAATTCTTTAGGTCAAATAAAATTCAACCTATAATTATAAAAGAAAATATTCATGTGTTTTTCATAACTATAGTAAGTAATCAATAAGTATAGTACATTTGGATACATTTGATTAAAAGGAACATAAAACCTTACTCACACTGGCTTAACTTATGTAATTGAAAATCAAGAGGAAGTGCAGATGTTAGGTTGTATTGATGCAATATTGCAGTCACGTCATCAAGGAATAAGTTTCTTTCAGTCTCTCAGTTCTACCTTCCACAGTAAAAGCTCATCTTAAGACTGATTTTCCTCCTAGTGGGGAAAAAGAAGATTTGTCAGATTTCATTTATAGATTTCATATCCATAACCCACACTTTTCAAAAGGAAAAAATGGATTAGCTTTTGCTGGTTCTTTCAGAAATCCAGGGAATTACTGATTTTAGTATCCTGCAGGAAACCTCCTCTCAAATGTACTTGGCAACATTTTGTCACATACCTATTTCTGAAATAATCTGTTTGCATAAAGAATTACCTTATGTTTAATTAGGACTGTGTTACCTGAATCAATATTATGACAATTGAGATCAGATAACCCAAGCTAAATTCATACCATGAAGAACTACCCCAGGAACTTTTCTCATAAACCGTAAAGCACACAGTGAGTGCTGCATAGAATATTTGTAGGCTTTGTACTACATGGCAATGAATAGTATATGGAGAAGCAAGATAAACAAAAATATTTAGAGCAAAGCAGCATTTCCTAATAGTCTAATATAAATATAGAATAAACTGAAAAAATTTATAAAACATAAAATTAAATAACCTCATATAGTATTTATTTATTAAAAGTATATGAATTTTATTGAAAGTATTTAATAGTATTTATTAAAGTACTATTAAATAAAAATATTAAAAGTATTTTTATATTTTTATTTATTTATTAAATTTTATTTATTTATTTAATATTTTATTTATTTATATATTTATTAAAAGTATTATATGAACTTTTAATAAAAGTATAATATGCCATATAGTATTTATTAAAAGTATTTTAATAGTATTTATTAAAAGTATTAAACAAAATACTTTTAATAAATACTATATACCATATCGTATATGTATATATTAACAATAAAAGTTTATTGTTCATACTGTATGAACAATAAGTTCATACATGTTCATATATTTTAATAAATACTATATACAGTATTGTTCATATAATACTTTTAATTTATAAACAATACAATATTGTTCACATAATACTTTCAATAAATACTATATGGTATATATATATACATATTATATGGCATACACTATATGGTATACAATACTATATATGGTATATACAATATATGGTATATACTAATAAGTCAAAATATTATTTTGAACTTATTGTTCATATAATACTTTTAATCTAAAAGTATTATATAAACAATACAATATTGTTCATATACTTTTAATAAATACTATATGGCATATATATATATATACCATATATAAAATATATCTATTTTTATATACATATTATATGTATTATATATATACATATAGTATTATATACTATATAGTATATACTGTATATAGCATATAGTATATACTGTATATAGTATATACTGTATATACAATACGATATTGTTCATATACTTTTAATAAATACTATATGGCATATATTATATATATATACCATATATATAATATATATATTATTATATACATATAATATGTATATATATATGCCATGTAGTATATACCATATATGTAGTATATACCATACGTAGATTATATATGGTATATACCATATATATGGTGTATATATATACATATTATATGTATATAATAATATATATATATTACATATGGTATATATATAATAGATGCCATATAATATTTATTAAAAGTATATGAACAATATTGTATTGTTTATATAATACTTTTAGATTAAAAGTATTATATGAACAATAAGTTCAAAATAATATTTTGACTTATTCATTCCATGCCTGGCTTCCAGCATATACTGCAAACTTCTAGTTTTTATCCCTAAACAACTAACACAGTGACTGACTCATATTAGATGTTTAATAATGGCTGTTCAGTAGAATAAGCAGAAGAAAATCAATCCTGCCTGAATTACTCACTTTGTTCAAATAGATGCAGCTTACATGACAAACTTTGGCTTTAGAGTGAACTTCCAAAACAAATAGTCCACATCCTTATTAGAATCAGAAAATAAATGAAAAACAAATAAAGCTGAATTACCTATTTTGTTTGGTTTTGTGACCTGAGCATTACTGTTTACCAGAGGAAATGGAGATAACTAAAGAACAATGAAAAAAGGACAGTGCAAATATTTGGAGTGTAGATGAAAGGAAATGCATCCTTATATTAATTGTAAACAGCCTGTAGGGTATTAAAATAAAATTGTCTTTGGAGGGTGACAGGTTCTACCTACTGAGCAGAGGCTGAAATGCTAAGAGACAATTCGTTCCAAATAAGTAAAGAAAGAAATGTTATGTAACTATTGAATTTGAGTTCATACATACAGTTAGAGACAAGATGAAAGAAAATGGTTGTGATTAAATATAAATAAAAACAAGAAACCAATTAAATGAGTGTGAAAAACTAGTCAACTGTATCACTGTCTTCTCCAAATTCTGAAAGGCTCTAAGGACTGTGTTAACTTTATCTGATTTTAGCCTTCCTTTTTGAATTTGTAAAAGGTTTTCTGATGCAAAAATGTAAGTTTTCTTTATGGTTAAACTGTGCAGTGAACTGGGAATCTCACTTGAATATCCTAAACGATATCATCTTACTCAGGAAATTTCTCTTGAAAAACAATGTAGTTAGATGGACTGAGAACTCTTGACAGTAACTGCAAAGCACACAGTTGTTTACTCTCTCTACAGTCCCTGCTGTATTTTACATTCAATCATAAATGAAAAGAGATATGTTTATCTATTTCTTGGATTATACCTTTTCGAGATAATTCATATTTTTAAAAATTATGCTGTGATGGCTTTCTTAGTCAGCTCAGCCTCCCTAAGACAAAATACTACAGACTGGGTGGCTTAAACAACAGACGTTTATTTCTCATGGTTCTCAGGACTGGGAAGTTCAAGATCAGGATGCCACCCTGGCCAGATTCTGTTGAGAGTCCTCTGCCTGGTAAATGGCTCCCATCTTACTGCATCCTCATATGGTAAAGAGAGGAATCTCTGGTACCTCTTCTCTTCATACAAAGGCACTAATCCCATCATGGGGGCTCTACCCTCATGACCTCATCTAAACTGAATTACCCCCAAGGCTCTACTTTCTAATATCATGGCACGTTCGGGGGCTAAGTCTTCAACATGTGAATTTGGAGCAGGAAGACATTCAGTCTGTCACAATCACTGACTCTGGCTTTGGTTTTATGTGAAAATTCCATCTGTCACTCTGTCAACAGATTTCTAAACTTTTAATAAACCAGTACAGATATCCCAACTTTGTAATGCAGAGCTCATGAGGACTGTTTGGCATGATTTACTAATGATATCACCTGACTTTAGCTAGTCATTTAAGAACTGTCAAATTCGTATTGCACTCTGTCAATGGTATTAGAAGAGAATAAGGAATAGATTCTCATAGGAATGAAAACACTATCAAATTATATAAATTATCTATTGCCTCATTGAAAATCATCTCAAAGTCTAATGGCTTAAAACAATAACTTTTTTTTCTTTTATTCTTCAATATGCTATTTAGGCTTTACTTAGCTGAGCAGTGCTTCTGGTTGGCGCTGGAATGGGTCTTCCTATCTTTATTTACGTCTGCAACCAGTGCGTCTGCTTTGAAGTTGTCTTGGGGCCAGCTAGTAAAGGAAAACCTCTACTGACCAGCTCTTTGTGTTCTTTCCCCTTTCAGCAGGCTAACTAACCCAGTATTGTTCACAGGGTAACATGGTGCTTTGGCAAAGGGGGAGGGGAAGGGAGAGGGATGGGGGAGGGACAGGGAGAGAAAAGGGGGGGAAGGGAGAGGGAAGGGGGAGGGAGAGGTAATGAGGAAAGGTAAAGAGGCAGGGTGGGGGAGAGACAGAGAGAGAGAGAGAGAGAGAGAGAGACAGACAGGCAGACAGGCAGAAAGACGCAGCATAGCAGCATGGTCCCTTGCCAAAGCTTTGGGGAGTGAAGGGAGAGAGAGAAAGCAGCATGCAGGAGCTTTTGAGGCATGGGCTCTCTAAACATGCTATATTCTGTTGCTCAAGGCCCAAACCCAATTCAAGAGGTAGAGAAGTCCACAAAGCCTTTTTTAAAAGGAGTCTGCACACAGAGAGGAAAACAATTGCAACCATTTTCTTCGACAATCTACCACACATATCTTTGTGCCTCAGTTGTCTGCAGAGTGAGTTTATGGCTTGACAGTATCAACAGCAGTCTTAATTCTCATTCTGCTTTTGCCAGTATAGAACAAATTCAAATTTAGCTCAAAGGATATGTTTAGTATAAATAGGGTAGCCATGCATTTTGTGAATTCTCATGCACGTAGTATCCAAGTCAAACATTCTCCTCTAATGTTGATATAAATACAGTAATCCACTGTTAACCATGGAGTACAGTTAGTATACTCCCTAAAATAATTAGCAACAATTGCATGAAATTTAGCTAGCCTTTTCTCTGTGCATTCAGCATGTATATCCAGTCAGTTTTGAAAGACATAACTTATTATTTAGTGTGATTTCATTTAGAAGTTTCTCAACATGGGATATAATGAATGTTAATTCAGGCTTACAATGGATGGCATCCTGTGACCATTTATGAATATAAGAAGGAACATTTGAAAAAGAGTCATCGTTTCCATCATTAATTTTCTAATTCAAGCACACGGAAATGACTCAGGAAGATTCTAGTTGCCTTTGTTTCAAAATTCATTTTTTTTTTCAGTTTTCTTTTGCTTTAGTAGAGAGGGAAAGATTTGTTAGTTGAGTAAAGATATTTCATCTCCTTCACTGATACTGCTGGGTGTTATTAATTAGGTTTCTGAGTTTGGCACTATTCTCTCCTGGTCACCATGATGTGTCATTGAAACAGGCCCATTAAAATGAGTGATGTGTGTTGTAATTTCATTAGTGTCATCAATAATATATTACACTTTCCTTTCAGTAGTCTCTTTGTGTTGTGTGTGGGTCAGGATAGCTGTATGAATTACATTTATAAGATCCAAATTGTTACAGATGAGGGAAGATAGGCATGAGGGTGGAATTAATGTTATTTTACACATGATAACCACTAAAATGATTTCAATTAAATAATATTTTAATTAGATCTGTTGTCTCTACATGCCATTCTGAGATACATGTTCTGTGTATGCAAATAAGATGGTGATTTATTGAACGAAATCTATGCTAACACAATCTATTCTTCCTGCAGGGAACTGGCCTAAATTGGACTAAAGCAGGTGTATTGAAGAGCAGGAATGATTCACTAAGTAATATGAGTCCTTGTGGTTGTAAAGGACAGACTTAACATGGAAACTCTTAAAATATATTCTCACTTTCTTCCCTCCATATTTTTCTGGCAGACATGTGCCTTTTGACTGGCTATTAGGCAATTCCTAGTCTTCCCTAATCGGAAAAGTATGGGTCTTTAATGGAGGAAAGACCCACTGGGGCATTCTGCTATAGCATATATTGTTGATGTCTTTTAATTCTATTTGACCAATTCCATTTTGGTAACAGTACATGGGAATTCAAAGAGCTTTTGAATTAGAAGCTTCTGTAAGAGTAGCGATCTAATTCAAATATTCACAGACAAGAAGCATTTGCATATTAAAAATGGTATAATAGTGGTTTTGCTGTCACAAGATTATTCTGGGAGTACTTAGGATTAATGGTTATATATATAAAAGTACTCAGAGCCAAGAAATACATGAGAACATATGTGATAAAATGTAAAAACATGGTTTTGTTTTAGAATTCCATTTAAGTATTAAAAGTAACATAATATGATGCTATAATTTTAGAAATGATTCAAAATACAGAAATTTATGTTATGTAAGCAGGAAGCTAAGCAGTTTTCAGTACACAAAAGAGAAACTGGAAAAGATGAGCTACTTCTGAAAATCAGTAGGAGAAATGATCTTTCTCATGAAAATTTAAAGGAGTTTTTTTGTTAGCCCCAATTTGTTTTTAATGTAATACAATTTATCAGGGTGAAAAACGTATCTCTACTATTATAATAAAGATCAACTAACTTGAGTTACAACAGTAGCTACCCAAAATGAAGTGTTTTTTTTTGTTTTTTTTTTTTTTTTTATAATGATGATGAAAGAACCTTAGTCACTTGTATTCTACTAGAATCTCGGTATCTGTGGCTTTATGCTGATTTGTATCCAATTTGAGTAGAAATGGATGAGTGTTTATCTTCTATAATAGCTTGCCACAAGCCTACCACTTCAATCATATAGCATATGGAAAATGTGTTTAGCTACTTGCAGAATTTCACAAACTAAAAAAAGATCCATTTCTGCTCAGATGGCTTGTTTACAGTCATTATGAAAGCATGTTACTATGTTGCTTACTAGTTAGGAGATGCAAGTGTTGGTATGCTCCATGTTCCATTGCATTGGCCTTTAGGAAGTGTTCTATTGATTTTCAGCTAAAAAATAGTAATCATTCTAATTTCTTGTATTTCATACCTGAACTTTTTTTTTGGATGTATTTTTACTCTTCTATATTATATCTCTTTCAGATATTTTATGGTAGTTGTTGGCAAATTTTGTATAACTGTATTAGAGACTGTTCATGCTTACGTGAATTGTCATCGCAGGATTGATCTGTAACTTTTATGAGCATATTTTACTACTATCGTCTTATTAAATTGAATATGAATAGCGATTACAATATTTTTGTTTGTCAGTATACTAATATGTCCTCAAGGAATGGAAATAAAATGTTTGATACGATTTTAAAATATCTATTGAATTCTCTTAAATTCTGGTAATAAACTTCCCATTTAATGATTCATAATTAAACATGAAACTCATAAAGTGCAGGAAGGTAATTCATAACTATAAATATGAAAAACTATTAATTTTTTATTATACTAGTTTATTCTTATTGGTAAAGTAGTATAAGTTTTCTACAAAGCAGTACTTTTTACATGACTGAATAATTAAAACATTTTAATTCATTTTTATCTTTAAAATATCTTGATTATTAAATGACTTTTTATCATTTACATACAAATACATAACGTGTGTGTGTGTGTGTGTGTGTGTGTGTGTGTGTGTGTATATATATATCCATTTATATTTATATTTGTTTAAATGGTAGATTATGAATGTAAATATGTTTGACAGGTATCCTGGCACCAGAAACCAATTCTTTTTCCTGAATGACAATGAAGAAAACTTATGTCAGACTGAAAAAACTAATCTTTGTTTAGGTTCTGTCATGTATAAAACTATGCCAGGCAGTTTCATCTTCATTTTGAACAATTCTACAGTTCAGTTGAAGTTTCTCTAAAATTATTTGGTTTTTCATTTTTACGAAATAGAATATTTAGGGAAACTTTCAATATGTATTTCACTGATTCTCACTATTTTGTTTAAGTCATTTTGATATCATCAAAACTTTTTCAAAAGTTCTATAGTTAAAAATACATGTATAGATATGTACATGTACATACATAAATAATTTCTTACATGATTACATTTGCATGGTTGAATGGCTTCTCCTGAAAATCTCTTTAATGTTAAGCATACTTGGGGAGGCTAGGTGCAGTGGCTCACACCTGTAATCCCAGAACTTTGGGAGGTCAAGGCGGGTGGATCAGGAAGTCAAGAGGTCAAGACCATCCTGGCCAACATGGTGAAACCCCGTCTCTACTAAAAATACAAAAAAAATTAGCTGGGTGTGATGGCGCATGCCTGTAGTCCCAGCTACTCGGGAGGCTGAGGCAGGAGAATTGCTTGAACCCAAGAGGCGGAGGTTGCAGTGAGCCGAGGTCACGCCACTGCACTCCAGCCTGGCTCCCGGTGACAGAGCGAGAGCGAGACTCTGTCTCAAAAAAAAAAAAAAAAAAAAAAAAAAAAAAAAAAAAAAAAAAAAAAACAACACCTTGGGGAATAGAAAAGGGAAAACGTCTGCTTTAAAGAGTGTTCTGCTTCTGGAAGTAGAGACAAAATTTTCTGAGTATACAGGGGATCTGACATTTCCTGGTTCTGGATGATAAATCAATTTTGTATTTATTGAACATATACTTTATTCCCAGGTTGCACACTTCTCATCTGTAACAGAGGCCCTGAGCAGTTGTGTGCATGGGCATAAATTGTGCATTTCACAGACCAGGTGACCAAAATGTGGGTCAAGTCAGCGGTTTTGGTGATGAGGCAGGTGGGGTTCTCCCCTATGTCAGAGGCAGTGCTATCTGCTCTTATGTGCTCTTTGAGTTACCGTGCTTCTATACTCCACAAGCCCTCATACTGGAGCATTGCTTACAACCCACCTGCTACTCCACCTGGAAGGTAATTTTCTCCCACTTATTTTCAGGGAACATATTGTTCTTAAAACAAAGTGTAAACGTGAATTCAAGAATATTCAGAATTTTGAAAGTATCTTTCTTGTGCTGCTCTATTTTCTTAATACTATGCCAAGTTTACTCATAAGCATGAAGATCAAGGATATTGTACCAAGTACCAACTCAGACGGGAGACCGCACTGAAGGCAATTAGAGGGAGACACTAGATAGAACAGCAAAGTGGATCTATCTGGAGGACCCGCAACCTACTGAGCTGAGAGCCTCAGGGGCTGACAGCTTTCCAGGCTGAAGGCCCCAAGCAGATTCTGATCCACATATTTATTCTCTCTTAAACAGGTCATTCTTATTAATAAACAAGTGTTCCATATTTACCCATAACTCAAAAATATACCAACTAGGTAGCTGTTACCCACCCACCACTAATTACAAACTAAAAGGTGTTCTCCATAAGGGAGCCATGGGCGCAGGGTAAACTTAATATTCTTCAACAGCTAACTTAATGTTTGTCAACAATATTGCATTATCAGGGATAGTTCCCATTTCAATTTTTCTGTCTTGAACAAAATCATTGAAATAATTTCTCTGTTCGAGAATCTTATTTTCCCACCCCCACTCATTGTCAACAGAAATTTCTCTCCAAAGATACAAAATCTACTGTTCTTCAATTAATTGGGGCTTAAAATGCAAAATAAGCTGAATTAATATAGCTTATATCAACATTATTGACGGTCTACTGAGTTCCCAGCACTGAGGTAAGCTGGATAAAAATTTAAGTAAATGAAATTAACCTGGCTAAAGACCTCCTATCTTCACAGCACTGAATTAGACTTGATACAGAAGTAATATGTTCTTCACTCTGAATGATAAAGCAATGAGATCATAACATATCCTCAAAAATATGGATCAGGATATCACAACAGATAAGACACAGAGATGAATAAATATCAGAAGCCAATTGGACATGTAAGGAAAGCAGATGACTTACAGGATTCTCGCTTGCAGGATTAGGTAGATTTCGCCGCCCATTAATCCCTACAGAGTATGTGGTGAGAAGTGCTGGTGAGGCTGAGTCAGTGAAGCATTGCTGAGAGAGGAAATGCCGATCAAGAACTCTATCACGTTGATGCTGGTGCTAGAGAAAATTATAAATTAATAAATTTTGTGCTGTGACCCTGATGCCATCTTTTCAAACTAAGTCATCACTGTGTAATTTAAGTCTTTGTCACTTTTCAACTGAGTTAAGTGGCCTTCTGTTCTCCAGGCCCTAGAATACAACCAATGTGATTATTCCAAAATGAAAGATAATCACTCTTCTTTCTTCTTTACCATTTTTCTCTGGTTCCCTATTGCTTATGGTTCCTACAAGCATAATTCCTATTCCCTATTGCTTTCTCTGGTTCCTACAAGCATAATTCCTATTCCCTATTGCTTTCTCTGGTTCCTACAAGCATAACCTTTTACCTTGGTATACCAGACCCTGTATGATATGACTATGGCTTGTTCTCCCATGTCTGATCCTATAGTTGCCCATTCCGGCCCTATACTCTGGTCTTACGGAAATGCTAATGTTGATTTTACTTAGGATATCTTTCTGTTTTATAATTTTGTGTTTTTCTTATGCCATTCCTTCCACTTCTTCTGCATAGGATGCTGTCCTGCCTTCATGTGTTTTAGCTTTTTGCTTTTTCTAAACTTTTGTAACTTGTAGTTCCCATCATCTTTCTAGATGCTGTGTAAATATTCTCCATTTTAGACCGTTTTCTGACCTTTCCCAGTAGCAATCTATCATCTGTTATAACTAGACCTTACATCTCTACTGTAATGATTAGAATAATGTATTTCAGTTATTTACATGTTTTCTCTCTTATTAGAGCATGGGGTTTCAGCTGGTTTGGGTGGGAAATAAGCCAATGATGCAGTAATTCATAGCTTCCTAACGAAATGCATCTATGTGTATCTATCAATGAATAAAGGTGACTGTCTTAGACTTTCGCAAATGAAATTTCGCTTTCTCAGCAATTTGACGAAGTTACAGGGCACCATCTTCTTGTGCATTCCACCCTTGTGACAAGATGATATTCTCGATGTCAAACATATATAACAGAAGAGAGAACAGCGTAATGAATTCTATTACCCAGTTTCAACAATTATTGGCGAATTGTCAACTGTATTGCCCCATACTATCTACTGCTCTATTCTCCTATCTTCCCTCCAAACATTTGAAGCAAATTCCAGACACAATAACATTTCATTTGCAAATATTACAGTATGTATTAATATTTCTAAATGATAAGGGCACTTTTAGAAAACATTGATGATACCATTATCACATCTAAAATATTTTCAATTTCCTAATATCACCCAATAATCTCTATTCAGTTTTGTATTACGTCTCATATTTTAAACTGTTTAAATACAGGTCTAGTAACGTCTATGCTTTGTGATTGGTTGATATTTTTGTGGACAATTTTGCTCTGTTTTTGATATTTTGTCAATATTTAGAAACATTTTTGGTTTTTACACTAAAGGAGGAATGCTACTGATATTTAGTGTGTGGAGGACAGGGATGCTGCAAAACATCCTACAATACACAAGGTGGCCACCACAATAGAGAATTATCTAGCCAGAACAGTAAGAGGGCAAGGTTGAGAAGCTTTGGTCTATATAGGTTCCTCCTGAATTATATATTGCATTGTAATTTACTTGTTGAATAAACCGGGTCTTTTGTCTTATAAAGTTTTCCACATCTATATTTTGCTAATTATACATTGTGGTATAATTAACACATTTTTTATGTTTCCTGTATTTGTTAGCAATTAAATCTAGAAGCATCATCAGATTCAGATATAATTTTCTTTTTCTATCAAAACTGCTTTTTTTTTTCTGTTTCATAGTGTTGTGTATTTCCATCAGGAGGCACATAATATCTGATCATCTCTCTCTTTCCATCAATATGGGAAACTTGGTGATCAGTGTCCAAATTCATTAATTTATTAGGAGTTGAAAAATAGTGATATTATATTTTTATAATTTATTCATTTATTGAAAACAGCATTCATTCCAGCCTTTGATAGAAAAATAGCATTGTGCATGAACCATTTATACATTTTGTATTTCTTTTCAGAAACATCCTGTACCACCTTGATGAACAGACAAGCCAGTTTTCAATACTCATGGAGGCTTTGGAATGCTGCAAACCCCTTGCGCCAGATGAGACCCTTCAAGAAGCCCGGTCAGAGGTGTTGAACAGCATTAATTCAGCTCAGGTTTACTTCAAAGCGGGACGTGATGTGTTCAAGAGCATCTTGGATGGGAAGAATTGAGAAAACTCTGAGAATTTTTAAAAGTTTGTTTACAATTTCACAAGCAAAAGCTGTAATTTAACCAGATTTTCTGACATTGAAGGCTTATTTTCCCCAATGGCTTTTTGACAAGTTTAAAGCTATTATTACATTGTATTTTTTAAATGTACACATAAAAAGAACATTTTGCACATTTAATATTTTTCTTGTATCTACATTTCTAAATATGTAAAGCAAGTAATTGAAATGGTACTTAAGAATTACCCATTAAAAATAAATCATATATATACATATATATATATATATATATGAACTATTTTGATGATGAAGTTCCAAGAAGTTCTGGACTATCTTTGTTCCTATCAGCAGAGCATATAAGGACACAGTTTATTCCCTCTGATAGAGCTATTAATGACCTAGTTTCTGTATAAGAAATGGAGATTGATATGGTTTCAGAATAATTTCACTATTAAGTGTTCAATATGAAGAATTCAAGTATTCTGACTGAGTGATTGGTTGACCTAAACCACTTTGAATGTTTCTATTTTATGAAATGAAGTTTCTCTTCTTAACACAACTAGATGTAGTAATACACTGGTTATGAAATTGTATTTTTTTAAGTATGAATGAAAAAAGAGCCATAAGCATTCCAGGGAAAAATCTCAAGGTACGCAGAGCAATTTAAATGCAAATTTTTTTCCCAACAGCTTAAAAGGTGACTAGCTTTGAAACCCCTAATTTGCCTCAGTTGGTTTTCTAAGAATTTCAGGAGTGATGTATGTCTTATAAGGGAGAAAAATATTTCTTATTACCTTTTCTCGTTTCTGTTGGAAACACTGAAACAGGGACTCCTTTAAAATGAAAACATCTCACATTGGTTTTCTTTCTTGAATCTTTCCTGAAACTCCTTGCTGTAAGGCAGCTTTCACAGAGTACTACATATTTTCCACAGTAAAGTAGCAGTTTCTCTTTGAAACCCAAAATATCTTCTAAAGCATCAAATTTCTATTTCTGCCTCTGACAAAAAGAACTTACTATAAAAGAAATAGTTGTTTTTATCAATAAAAGCTCTTTAATTCTATGAATAAACTTTTGATAGTTTTTCTTCCTTATCCTTAATTGTGACTAAGATGGAAACGTAGAAAACATTCATGCTGCTAAGTTTATACAGTGTTACTGTAAGAGTGTCCCTTCTATACTTCAGTTCTTCTCTCATGTGGAAAACTAAGCTTTCTATATTGACATTGTCATTGCATAGATCTGGCAACTACTATTCCCCAAAACCCTAAAATTCTATTAGGTGACAGGTTAAAGTTCTAGTTTATCTTTAGAAATTTATTTGAACAATGATTTTTTTTTTAATTTTGGATAAAACCATTCTCCTTAGGAAACATGGCTTCAGAATATTTCATATGAATTTTCTCTATCTAATTCAAACATACTTCTTCATCATACACCGCCAGAGCAATGCTGGAGACAGTCTGTGTATGTTTAAGTTTTCATTTTTTTGCGGGGGGTGGGGAGGATGGAGTCTTGCTCTTGTCACCCAGGCTGTAATGCAATGACACAAACTTGGCTCACTGTAACCTCCACCTCCTGGGTTCAGGTGATTCTCCTGCCTCAGCCTCTTGAGTAGGTGGGATTACAGGTGCCCGCCACCACGCCTGGCTAATTTTTGTACTTTTATTAGAGACAGGGTTTTGCCATGTTGGCCAAGATGGTCTCAAACTCATGTCTTCGTGGTCCGTTCGCCTCAGCCTCCCAGACTGCAGGGATTACAGGCATGAGCCACTGTGGCCAGCCACATTTTCACTTTTTAGTGATGACTGTAAACCTAATCTTAGGTTAAAAGCAAACTAAAGTTGAGGGGAAATAATTAATCAATATTGATTACTTGATTTATAAGGTTCAATGCTTTATACCCTAAATAATTTTTATATGCTCAGGGCGAAGCAGGGAATTTAGGTAAATCGCTAGACAATTTAAGCAGAAATCCATTTTCGCTGAAATTGTCTGTGTGCATGTATTTTTAGTTGAAAAATGAAACTACCTTACAATGTTATTCTTTTAACCAGTGTATTTGTTTGAAAATATTTGCCATGTTGAAGAGTGTGTATAGGAAAGGGCTAGAAATAACCAGGCTCATGCATCCCTAGGCATCCATGCTCTTTCTTCCTCTTCAGAGATCATCAGAAAAGATGTGGAAATATACATGCAAGCACATGTGAGCCCCAAAGCAACCAAGCCTTATACCAGAAGAACTTAAATATTTAACCAAAAGTTGATGTGTTCATTCCAGTCATTCATTCCAGATGAAATTAAAACTAAGAAAAGCAAACTATTTCAGTTTGGTAGTTTACTATTTTAGAACAAATTTCTAAATGAATTTATTCCCATAACCTACAATAGCATTGACAGCAGAAAATACGTTTCTTCTTCATCTTTGTTTAAAGATTGTGTACCTAGGGAAGGCACACTGTATAGAGAAAAATCTTATCTGTATTCCTCACCTCTAAATTATATGTTAGCTGTTATTTGAAAAATGTAGTTAACTGTGGGTTTTATTAGTCTATTAAGAGATACGTGGAGAAACTAAATTATAACTTAAGCAGATGTCCAAGAATTTCTATACATGCTGCTTTACATCTTTGCAACAAATCTCTTAACTAGTAGCATTACTGCTATGGTGTAATTATCTGAGGGTGCCTCCAAGTGTATATTATTTCACTCCCCTCCTCACCCTCCTGCACCCCACTGCACCCCACCCCACCCCAATAGCTCTAAATAAATAAAACCCTGATCAAGTTAACAGCAAGTGTTATGTGAATTGGTAGTAGGTTTAAATTGTTGCTGAGTCATCTATATGTCTAGGACTTCTCACAATCTTTCATACATAGAATTGCACCAGGAAATAATGAATCATAAATTTTCTCTGAAGAAAATGTGGCAAAGGTGTAAAAGTGAAATTTGTGTTCAGTCAGGGTACACATGAGATACTGCCCTTCATGGAAAAGCGTAAGTCTCAGAGTCAAAAGAAATCCTAAGAAAGATTCTGCTTTAAGCCCTGAGATCTGGCCTTCAACCAGAGAAGGCATTATCAATTACCCCTACCAGATATAGTAACTAAACCCAAAGTGCGCTAGAAACGTGGACATAGTCATGTATTTAGTTAGTAACAAAAGCACCACTGGAATTTCAGCTTTCTCACGCAGCATATCTTGCCTCTCCCTGAGGAGACAGGGTTAGAGATGATCTTTTCCAGTGCATGCTGTGTAACCAGCCATTCTATCAGACATTGCCTGGCCTGGAAATACTGCTTTTAATTCAAGGCTAGTTCATTCTCTGACTGTACCTGACAAACAAAACTGTCCCAGAAAATTCAGGGAAAGGACAGAAAGACTGGGTACTTGAGGGAAAGGTGGTAGAGTCTTTTTTTAATTAGACTTTAAGTTCTGGGGTACATGTGCAGAACGTGCAGGTTTGTTACATAGGCATACACGTGCCATGGTGGTTTGCTGCATCCATCAAACTGTCATCCACATTAGGTATTTCTCCTAATGCTATCCTTTCCCTAGCCCACCCACGCCTCAACAGACCCCAGTGCATGATGTTCTCCTCCCTGTGTCCATGTGTTCTCATTGTTCAACACCCACTTATGAGTGAGAACATGTGATGTTTGATTTTTTGTTCTTGTGTCGGTTTGCTGAGAATGATGGTTTCCAGCTTCATCCATGTCCCTGCAAAGGACATGAACTCATCCTTCTTTATGGCTGCATAGTATTCTATGGTATATATGCACCACATTTTCTTTATCCAGTCTATTATTGATGGGCATTTGGGTTGGTTCCAAGTCTTTGCTATTGTGAATAGTACCACAATGAACATTTGTGTGCATGTGTCTCTATAGTAGAATGACTTATAATCCTTTGGGTATATCCAGATTGCTGGGTCAAATGCTATTTCTATTTCTAGTTCCTTGAGGAATCGCCACACTGTCTTCCACAATAGTTGAACTAATTTACACTCAAAAGTGGAGAGAGCCTTTACAGAACACCAGAAATCAGGAAGAAGGACATTAACAAAATAGTCCTATAAGAGGGTGAGTTAGGCCCATGCTAAGTCAAAAATCTAAATCACTATTTCTTAAAATGTGAAATTTCAAAAGAGAGGGCTAGGAATCAACATCTTCAGCAAGATTTCCAGATGTTTCTTACACACACTGACGTTTAAGAATTTCCAATCTACCTTAATGGTACGTTCCAAGAAAACCCTAGTTGACATTTCTAAATAAATTGAAGAGTCACAATAACAAGAAAGATGTAAATCTTTGTTATTAATGAAAGCATTATGAGAAAAGAAAAGTGGACCAATTTTATCTATTTTATCTCTATGACAAAAATTCAGTTGCAGCTAATATTTGTGCCTGCTGCCCAGGCACTGATGCTGTTCTAGAATTTTCTTTTTTAATTCCCACAACAACCCATTCAAAAATGAGAGCACTAGGTTGAATTACTTGTCCACAGCTAATAACGATGATGAGGCATGTTTCTCTTTTGGGCCCACTGGTATTCAGTTTTCCATTTTTCACGCTGAGTACTGCAAGGAAACATCAGATTATTTTGATTCTAGAAAGTGAGATAATTGAAAATTTTAATGTATTTCTCCAAAACTGATCAGACTGCACAGTCTGTCACTTTTTTGGTACTGTATAATAAAGGAATTTGAAGAAACAAATGACATTATTCCTGATGATGGTAGCCCACTCCAACAATGGTATATATATTTATGTGGGTAAGTTTGAAATACATAAAACAGCATAGAAAGGCAAGTGCACTGTTGAGGAATATCATGACAAGTAGGCTCACGAACACTAAAAAGAGACCAGAAACCACAAGTCTTACACTTTCCTTGTCTAAATGCTTACATAATTTCACTGACAAAAGAAAAGCAGGCGCTGTGATTTAAAACCACAGTTTTATGTTATTTTTTAAACTCAGAATAATCAATTGACTTTTAAAATTAAATAAATGTAGAGCACATAGTAAGTTTCCCCACAGGAAAGATAGATGCTAACAAAAATAAAATGAATGATTACCTGTTACCACCTTACTAATGATGAATCAGCATATTTGCTTCAAATGAAAATCTATAATTATGTATGCACTCAATTGGTAGACCCAGCCAAAAATGTTCTCATGAGGCATCCTGTGATATGTGTAATTAATTACTCCAAAAATTAAGCTTTCTCTGAGGGTAACACATTGTCATCTCTTTGGTTTAATGGGCTATTTAAATGTGCCTTATCTGCACATTTGCTTAATAGAAAGGAATTATTTTAAACTACCAATCCATATGTTGAGTAGAAAGGAAGTTGGCCCACATATTCCAATAAATATATCAACAAAATAACAGTTTCATCATGGGACCATGGATACAGTGCAGGGAGAAAACAAACCAGAAAAGCAGTCTTTGAGAAAATAAATATTTTGCCCAACCACAGTAGTGAGTTTTTATTTCTTGTATGAATTTAAACTGTCAACTCTAAAAAGCCTCATTAGAATTTGCTACTCAGAAAGACCTGAAAAAACCTTACCAAGTTCTAAGCATACCATTCATTGAAAATACTTCTCTGTTAAGTGGGTTGGTTTGTGCACTTCATAACTTTTGGGTGACATGAATTTGAAGCATAGCAAAAGAAATGTGTAAAAGATAGCCTTTTCTGGTCATTACTGTGTCTACTCAAGTTTCTGTTTTCTAGCTACACTCTAGCATTGTCATTTTTTTCCTCCTGAGAAGTAATTTTAAGATCTATCTGTCTCAATTTAAATGATCTGTTAATCAGCCAAAGTTTTAGTTTCATAATGTCTTTCTATTGCCTGACAAAGATATACACACTAAAGTGCCTTTAGCAGACCTGAGATTGTCAAGAATCTTGGTACCTTGCTTATTGCAAGATGACATGTTTCTTAAGACATATATAATTTCATATTCAGATTGAATCTGAATTTATAAAGAAAAGGGTTATATTGAGGCAGTTTCAAGCAGCATTTAAGAAAATGAAGCATCTTCAAATTTTAATGTTTCTGGTTAGATTATTTTGTCTGAATATAGAATTATATAATTTTCTGTAGCCAAAATGGTAATTTTGATGGATTTTTTAATGCCAAAATTCAATCATCAAGGCCAAAGAAATGTATGATTGCTCTGATTTCTTATGCACGATTCAGTCAAGAATTAACTCAGAAGCAGTTTCCGTGCTTACATCTAGACAAAGCTTTAATGAGTGCATACACAGCCTAACAGTATTTTGTCTAATTTCTTTGATGGCTTAAGCCAATAAACACTGAGGTAGCTTTTCGCAGAAGGAAACAGATTTTATTTTTCAGGGGTTAATTAATATGCACCATCTAAGTCCCTAAAGGATCACACAGGTGCCTGTACCATGCCATATGTCATGTGCTATATTCCGGCAAGCTCAAGAGATACAATCATTATTATGAATTATTATGTTGCATTGAAGTTAATGTCGGTCTTTTGTTCCAATTAAACTACAAACTTGGCATCTGAATAGAAGCTTAGATAGAGAAGTGGAGTTAGAGTCCCTATTTTAATGAACTACATATATTTTTCAATCAAAATGTATAATCATTTAATTATCTATCCCGCTCAGTAATCATAACTCTCCAACTTCTTCAAAGGACCTTTATTCAATATGTTACCACTCATATGGTCATTACTTGGTCTATATTTTGAATTTCTTAGATACTTTCAGTGTATGTGCTGGTATTTTATTAATATTAATAATTTTTGTTTACTTCTATATCAAGTTGCTGCAAATGGACCTTATTTTGAAAGTTATAATAAAATGCTGTTACTCTCTAAACAGAATTTTAGCATATCTGTTTGATAAGAAACAAAACACAAACAAAATATTTTTATATGCTACTGCAAATTGTCTGCAGGAAGCAAAATGCCAGATGGTTAAGTGTAGCTCACGTAATTATATTCCAAAGGTGTTATAAATAATTCTGTTTAGCAGCTGAGATAGGACTCTGTTAGTTGATTTAGGGTTTACATTTCTAACTGAAAGGTTTAGTGGCAAATATATGCCATATATTCTAACTTGCTACTTGGAGAATATGAATATAATTATATTCCAGAAAAACCTTTTCTGGAACACTTTGCAGGGCTAATTTGTTTTTACAGAAATCTAGAAAATAGCCTGGGCAATGACCCTGTCTCTCCAAAAAATAAAAAAAAAAAAGAAAGAAAAAAAGCTAGCTAGGCATGTTGGTGTGCACCTGTAGTCCCAGATACTAGGAAGGCTGAGGTGGAAGGATCACTTGGGCCCAGGAGTTTGAAGCCACAGGGAGCTAAAATCATGCCACTGCACTCTAGCCTGTGTAACAGACAGAACGTATCTCAAAAAAGAAATGAAACATAAAGAACAGAAAAGAGAGTCACAAGATATTGATAATAGTTTATATGTGTTTGAAATGTCAATATACACCATGCATCTAAAGCTTTAGTCATGTATGCAATGTATCAACATTTAGATATGCAAAATTTTATGAATCAAATCTCAGTGGCATAACATTTAAAATACAGACTTAAAATGAAGAATAGGGATGAGCAGGAGACAATTTATAAATTAAATTGTGGTAAAATTTGGAGAATAATTTCTCCCACTAAATTTGCTTTGATTAAAAATAAATATCAAGAAGTGTCCCAATTACTAAATTACGTTGAACTGTTTTGGTGTTTAGCGTTGTTCAAAATAATTTGATTATCATCTGTGATTAAGAAACCTTTTCAATGTGCAGCGATTTCATTGTCGTTGTGGTTGTAACTGATTTTTAGTGATGTTGATTTAGAGGCATTTGTCTGGAGTTTACTAATAACCCTACAGGATTGAATGTCTAGTTTCTATAATGTGTGGATGCCTACCACATATTTAGTGCACTCTATATTTAGCCCAACTGTCATTGCAACTGATTTTTGTGTGTTACTTACATGACTCTATCCGTCTAACTTAGGAAATTCTGTTGTGATTTAGAGTGACACAAATGGATTGAAATACCACATCCATTAAAAATACGAGTGAAAATTTTATATTTAACTTGTTTAAATATTTGCACATTAGTGAAAACATAGTACTATGAAAGAAGGCACCATTTTAAAAACATGTTCTGAGTCATAAATTCCATGAGTGTGTACAGTGAAATGGTAATGTTTAAAACATCCATTTCAAAGTTATTATATACAGGTAAAAAATATTGCTATGCTGTGTTTTTATGACAAAATATACAGTATTTTGTGTATGCAAATAAATTAGTTGCTACTCCATTTTATTAATAAATTATTTTTACATAATATATATGACACCCAAACAGGGATTCCCTTGTTTAGGGAGCATTCTATAATATTTTATCAACTTTTTTTTGTCCTTACCTTCCATCCTTTTCTTTAACATTCAGTTATTATATTGGACCATTTAGGTTTGTAGGTTGTGAGAAGTTCAAACAGCAAGTAACAGTACTTGTATCAGCTGTAATGTTAAACAGTCAAATTTGCTCTAAAAAAATGCTTTCAGTTATTTTTCACATAGAAAAGAATTTTCTGTTTGCATGGCGGGGTATAATAGATTTCATTCATTTATTCATTAAGCAAATGTTTACTAAAAGCCTCTTCTGCACCAGGCACTCTATTAGGTGCTAGTGATACAAAGATGATTAGCACAGTTTTACTTTTGGAGCCTCACAGTCAAATAGGATACAACACTTCAGTTTAACTATTGGCAGTATCCACAGATAGTACAGTTTATTGCAAGCATATTGGCAGATCAGAGATGTTTTAAAGGTCCTGTATCCCCAGGTCACACAGCAGTCCCACTGGAATTTTCTTAAGACTCTAAAGAACAGTGTTCTTTCCCCAACATCCCTGCTGCACAATAGCCTGCACTTATTAGGGGCATAGCATTGTGACAGACCCTGGCTGCCAAGCCTCACATCGATGAAATCTTTTGATGTTCAAATTAGCCTATCAGATAGGTGTTATATCATTTTGTCCCGTTTGATGGATGAGAAATCTAATGGTTAGGGAGTTTAAAAACGTGGGAAAATTATTATACTTCTATATACACACAACCACTTAGCTATAAAAAACTTTTAAAAAATCTGTAGGAATATGTATACATATACGTGTGTGTGTATACATATATACATTTATATGTATATATAAACACACGTATGTATACACACACCTATATACATATGTATATGTATATATACACACAAATGTATATGTATATAGGTGTGTGTATACATATATACATATATATGTATATATGTCCTGTGTGTATATAGACAAACACACAGAAGGGGTAAAATTAAAACAACATGTAAAGTTATGTATTACTCATGGATGTGTATATATATATAATCAAAATATTAAGATACAGACTGAAAAATAGACTCCTAGTTTTATTCATGATAGTAGAGGGGAGACAAGTGCTAAGGGTAGGATACAGAGGACATCTTTAACTGTAATGCTTTATTTCTTTTATGCATAAAAAGAAATTGAAGCAAATATAATAAAACAGTAGGTGGTGGATTATATTATTATTCTTATTTCTTTTCACTCTCCCTTGTCAATTTGTGTGGTAGGCACATGTGTGTTTATGTAATTATTACTACATTTGTGAATTAAAAATAAAATTCTTAAAACAACATAAAATCCTAATAAAACGGTCTGATTCTAGAACCCACTCTGGAGGCCACTAATCTAATCTGCCTTTTAAAATGTCATAAGCATGGTCTCTTTCTTCTCTTTTTCTTCAGCTATGCTAACCTTATAAAGGCTGCTTCTATAAGGTATTTTCTGACATTCCAAATGCTCGTGGATGTAATTTCAGTGCAGTCACATTTATTGTTTTATTTTTCTCTTCATTTCTTCTATATCTCAGTAAATAAACCAGATTATCAAATCAAAAAATAAAAATCATCTACGATTCTTTTCTTTACCTGTCTTTTTACATCCAATCCATCAGCAAGTCGTATTAACTTGCCACAAAACACAGCTCAACTCTGTACATTTCTCCATCACCACTGCTGCCATCCTATTCAATGCCACCATCTTTTCTCCCCTGCATAGTCATCATATCTATTTCACGCAAAGGGGGTTTTAAAACAGGAAAATGATTAGGAGATTATTAAATGGCCAGAGTAACAAAATTGCAAAAGTGCTATTTTTTAGAGATAGAAACTGTAGGAAACCCCTGCTAAGCTTATGGCTGGAGAACCATAAAGGAAGACGTCTGTGATGCCCCAGGAACTAACATTCTACTCACACTCCTGGAAACTGTTGCTGCAGGTGCTATAACCACTGCATGCAAGACTTAAAGAACCGCCACCGTGTAGATCAGAAGCTTGGGAGTCTCCACTTTGACTCCTCTACCAGAAGCAGTAAAAAGAAAACAAAACATGTTCCGCATGTGTTTGCCTTTTAATCTCTTGCAAGCACCTCTCCTTGGCAGATCCAGCTGGAATCCAGCTGGTGCAAGTGTTTGTGGGACGTGTATTGATGCTCCCAGCTCTAACATTGTGAGGGAGAACGCAGGAGGCAGGTATGGGAGTGTGTCCATACAGACCATGGCTGACACAGTCTTCAGAAGGATTTTTCTATGAAAGCATGCATGAATGAACATACCTAACTCTCACATCTGTGTGTATCAAGATCCCTTGACACACGCAGATGTAGGAGTTAGGTATTTTAACCATATAATATGTAATAAAATAACGTGAAATGACTTTAGTGTAACTGTTCCATGCTAATTTGTAACCAACAGGATGATTAGCTTCAGTGCAGAGCTAAGAGAGCAAAAGACACGTAGACACATAGCCTGAAGTTTTTAAACGGAGGTCTATATAAGGTGATATCAGAGCCAAGAAAGGTCTCTCAAAGGAGAAAACATTTGCAGAAAAAGGGAACAGCAGATGCAAGTCACACAGGTTACAGGACACGGCATTCCCTTAGTTTTCTGCTTCAAAATTCCTGTTTCTTTTTCTCTGCCTCAGCAAAGGCTGGAATTTTATATTATGGTCTTTGTGAAAACAAAAACCTCCAGACTGCTTATCTTTTATTTTAGACACCACATGATATCGTAAAATGTTTAATGTGACTAACTTAGAAATAAAATAAGCTGAACAGATTTTTATCATAATATGGAATTCATAATATTAGTGGCGCTTCATCATTTTCAGCATGAAATTTATATGCCTTAGGATGATTTCTAAGACCTTTCCTGGCTGACTCCCACTCCTCCCTCTCTTTCTCAGTGCTCACCTCTTTTCCAACCAACATTTTATAGCATTGTCTAATTGAAGAGCCCAAGTTTTCCTACATGTGCCATGCTTTCTCTCAGTGCCTTTCTCTCAGTATCTTTATGACTGCTTTCACTCTTTCAATGGAACAACCTTCCATTATGCATGTACCATGTGCATTGAATCTTTTTCTAAAATAAATCTTATTAATAAAGATATTGTCGAAAATTACTCAAACCAGCCTCATAACACATTATATTGTCACATGGGGTTCTTATATGTCCTGGGATTTGATGAGTTAATTCTTTGTTGGATCTCTGAGCTGCTCTAAATTATGTCTATAATTTCATCTTTAAGTCACACAAGCTTGATTTTTCTTATTTCCAAAAGAAAAAGAAATGAAAAAAATTTTTTTAAAAATCCCACCAGATTTCTGGAAAGAATAGATACAAGTCAAGAGAAAAAATTATTCTTATTAACACTGTATTGCGAACTGGGGGGTCAGCCCCATGTCTTTTTTCAATTTGCACATACCTTAATTACTTTTTAAAATTATTTTGAGATGGAGTCTCACTCTGTCACCCAGGCCGGAGTGCAGTGACACGATCTCAGCTCACTGCAACCTCTACTTCACTGGTTCAAGCGATTATCCTGCCTCTGCCTCCAGAGTAGCTGGGACTAGAGGCACGTGCCACCATACCCAGCTAATTTTTTGTATTATTAGTAGAGATGGGGTTTTGCCTTGTTGGCCAGGCTGGTTTTGAACTCCTGACCTCAGGTGATTCACCTGCCTTGGCCTCTCAAAGTGCTAGGATTACAGGTGTGAGCCACCATACCCAGCCAGTTATTTATTTATTTGTTTTACTAACAAATGCTAATGATTACCTGAGTCTTCATGAAGTCATAATCTTTTTGAAGGTGAAGGGTCTTACCTTGATGTTGATGGATGCTGACTGATCACAGTGGTAGTTACTGAAGATTGGGGTGGCTATGGAAATTTCTTAAAATAAAGCATCAGTGAGTTTTCCCATCGTTGACCCTTCCTTTCATGGAATATTTCTCTACAGCATGCAACACTATTAGATAGCATTTTACTGATAGAACTTCTTTCAAAACTGGAGTCAATCCTCTCAAAATCTGCCACAGCTTTATCAACTAAGTTGCTGTAATAGTGTAAATCTTTTGTTGACATTTCAACAATGCGCACAGCATCTTTCTCAGGAGTAGATTGCATCTTAATAAACCACTTGTTTTGCTCATCCATAAAAAGCAGTCCCTCATCTGTTTAATGTGATCGTACTGCAGCCATTCTGTCCCATCTTCAGGCTCCACTTCTGAGTCTAGTTTTCTTGCTATGTCCACCACTGCTGCAGCTACTTCCCCCACTGAAGTCTTGAACCTCCCAAAGTCATTCATGAGAGTTCAACTCAACTTATTCCAATCTCTTATTAACACTGATATTTTGACCTTCTCCAATGAATCATGAACATTGTTAATGGCATCGAGAAAGGTGAATTCTTTCCAGAAGGTATTCAGTAGACTTTTCTCAGATCTATCAGAGAAGCAACTATGGCAACTATAGCCTTATGAGTAATAAAGCCTTAAACAATATGACTTGATAGTGGAAATAATCCTTGATCTATGAGCTGCAGAATGGATGTTGTGTTAGCAGTCATGAAAACATTAATCTCCTTGTACATTTCCAACAGAGCACTCGGGTGACCAGGTGCATCATCAATGGGAAATAATATTTTGAAATCTGTATTTTCTTCTGAGCAGTACATCTCAAAGGTTTGAAATAATTTTTGTTTTTTCTTTCTGAGCAGCACACTTCAACAGCGGGCTTAAAGTTTCAGTAAACTATTCTATAAGCAGATGTGCTGCCATCCAGTCTTTGTTCTTCCATTGATACAGCACAAGCAGAGTAGATTTGGCATAAATCTGAAGGGTCCTTAGAATTTGGTGAATGGTAAATGAGCATTGGCTTCTGCTTCAAGTCACCAGTGCATTAGTCCCTAAAATGAGAGTTTACCTGTCCTTTGAAACTTAGAACCAGGCATTAGCTTCTCTCGAGCTGTGAAAGTCCTAAATGACAACTTTTTATAATAGAAGGCTGTTTTTTTTTGTTGTTTTTTTTTTTTTTTACTTTGAAAACCTGTTGTTTAGTGTGGTCACCTTCATCGTAATCTTAGCTAGATTTTCTGCATAACTTGCTGAAGCTTCTCGATCTGCAATCGCTGCTTCACCTTGTACTTGCATGTTATGAAGGTGGCTTCTTTCCTTCACCTTCATGAACCTCTGTTAGCTTCACTCTTTTCTTCTGTAGCTTCATCACCTTTCTCAGCCTTCACCGAATTAAAGAGAGTTAGAGTCTTGCTCTGGGTGAGGCTTTGGCTTAAGGAATGTTGTGGCTCCTTTCTTCTTCATCCATACCAATAAAACTTTCTCTATATCAGCAATACGGCTGTTTTTCTTCTTTATTATTTATCTGTTCACTCGAGTAGCATATTTGATATTTGTTTTCCTACAAGAGCTTTGCTTTTGCATTCACAACTTGGATGTTTGGCACGAGAGGAGTAGTTTTCTACCTATCTTGGGTTTTGATTTCATGTAAGAGATGTGCTGCTCTTTCTTTCACTGGAACCCCTAGAGGCCTGTAGGGTTACTATTGGTCTAATATCTAAATTGTTTGTGTCTCAGGGACTAGCAAGACAGAAGAGGAGGTAGAGAGATGGGCAAATGGCTGGTCAGTTTAATAGTCTGAACACACACAACATTTAACATTGTCTCATATGGACACAGTTGGTGGTTCCCCAGAACAATTGTAGTAGCATTAAAGAGCGCTGATTACCGATCACAATAACAGATCTTATAACTATGAAAACATTTGAAATATTATAAGGATTACCAAAATGTTACAGAGACATGAAGTGAACACATGCTCTTGGAAAAGTGACATTGATATTCTTTTGTTGATGCAAGGTTCCCATTAAACTTGACTTTGTTAAAAAAAAATAATGATGGCTCAAGCCTGTAATCCCAGCACTGTGGGAGGCTGAGGCAGGAGGATCATGAGGTCAAGAGATTGAGACCATCCTGGTCAACATGGTGAAACCCCAGCTCTACTAAAAATACAAAAAATTAGCTGGGCATGGTGGTGCGTGCCTGTAATCCCAGCTACTCAGGAGGCTGAGGCAGGAGAATTGCCTGAGACGGAGTTTCACTCATGTTACCCAGGCTGGAGTGCAATGGCGCGATCTCGGCTCACCGCAACCTCCGCCTCCTGGGTAACATGAGTGAAACTCCGTCTCAAAAAAAAAAAAAAAAAAAAAAAAAATGATGCTAAAGTCCAGTATTTGTGAAGTACAATAAAATAAGGCATGCCTGTACTACCTAAGAATTAAATGAAGCCAGTTATTGATGTAAAACTTAACAAGAACAAATGACAAAAGTATTATAGTAAGTGAAGTAAGCCATATTCAGAAATCTTGGGAGACAATTTACAATGGCATTTCCACACATTGTGACAGCTTTTACTGAAGATTCTCTTCTTAAGGATGTTTGTTATTCAAAGTCCTCAGAAGGAAGAGATAGTATGTCCCTTCCTACCAGAGGACAGATCTGTTTACTGACTAGTATGATAAAGATATTTTCTTCCACTTGGGTTAAAGGTTGTTCAGTTTTACCAGCAACAGTCCATTTAAAAGATTGCAGATGTGTTAAACTCTGGGTTTACATAGACCCACTGGTGTGTAGCACCCTGCTAGGCCTGCCTTCACACCACCAGCATGACATTTAGTGGAACAAAGTAAGTGGATGAGAACATGAACCTCATAATTCTTGCTGTGTTGTGTGTAATAAAACTTTCAAATGCAACTTGGACACTCTCTTCTTACTGATTAAATGTATGAGCCTGGGGCAAGTTAATCTAGCAGCTTCACTCACAGTGTTGATATTGCTTTGGAGCTGCTTGATAATTATATCATGTAAGATTGCATTTATATGAAACTCTAGAACAGAAAAGGCAATAGTGACAGAAGCCAATCAGAGTTTGCTAGGAGATAGATACAGGAGTAAGGGTTTGATTGCAAAATGGGCAACAGGCAACTTTTGCAGTAATGTGCGTGTTCTATATCTTGATTGTGGGGACAGTTACGTGAGATTTTAAATTTGTCGAATCTCATTAAATTATGCAATAAAAATTAGTAAATTTTATTATACGTATATTTGTTATTTATATAATTGTGTAATATATGTAATTTAATGCAGCTAATTAAAAATATCTACAAAGAGTTTGAAAGAAAGAACAAAAAAGTGAGGGAAAATAAAAATAATGAATATAATTTAATATAAGGGACAGTCACTTTAAGATCCCACTAATTTCCCAGCTAAATAAAAAAAATCAGCTGGTCATTGTAGACATACTATAAAATTTTAAAACAACAAGTTTAGATAACGGTAAAAGTTCAAAGACGTAAAACAAAATAAAACACAATTGCAGTGTTGGTGGGAGTGTAAATTAGTTCAACCATTGTGGAAGACAGTGTGGCGATTCCTCAAGGACCTAGAAATAGAAATTCCATTTGACCCAGAAATCCCATTACTGGGTATATATCCAAAGGATTATAAATCGCTCTACTGTAAGGACACGTGCACACGAATGTTCATTGCAGCACTGTTTACAATAGCAAAGACCTGGAACCAACCCAAATGCCCATCGACGATAGACTGGACAGGGAAAATGTGTTACATATACACCATGGAATATTATGCAGCCATCAAAAACGATGAGTTCGTGTCCTTTGTAGGGACATGGATGAACCTGGAAACCATCATTCTCAGCAAACTGACACAAGAGCAGAAAATCAAACACCACATGTTCTCACTCATAGGCGGGTGTTGAACAATGAGAACACATGGACACAGGGAGGGGAGCACTACGCACTGGGGTCTGTTGGGGAGAAATGGGGGAGGGACAGTGGGGGGTGGGGAGTTGGGGAGAGATAGCATGGGGAGAAATGCCAGATATAGGTGATGGGGAGGAAGGCAGCAAATCACACTGCCACGTGTGTACCTGTGCAACAATCTTGCATGTTCTTCACATGTATCCCAAAACCTAAAATGCAATTTAAAAATTAAAAAAAAAAACACACAATTTAAAAAAAATTTCAACAAGTTCTCAACAACTAAAGGAGCACTTAGGTAGTATGAAACTTCTCACCAATGACTTCCCAGTTTTAAAGGAAAACAGTTTTATCCTGTAATCTACACCCCATTAACTCAATGTGTCCTGCCCCACGCTATGCATTTTGGTCTTACCTACGTTTCTCATTTTCCGTGTTCTAGTCTCACCGACCTTCCGTCACAATGTTGAACTTCCCCAGCACCTTCCTGGCACCATGTTTTATACATACTGTTCCCAACACCGGGGATGTTCTTGCTCTATTTGCTAGTTAGCTAATTTTTCAGAAGGCAGTTAAATTTTCACCTTCTCATGAAATTATGCCAGGATATATCAAATACCTCTATTGTTTGTTCTCATGGCAACATGTACTTTTCTGTCAAAAATTACTTCAAATACAGTTCTAATTTTAGTTTCTTTTGGTGTGTGATTCAGCCCCCTACTAGAATTTAGGTTTTGTAAACGTGTCATCGATTTCCTATTTTCTCACCGTTTTATCCCAAATGCCTCATATATCTTGTACTAAGTAGCTATTGAGTTATTTTCCTGCTCCTATCTGGAAAAGAAAAGAAAGAGAAGAACACACCTCTTTGTGCTTGGACACTGAAGCCCGGGGAAAGTGCTATCTCACATGGTCAGTAAACTGTCAGTTAAAGCAAACGTTACAGTAGCAATCCTCTTCATGGGAGAGGTGGTGAGAGGTGACAGGTAAGAGAGAGGAGTGCCTCTACTTCTTCCTGGTCTTCACCAGAATCTCTTTCATCCTCAGAGGTGATTGCTTCTGCACCTTTTCCTTGGAAATGACTTCATTTCCTACTTTAAGAAACTTGAGGAAAGCTCTTGTCTAGAAATACACTGTTCTTATTCTATTTATTGCTATAAATGTTCACTGTCTTCTAACCTGTTTCTGCCATTTTAATGGGGTCTTAAAATGATAAAGACAAAAATGTTATGTTTAATCTTCCATCTTGAAGTGGAAGAGCTCCATGAATTCTAAATTTCAATCGTTATTTTGAATTTCTTTACAAGGAAAATACCAGTGTCTGCTGAAATGGACAGTGAATAAAAATGTTTCGTTTTCTTCATGCCTGACAATAAATAAAAATTATGAAAGAGAAGACATTTTAGAGATATAAAAATGAACAAAAAGTATAAGATTAGAAGAATGATGTTGAAAATAAGAGATTCTAAAGAAAAGACCACTTGTGCATAATTATGGGGTAACAAAATCTGAAACATTAGAACTTGAGGAAAATAGAAAGGAAATAATTTCAAGCTATGAACAGCTTTCAGTTTTTGATAAGCAAAGCAATTATTTGCAGGAAAAATACCTAAGTCTCTCTTTCTCTCTCTCTTCCTCCTTCTCTCTCTCCATATATATATGTGTGTATATGTGTATGTGTGTGTGTGTGTGTGTGTGTGTGTATAAATTGAGGCAGTATATAGATATGTGTGTATGGATATATATACACACACACACATATATATACACACATATGTATGTACAAATTGAGGCAGCATATATACGTGTGTGTATACACACACACACACACACACACACACACACACACACACACATATATATAGCCTCAATTTTTTTAACATGAAATTATTTGGATTATTTAAGACAAATTGACTAGAAGTTGTTTTAATAACAATCAAAGTAAACATAAAACATATTGGCTCCATTTGCTTAGTGGGTACAATTAAATTTATGATGTGTATAACACCATCAGCTTATTTCTAAAGTAAAGTTCTCATTCCTTAGGTTACCAAGGGGCTCCTCTGCTAGTGATCCTCACTTAAAATTTTAGTTCTTGTCATATTGATTATAATTTATATGAAAACATAGAATGTGAGATGATAGGTTAGATAACAAACCGAATGCAAAAACACTGGAAAAAAAGAGTAAAATGAGTCAAAAATTCAACTGCACAAGTAAAAGTCATATAATACCTATCTTAGTATCACAACATATACAAAATTTTGACCTAGTGGTGTTATTTGATTTAATTTCTATAAGAGCAAATGTGATCTTACTGTCAAAATGTGTTAATTTAATCTTATACTGTATTCATAGTAGTATAATGCAGGGCAAGGGAGGTAATGGCCAACCTATTTTTCATGATGGAGCAAATTGAATGTGTTATTTGCTACTGTGCACCAATTTAAAAAACGCTGATAAACCAGACTTCCTCCAAAGGAACATGACCAGAATGTTGAAAAGTGAAGGGAACATATTTGTCTACAGCTAATGGCAGAGATCTAAAAATACGTTATAGCCTTTCAGATCTATTTTGTATTCCCAAAAATAAAGAAAAGAAATAAGTAACAAAACAAGTAAAAGAAAAATTATTTAGGCTGGAAAATTGTCCCTGAGTGGACCAGAAGCCACACAAATTTCCAGAAACCCACGAATGCATAGAGAAGAGCAATACCCTGGGCACATGGCCTCCACTGAGTCTAACCAGAGGTGGAGGAGAGCCAGGAGCAACTAAGGGTGAAAATCGTGACCCAACGCAGAGCATCCAAATGGAGCAGCAACGGCATATAACCACCTTTTTATTCCATGAAGTCCCAGCTGGGTTATCAGCCACCATGTTTAAGCAGTGAGTGAAGTACTTTCTTTCAGAGAGGCAGATTTCTCTAGAGGAATGGGCATACCAGGGACACATGAGGAGTCCGCTGATCAGAAAACCATGGTAGTTTACACCTCCACACCTTGGTATTTTTTTTCATTCTCAGAAACTCACCTTCTTGCTCACCCTTTCACCCAAGTCTATACATATTAGAGGAAGGTGGGTCTAACAGAGAATCTCAGTTATCAAAAGTAAGCCCAATGGAGTGATATATTAAGTGTATTTTACAATTTGGGAGATAATATGAGAATAGCACTGTCATAAAATTCAGATGTGTACTTCTAGTAGAAACACATTAGGAGCTTAGGTTTGAATATTCTCAACATTTTTTGTCTGGGAAAAAAAGAGAAAAATATACAGTATATTCAAAGTGGTTTAGATCAATTTCAAGAAAACTTACAAGCTCCAAATTACATGTAAGTGGCCAAAGTCAGAGGCTGACAGGAAGCTGACACAAGGTTGAAATGATACTGTGAGGAAAAGGGGAATGTCAAGGGCCCTAATTAATGAAATATGTCAGAAATCTCTGAAAAATATTCACACCCCAAAAGAGTAGAAAGGGCCATTCTAAGAGGTAAGTGCTGTGAGCGCAGCTGAGATGAAACAGCTTAAACAGTGTGGAAGAAATAGTAGGCTTAGAGATTGCTCGGGGGACTCAGAGGAGCCCCAGGAAACGTTAGAAAGAAAAAAGTGATGAGATACGGATCATTTATTGACGGCAGCCTGTCAAAAAAATCAGGAAAGAAAAGACCTGGAGGTATGTGCTCTTCTGAACCAAGAGGGGCTCTGAGAATCAGAGTGCGTGTATGCATTTTTGCCATTTATCAGAAGGAAACAGTCCACTGAGGTAGAAGAGGAACAGGGATCTCTTGTTCTAGAAGGAGAGAGGGATCCGTTTGTAAAACCACTCTAGTCTCTCCCTGCTTCTTTCCAGAAGCTATCTGTAAAGAGTTCAAGAAAGACCAATTGACATATTTGTGAGGAAAAAGGAATATTCATACAAAGATACTACAGGTAAACAAGAAAAAAAAGAACAGTACAATTTTCCTACAGATTATGAAAGATTTTATAGAAAACAACCCATGCTCGTTATCTATGGATTAATCCATCGAACAATCTATTTCTTTGCCCCAGGACCAACACCATAAGAAAAAAAAAAAAAGAGGACAGAAGACAGAGGAGAGGAATCTGGGAGATACCACAAATCTCCTCCCTTTCTCTTCCTTCTGCTCCAGGCCATTGGAACCAAAGGTTTCTGTGCTGGAGAAAGGAGGAAGTCTTTGAATCAAATGTAAGATTGAAAATTGTTCAAGTTTGAACCAAGTGTTGAATGAAATAAGATTGTTTTAATAAAAGTGAAAACGTGAGTGGCTGGGTGCGGTAGCTAATGGCTGTAATCCCAGCACCTTGGAAGACCGAGGTGGTGTGGATCACAAGGTTATGAGATCGAGACCATCCTGGCCAACATGGTGAAACCCTGTCTCTACTAAAAATACAAAAATGAGCTGGGTGTGGTGAAGCATGCCTATAATCCCAACTGTTCAGGAGGCTGATGCAGGAGAATTGCTTGAACCCAGGAGGCGGAGGTTGCAGTGAGCCAAGATCACACCATTGCCCTCCAGACTGGTGACAGAATGAGACTCCATCTCAAAAATAAAAAAAGTGAATAGGTGAAAGAAAAGATGAAATCCCACAGAGATGTCCTCTGCGAAGCCTCTTGTTCAGCTATGGATGGGGCTTTGACAGAGGATAGCGGGAAGAAGAAATTGAAAAAAATTAAAATTTTACTTTAATCAAACCAGTCACATGATTTAATTTGATTTTAAAAGCATGAAGGTAGTTATTAACATCTCCATTTTACTATTGAGAAGTCTTGGGCCCAGAAAAGTTAAATTGATCATATGTGAACTATGTAATATACACCTGAAATCCTACAAATTCAAACATCCTGCTATTGTCCCTGTGCCATGAAATGTATTAAAAATGAACATGGCCCATTCATATCCTTTATTTACTAACATAAACTTTTGCCATACATATCTCCATACTTCAAATTCCTCTCCATCCTTCAATGATAATTTTAAATATTACCTTTTTATCTGAAACCTACATTTACCCAGTCAAAACTATCCCCACAGATTTAGTTTCTTCTTCTCCAATAATCTCACATAATTTTATTGAGACTTCTATCGTAGCCAACTTGTGATAGTGTGTATGTATGTCTGCCCTATAGCCACGAGATAGTAAGCTTCTTAGGAATAAAATCTGTCTAGTTATTCTTTATATTGCTCATACCGCATAGTACCTTATTTTGCACCTAGTAAGTATTCAAGTTTGTTTAAATTAAATTATATATGCAGTGTTTTAAATGTCTTGAAGAATGGGGCTATTGAGTGCCTAATCCTGGTCCGACCCAAAGTCTTATGCACATTGCTGCTCATTTATTTACTTGAAAGAATGAATGAGTATTAAATGTTAAGGATTATTAAGGATAAAGAAAGAATGTAAGTATTAATGTGAAAAAGACTAGAGTAAACTGTATAGACCAGTAGACAAACTGTAAAACTCCTCACTCATTCTCTAACATGGATTAGACATTATTTCTTTTTCTTTTTTTGAGACTGAATCTCACTCTGTTGCCCAGGCTGGAGTGCAGTGGTGCTATCTCAGCTCACTGCAAACTCCGCCTTCGCGGGTTCAAGTGACTCTCCTCTCTCAGCCTCCTGAGTAGCTGGGATTACAAGCACGGGCCACCACACCTGGCTAATGTTTGCATCTTTAGTAGAGATGGAGTTTTGCCATATTGGCCAGGCTGGTCTTGAACTCCTGACCTCGTGATTCACCCACCTTGGCCTCCCAAAGTACTGGGATTACAGGCATGAGCCACCATGCCCGGCCTAGACATTATCTTAAAGCAAATTCAGAGGAAATGTCAAGTAAGCGCATAAAGTTACCTGGTTGTTACTTTTTGAGATGGTTACTTTTATATGTCAACTTGAATAGACCATGGCTGTCAGGTATGTGGTTAAACACTATTCTGGGTGTCTGTGAGGGTGTTTATGGGTGAGATTAATGTTTGAGTCAGTAGGCAGTAAAGCAGATTGCACTCCCAATGTGGATGGGCCTCACCCAAGTCATTGGAGGCCCAAAAAGAATAACAAAAGGTGATTAAGAAAGAATTTTTGGGCCAGCTGCAGTGGCTCATGCCTGTAATCCCAGCACTTTGGGAGGCTGAGGCGGGCAGATAACAAGATCAGGAGTTCAAGACCAGCCTGGCCAATATGGTGAAACCCTGTCTTAATACAAAAATTAGCTGAGCATAGTGGTGTTCACCTGTAGTCCCAGCTACTTGAAAGGCTGCAGCACAAGAATCTTTTCAACCTGGAAGGCGGAGGTTGCTGTGAGCCAAGATCGCATTACTGTACTCCAGTCTGGGTGACAGAGCAAGATTCCATCTCACAGAAAAAAAAAAAAAAAAAAAAAAAAAAAAAGATTTTCTTTCAGTGTGACTCAAGCTGTAAAATCAGTCATCTTCTGCCTTTGGACTTGAACTCAGACTGAAACTTACACTATCAGCAGTCTTTGGTCTCCAATTTGCTGACTGCAGATTTTGGTACTTCTCAGTCTCCATAGCCATGTGAACAAATTTCTTATGATAAATCCCTCTCTCTCGTTATATATTCATACATATTATAAGTTTTCAAGAAAAAAAAAACAGACCCAATGGGATATGTGTGTGTATTTCTTCATATACCATATATAAAACTCTCACAATGAGAATCAGTGTGAATTTTCTATTAATATAAATAAATCACCTCAGACTTGTGACTTAACACAACAGTCATTTATTATTCAACAGTTTGCGTAGGTCAGGAGTCCAGGCACAGCCTACCTGGGTCCACTGCTCAAGGTCACAAAAGGTTGCAGTAAGGTATCCACCAGGCCTGCAGTCTCATTTGAGCTTGGGGTCTCCTTCCAACCTCATGTAGCTGTTGGGAGAATTCGCTTTGTCGTAGCTGTGTAAGTTACAGTGCCTTTCTTCTTCAAGGCCAGAAGGAAAATATCTCTGATCTCAGGGTAAGCCAACCCAATCTTTTAAAGGGGCTCATTTGATTTGGTTAAGTCCTGCTGAGGATAATATCCCTTTTGATTAAATCAAAATAAAACTGATTAGAGGCCTTAATTACATCTACAAAATTCCTTTACCTTTGCCTTATTGTACAACCTAATTATTGGAGTGACTTCCATTATATTCACAGGTAATTCCTACATTGAAGGGGAGAGATGTGTATATTAGAGGGTAGTAATATTTGGGTCATCTAGAATTTTGCTTACTTAACCTAGTTAATTGTTTTAGATTATATCTGATATGTCCTTTGCATTTTCCTTGCCTTTAATGTCTGAAGACTCACTGACATTAAAAGTTTAGAAACCCTGAGACCTTTAAAAATAAAATCGCTAAAAAGTTTGAGATCCTTAGAAATGCCCACATTGGAACTTGAAATATAATACTATCAGAAATAAAATAAAGCTCTAGCAAAGACTGAAATAAAAGAAAACCAACCTCACTTCTTGCTATTTATTAGAGCAAGGGTGTTTCTATGAACTATATAAAGTAGGGTCAAGATGTTCTTCTTTGGAATGGGCTGGAAATATCCCAGTGCTTTCATGAGGCCTCTAGGTTTCATCAAGATGACATATTTTTAAGTCTTTCTAAGTCTATCATTTCCTGGATTTTTTCATCTTTCTAAAATATATACTGTAAAATATATTTAGTATATTCTGTCAAATTAGATCATCTCCCTTAAATTAGAAAGGTGAGGTTAATATATTAAACACAAGCATTTTTTCTTTCATTTTCTATAATAATGAATGAAAAGAAATTGTGTAGTATATGGATTTCTATCTCACAATGAACACTGTTCGCATTTTTTTAAGAGAGAAAGAGAACCAATTTTACAGGGTACTCAGATTGCCAAGCACATAGTTCAGACCACTACCATGACTTCTACTTTGTTGATGATAGCAACTTTCATGGCGTGTAGTGCTTCCTGTCATATAATCATGCTTATAAGGAACCATCATTGTTTCAATTACTAGAGAAAGGAAATTATTTACCAACCTAAGCTTCTGCTTCCAACACAGTGTATGTGATATATATTTCCAATTCCAGAATAAAAAAAAAAAAAATCTCAATTTATTCTTATAAAAGGCTCATCTGGAAAATTGCAAGAGATTGGGACATCAATTTGATCTCCAGGAGAGAATAAGTGGAAAAGTTGAATTAGCTTTGCTTTATTTGGCTAATTTCCGTTCCCTCCTCCTCCATTCCTAAAACAAATGGCATGAGATAGCTTATCTGATGTTCACTCATTTACTTCTTCCAATTCTTTTTGTTTGCATGTGTTTTTTGTTTGTTTGTTTTTGTTTTTGTTTTTTTTTTGAGACGGAGTCTCTCACTGTAGCCTGGGTTGGAGTGCAATGGCGCTATCTCGGCTCATTGCAATCTCCAGCCCCCAGGTTCATGCGATTCTCCTGCCTCAGCCTCCTGAGTAGCTGGGATTACTGGCGTGTGCCATCACACCCAGCTAATTTTTTATATTTTTAGTTGAGACGAGGTTTCACTATGTTGGCCAGATTGGTCTAGAACTCCTGACCTTGTGATCCGCCTGCCTCAGCCTCCCAAACTGCTGGGATTACAGGCGTGAGCCACTGGGCCTGGCCTTGTTTACTTCTTAATTCGCCTCTGTTGGCATCTGTGATTACCATAAGTTTCCCTTTAGTTGACTGCAGGTCAAGGGCCACAGAAAACCATTCAGACCTTAGGGTGAGATGATCAGTAAGAAAAAACTATTACTATATGGACTTTGAATTTTTGGTTACCTTATAAGATTCTGGTGTGACTGCTTAAATAGAAAAGAAAAAGGAAAAAAATAGAAAAAGGAAAGAAATTGAGGGAATCAGCGAAGAATGTATTAATTACTTGGAAAAATCATGTTAAATTGATCATATTCAAACACTATTCTCTCCAGAACTAGCTCACTATGCATAACATTTACAGTGTTACACAGGACTGCATCCTTGGAGAAAACTCTCAGTTCTTTCTTCAATTCACAGCCACTTGTATATTATATAAATCTTTATATATAGTAATAGTCAGGAATCCAAGTAATCTATCATATTCAATCAAGACAAGCATAAATCATTTCTTCATGATTTACCATTCCTAGCTTGAGTCACTGATTCATCTCGAGACAAGACAAGGTCAGTACCAAAAAAAAAAATGATTAAGCTCCTTGCCCTTAGGAGAGAACAGCTTAACCAACAAATTCATCTTCACATCTGACCTCATGAATCTTGACACTGGGAGTACTAAGAATAGAAACAGCACGTATAGATGTCTCCTTAAATGGAAATGCCTGTGTAAGAGTAAAAATACGGAGTGGAAGAATTAATGATGAAAATATGATGGGTGTGCTATCCCAATCCTCACAATAGGACAATCTGATTCACTTATACTTATCAGAATTTATTTTTTAATATTTTCACACCAATTCGTGGCTTTTACACTTTTATTTCTTCCCAGTTTTCTATCCTGTGGAACCTCATTTTTCACATATATATTTAGCTCATTTGTGTAGTGATGTTTAGCTGTGAATTAGGAAAAGTGAGGGTTGGGAAAATAGGAGTATCTTTTAAATCTCTCAATATAATGCCATAACAAACTATAGTCAAATACGCATCAATGATTGGCTTCGAATTCCGACTATCAGGGTTAAGGCACTCTTTGGCTCTATTAATTCTTCTCCTGCTCCCCATCCTAACTTTTGCCCTGCTTTCAAACACACAGACATAAACAGAATAAACTTGTGTACTGTCTTAGCTCAGCTGCTGTAACAAAATACTATAGATTTGGTAGCTTGAACAACAGACATTCATTTTTTCACAGCTCTGGAACCTGGGAAGTCCTTGGTCAAAAATGCTGGCCCATTTGGTTTCAGTTGAGGGCCCCCTTCCTGGTTTGCAGATGATGACATTCTTGCTATGTCTTCACAGCATAGAGAGAGAGAGAGAGAGGGCTCTGTTTTCTCTTCTTCTTATAAGGACACTGATCCCATCATGGAGGGCACCAAGCTAATTCCCTCCCAAAGGCCCACCCCTAAATACCAAATAATCAGGCATTAGAGTCTCAACATAAAAATTTTGAAGGGAAGCAAATCAGTCTATAGCACATACCCACAGTCACATGGCATATATATTGTATTAAATGTGGAAAATATTTTTTTGACCCAGCAATCCCATTACTGGGTATATACCCAGAGAATTATAAATCGTTCTACTATAACGACACATGCACATGTATGTTCATTGCAGCCCTGTGTTAAATAGCAAAGACCTGGAACCAACCCAAATGCCCATCAGTGATCGACTGGACAAAGAAAATGTGGTACATACACACAATGGAATATTACGCAGCCAAAAAAACAATGAGTTCTTGTTCTTTGTAGGGACTTGGATGAATCTGGAAACCATCATTCTCAGCGAACGGACACAAGAACAGAAAGCCAAACACCGCATGTTCTCACTCATAGGTGGGTGTTGAACAATGAGAATACATGGACACAGGGAGGGGAGCATCACACACTGGGGGCAGTAGACCAGGGGGTAGGGGAGAGACAGTTGGGGGTGGGGAGGGAGGAAAGGGTGGGAGGGATAACATGGGGAGAAATGTCAGATATAGTATGCACCTCAAGTAAAATAAATAAGTTTAAATAAATAAGTAAAAAGAAAAAAAAAAAGAAAATATTCTTGCAATGGCAGAATAATCTACTTCCATCCTGCCAGTTTGGTTTCACTGTGCTGACAACCTCAGCTGGTATCATGGACCATAAGGAAGCAAGACAAAAACACACAGGAGGGAAAACCCTGGGATTCTTTCTCTATGGGTGTAATACATAGATTTACAAATAAAATGCCTCATGGAAAAAACAAGAAAATATTCTTGCAAATACATCTGATAAATCTGTTTTCTGCTAATAAGTGTTTGGATTGTTGAATTGATTTTAAATGGAGTTCTGGATAATTTCAAAATTTCTTAATATAAAAATACAAGATAGTTTTACTACCTGACTCAAATTTACTTGATTACCATGTTTCACTTCCTTCTATTTTTCTCACTTTGTGCTCTAACCACAATGTGTTTTTTTAATCCTTACTCGAAATGTTCAATTTTTATATGCCTTTGCATATACTGTTCCATCTGGTTGATGTGCCCATCCATTCCTTGTCATTGGGGTAAATCCTTCTCATCCCTTCAGACTGAGTTTCTAACCTCTCCTTTCTCCCAATGGAGTTAATTACTATCATCTCTAATTCTATCCCTTTTTTTTCACACTTTTATTACAACACTGAAGCTATGCGTTTTGCTATTACTTGGTTCTGTGTCTATCTCTCCAACTGGACTGTGGTTCCCTTAAGGATAGGGAAAATTTCTAACAAAACTTCTTAATTTGGTGAACTCATATCCATGCCTGATACAAAGTAACATTCAGTATATGAAAAAAAAAAAAAAAAAGAGCAAAGGGATGAATGAATTAGCTATTAACTTCAGCTACGCAGAGAAGTATGAGACCAGTTGTTTCTCAGTACTTCCTGGCCCTGAAAATTCTCGGTTCTTTATACTATCCCTTCTTCTTAGCCTGTTCAGGTTTGCCTGTGTTTGTGCTCCTCCTGCCTTGCAAAAGTTAGTATATCCTCTCTTGCTGCCTGTTGCAAGAGATCTTGATGCCGTATGTTACCCAAGAACCTAAGCAGTGTTTCCCAAATTTACTTAACCATAAATCTCAGCCAGGATGCTTATGAAAGGTACAAATTCTTCCGTATAACCTCAGACCTACTGAATATGAAACTGCAGGAAGTAAGCTCAGTAATATGCATTTGAAAACATGCTCCTCAGATAATTCTGAAGAAGGTGAGTGAGAATAACATGAACGGAGAGTAAAAGAGGGAAGCTTTGCCTGTTTTCGTATAACTGCTTCCTCCAGTGCCCACTTGTCTTTAGCTTGGGACCTTATTAAGAAATAGTTTCAGCTTCCTCAGATCTAGAAAGAAGCCCCTCACTTGAATGTCTTTGCTAATGTTGGTTCTTTGGGCTTTTAGGGAAATTAAAAATCCCTGCGGTGCACCTCCAACCATTGCAGACTACTTTCCCCATGCATAAGCCACTACAGAAGTTTTAGATCTTGCTAACTCTACTCCTAGATGCTCTCTGAATTTCTGTTTCGCAAGTACTGCAGCAACAGCTGCTGCTAAATCCGAGACCAACTCTGGGTATTGGCAGTCTGCAAACCAAAGCTTATGAGGTGTGACAGTTCATGCTCTGTGAGTTTATCCTCAATCAGACTAGACTCTGAGGATGTATGGATTCTCCGTAGAAGGTACAGATTGGGTGTCACTCAGGGTTACAAATGAGAATGAAGACTAAGTACTTATCATAGATTCTGGAACGGAGAAAGCACTCAATAAATATTATGAATTAGTGGTATATCTATTGTTGGATGGACGACATATACTATTCTTCTTCCTTTGATGCTAGCCCAAGGAAACCTATATTATATAGATTTTTAAACTAAATTCTTAGAAATGTGAAAATATCCTAATTGTATAGACTAGCTATACTGTTAAAATGTGCTTTGATTAATGACCAATTATAGATGCATATATACATACATAATGTATAGATATTTTGTGTAGATATTTATATACGTCTATAATTGGTCATTAATCACTGTTAATTTTAGCAGTATAACGAAAGCTCCAGGTGTTTAACTAACCATGTTAGAATTACAGGAGCCATAAACTCATTTTGATGATCCAATAGATATATAGATTCTTTAAGAAAACTTTTATGAATACTAAATATTACTGCTTGTATTAATTAGCTATTACTGTAGAAAAAACAGTCCCAAAACTGTGTGGTTTAAAACTTCTACCATTTATTATTTTTCATGAATCTGTGAATTGGCTGGGTGGTCTGAATTAGGCTGAACTTGGATGAGTTAGGCTGAGCTCACTCATACATTTATGGCCAGCTTTAAAGTTGCTAGGGATAGTCTAGTTCTTCTAGTATTATCTCAGCTGAGATTGCTTATCTTATCCTGTAGAAGATAGGTTTGTTCAAATGGTGGTCATAGTGGTCCAAGGGAGAAAAGACACATGCAAGGCCTCTTGATCAAGGTTTGGCACTGATACAATGTCATTTTTATGATACTTCATGGGTCAAAACAAGTTACAAGTTCAGCCCAGAACTAAGGGTTGAGAAAGACTTCATCTTTGATGGGAGTTGCTGAAAAGTTATTGAAAAGAATACAGTGAAACTATTATTTAAAGTTGTTAATGCAATCAATCTGCCATGTTAATCATTGTAGCAAAATGTCTTATTCTTTGAGGTCTGGAATTCTTTACATAAAATATGAATAATTATATATAAATATATCATTAATTTATATTAAATAAATTTATATAAATAATTTTATATAATTATTTATATAAAAAAATTAGGTTCTGAGCTAAGATCAAAATGATGTCTTTTGACTCTGTTATCACCCAAATATAAGAAAGCCATCAAAACTTTCAATCATTTGCTTATCTTTAAAATAATAATATAAATCTCATGATTTATGGCTTATCAATATTAATAGTTATTAATAATATTATATAAGATAAATTATATGTGGAGTGGCTCACACCTGTAATCGCAGCACCTAGGGAGGCCAAGACAGGTGAATCACTTGAGTCCAGCCTAAACAACATGACAAAACCTCGTCTCTGTAAAAAATACAAAAATTATCCCTGCTTGGTGGCACATGCCTGTTGTCCCAGCTAGGAGAGAGGCTGAAAAAATGGGTCCAAGGGAGAAAAGATGTATGCAAGGTCTTTTGCATGCGTAAAGAAGTCATGCATTGTGGGAGGTTGGGGCTACGGTGAGCAGTGATTATGTCACTATGTCATGGCACTCCAGCCTGGAAGACAGAGGGACACCCTGTCTCAAACATAAATAAATAAATAAAAATTCTATAAGGTAAATTAGTGAGCACCTATCACTGTGCCTGGAAAAAGATTAATCTATAGATAAATATGAGATTTGATGGAAGTAAAAATAACAGATTGTGTCTTTTATTTGGTTTCTTTGTAAAACTTATTAACTAGGTTCACTATTGTTTCTTCTTTAGTTTCCTCCATGTATCAACATTATACTGTTTTTTTTCATAATATTAAAGTTATTTGGTAATCTTCTTCAATAACATTCATCCTTCTGAAACATAAATTCTCCAACTAATTCTTTTATCTTGACTGATGAGTAAGCATTTTTGTTCTTTTCATCAATGGGGCTTTGCGTTTTTAAAAAACAGAAATGGTGTCTGGCTAATTTAAACAGAAAGGAAATGTGTTCAAAGAATATTGAAACTCCTATAGAATTGACAAAATCGTTGGGAAACCAAAGTCAGAAAATGAAGGCAGAAATGTCCAGGAAAGTCACATCAGAAACAGTTTTTCAATATCACTGGTTAAACTCAAAGGCTTTTGACTACACTGTGGGTGCTTATGAATAATTTTACCTCTCCTCTGAGCCTCCTGTCAAACCCTCAAGATTTAAAGCCCTTTGCAGGAATACCTGATTGACTGAGGCCAGGTCACACAGCCCCACTACAGCTGCCAGACAACTGAAAGAGGAGAGACTGTTTGCCCCCTTCTGCTTTTCACTGTAGAAAGCCAGGCCCTGTGGTTAAGCTTTCTTAGGATTCCAATCGATAAAACAATGTTTGTATGCTGGGCGGACTAAAATAAATGCCCACTGTAATCTACTCCTTTATGTGCTCAATATCAATTTCTCACATTATAGTTCAAAAAAGAATTCTACAGCCTAGCATAAAGTAAATGTATCTTATATACATTTACGCTTTTCCCAAAGAGAGACACCTGGTGGTTTATCCGGTTTAATATCTATCCCCATCCTACAGCTGCTGTGAGTCCCACCTCAATATTCTGAAACCTGAGTCCGAAGGGGAATTGAAACATTAACCATCACAATGTTCTGTAGGGGTAGAGGAAAAGTAAAATTTATATATGAAAACATAAATATGAAAATTTTAGTGAGAAAGTAAGTATGACCAGTAGCTACACTTTTATTTTATGTAATTATTTATGTCATAGTTAGTGCAATTGACTATAAATTATAGTGTTTATAATTTTCTTTGTATATTATGAATTCCGTATTCACATCATCCTAGCCAAAACAACCAACCTTCTTTTTATTTGTCCCAAGTCATGTGAAACTCAACCTGGTATTGAATAATCATTGCGATGTGCCTTTGTGAAAGCATCTCTTTTGAATAACATGAATTATTTATTGATACATAAAAATTACCTTAGAACTTAGCAAATTCAAACAATAGCATTTGTCATCTCATACCTCATAAAAATTCAGGTACAACTTAGCTGGGTCTGCTGACCAGGGTGTCTCACAAAGCTGTACTCAAGATATTGGCTATGTTGTAGTCTCATCTGAAGGCTCTAGTGAGAGAAGACCCATTTCAAGCTAACTTATGTGGTTATGGGAAGAATACAGTTCTTCATGGGCTGTTGGACTCAGTTCCTTTCCATGTGGGCCTGTGGGACTCAGTTCCTTTCCATGTGGGCCTGTGGGACTCAGTTCCTTTCCATGTGGGCCTGTTGAGAGTTGCGGAACTCACGATATGACATCTGCCTTCCTTTAGAAGCAAGGGAGGGAACAAGAGTGGTAAGCAAGATTAAAGCCAGAGTCATTTTGTAATCTAAGTTATTAAATGGCATCCCATCACTTTTGCTATATTCTATTCATTTGAAGCAAGTCATTAGGTCAAGAACACACTCAACAGGAAGTAATTATGCTAGGTTGTTGAATACCAAGAGTCGTGGATTACTGGGAGCAATTTTAGAAGCTGACTATCACTAGTACTTAGACCTATAACCAGCAGATCCCAGTCTTGGGTACAGAAAGCAAAATTTGCTCCAGTAGGTCATTAGTCATAATTATGACAAGCATCATTCCTACTTACATGCTCTGGTTCCAGATACAGATATTATGGCTTTAGAAAAAATAACATGTATTATTTCCTGATTAAGAACATCTGTCTTACTTGTCATGACAGTAATTCAAACAGGAGTCTCAAAGCTAGTGACAGAACTGCAATAAGCTGTTTTATCATTCTGTGAGTTCAGGAAATATGATATAAGAGAAATCTAAAAAATATGATATAAGAAAACACCAGTGGCTTCTGTGAGCACCAAAACAATGCTTTATTTATTTTGTTGTTAAAATTTATTTCTCAGAAGAAATATTTTTCTATATATTGGATGATGTACAAAGACATTTAATCAGTCCACATATTGCAAAGCTGGCAGGAGCCTGATGGGCAGGGAAAGTAAATCTAAATTCAGTACCTATTTCGGTGAAGAAGAAATGGTTTACTGATCAAAGAGTCCGGGAGAACAAATGATCACAGCGCCATCACCAGGCTGGTCCCCATGGGCAGTGGCACTTCCCTAGAGAATCAGAGTTGTTACCTGCTGCTGTCAATGAGCACTTCTTGATTGTAGCAACAATGTCATCAATGAACTTGTCCTTGGTGTCTCTGGCCACCTGTTCATGTGCCTGTTGAGTGAAGATAGGGGTTAAAGAGGAGACTGGAGGGAAGCCTATTCACATCCACAAACAATTTCTCCTTTTACTGTATTAACAAGCTTTTCTGAAGTTTACGTGCTTTGTAATAGAATATTTTCATGGGACCCACCTGTTCTTACATTCTGGGTATTCTTATATTCTGAAGGGTTAATTTTGTACCTATCTTCATACTTTTTTGTACGTAATGGATCTATCTTAATTCTTCCAAATCCCTTGACTTTGGCTGAACCATCAGCCATCGCTTGCAAACTCTTAAGAAGCTTCAATTCAGGCAACATCTCTTTCTAGAAAAAAGCAGGCAAAAAGTGAAACCAAACAAAAAACACACATAGGAAACTTAAAAAAAAAAAAAAGCTGTGAGGATTTACTTTATCCCTTCTCTTTCAGAATTACACGAAGTGTTGTAGTTCTATACTTAGGTGTCTAAGAAAAATACAACATAGAGCCTAATATACAGATGGCTTTGCAAGATATATTAACACAAGTTAGGTATCTATCCTCATGCATTAAAAGCTGGAGCCTCAGTTAAAATATTACAATACAATTTATTCTTAAACATAGGTGAAAGCGATGCAAAGTACATGAATTGGTCCTTCTGTTTTGAGGGAATACTCAGTCCCTGAATCTCTCCCATCTCTTCACTCTTTTGGCCTAAAGTCGTGTTTTTAATCTATCAAGTAGATGAAATATAGGTCATATAGGTCATATGAAGTCATCCAGGATACTACTTTTATGACCTGATTTACTGTTTCTATCAGAATTGTGATATTAGTGTAGGGATCTGCATATTCTACTGTAAAATTATTAGATGATTAAGTTTTCTCCAGAGCTGAGAATTTCAAATAACATTGATGCAAGATGTGAGCAATGGGAACACATGGACACAGAGAGGGGAATATCACACACCAGGGCCTGTCTGGGGCTGCGGGGGTTAGGGGAGGGACAGCAGTTGGAGAAATACCTAATGTACATGTCGGGTTGATGGGTGCAGCAAACTACCATGGCACCTGTATACCTAAATAACAAACCTGCACATTCTGCACATGTACCCCAGAACTTAAAGTATAATAAAAAGAAGAAAAAGAAAAACATTCAAATTAAAAGCTGGACAACATTTATCTGGAGTCATATTAATTAGGAGAAAAACCTAGAACAGCACATGTAATCAGATTCACTTGCTGATTGAGTAATTATAATCATGTGTTTTTTTCATGATACAACTCCAACTTTCGTACTCAGCCACAGCTTAAGTGGAGTTGTGATAAAAATCACTGTTTTGTGTCTTCAAGTTATTAATGATGGTGTTAATTACTAAAGTAATTAATGTAATATAACCCATAGAGAGGTAACAGTGCCTTTGATTTACTACTGTTTTTTTGTAGAAAAGGGGCCTCTGCTTGATATTTTCTGTCAAGTATTCCCATATCATATTTTCTACCAAATTAACTCACTCTTATCACACAGCTCAGGGAACCAAAGTGAAGATTCTTCTAACTCCCTAAAGCATCTCCGAATGATATAATCTATTTTGACTAACTATTTTGGGAAAATGTAAAAAAGAATTGTTCAGGATTCCACTGAGCCATGTTTCCTTCTTCATTTAATTTCCTGGGTCCCCAATCTGCTAGATAATCATAGTGGAATTCTACATCTCCAGGAAATTTCTGTTCGTTCACACCCAGTGATCCGTAAGTCCCAAAATATTTGAATATTTTCTGGTCTCCAGTACATAGTTTTCCTTCTAGATGATTCCAGATCTTAAAGGAAAGATAGGAGAAAGATTAAGCAAGCACATATTTGATGTGATTTCAGAATATCTCCCAAACTTTTCTGGCTCCCTCATAGTCCAAGGGACTTTGATTTGAGTGCTCATTCAGATAGCAGAATTGGGACGAATATCAGCGACAATTTGATTTTGTGATTCAAGTCAGACTTCTCTCATTAAATCTCTCTCTTTTTCAAAGAATTGCTAGCTGCTCACCAAAACAGATTTTCTTTTCTCCCTTGATCCATAGCAAAATGACAGTTCCAGCTTTTTCTGAAGTTGCGTGTGGCTACATGACTGAATTGTAGTAAACTGAACGGTATAAGTGATATTTGCCACTTTCTGGCCTAACCCGTAAGTCCTCTTCCATGGACTCCTTCATATTCTTTTACCTTCCAGTGTAACGCAAGGTACCCTATGGAAGCTCCACATCGAAGCTGGAGAGGCACCATCAGCCTGTGTCACTGAATGGCTCTCAGGCACCCCTCACTCCCTAACCTGAAGAAGTAATTTCTTTCTGTCACAGGAAAAATCATTTCTTAAAGAAAAAAAAAATTGTCTTTCCCGCATTTTACATTTTATTAACCAGATTTTTAATTTTTATTTATTTAATTTGTAAACATAATAGGGTATACATATTCTGCAGTAATTGTGCACATTCTAACACCTGGACATTCTAACACCTGGACGTATTTTATGTCCAAGTTGAAAGAGTTCCCTTAACCTCCAGCCAGGACCACCTTGGAGCCGTATTTGGACAGGAAATAAATTTTGCAGAGTTAAGCCATTATCTTTATTTACTTTATATATATTCATATATATGGTATATTTTTAGTATGTATAAAGGGTGTGTGCGTGTGTGTGTGTGTGTGTGTGTGTGTGTGTGTGTGTGTGTCTATTTGGCATCTAGTTACATATTTTGACCTACAAGAATAATGTAAGCTTTAGTGTATTTCTCACGTATGGTGATTCCAGGAAACTCCATGAACAATTAGGTACCATCAAAGATCTCCTGCCATTCTGATCATCACAGATCCTTTCCTCCTCTCATAGGAACCATGACCCCTCTGTCTTTGAATCATATCAGGAAGCCAGCTTCAGTTGCATTTCTCCCACTATTATATGGTGACTATTAAACAAAACAAAACGAAAACCTTTAAAGCACTTTCCAAAAATTCTTATATGCATCTCATTGTCTTTTCTGAGTCATTTTGGGAAATGAAATAAAAGAATAGGTTACAAATGATGAACATTTTCTCGCATTTCTAGCATACCACTATATTTTTGAATTCCATGATACCAACAAAAATGCCTCATTCCAACTTCATTTTTTATGCATTCTCACTGAGTTCAGGTTTTGGTAAGTAAGCTGTGTAATTAAAACATGTCCAGGTGTTAAAATATGCACAATTATTCCAGAATACGTAGATCCTATTATGTCTACTAATTAAATATATACAAATTAAAAATCTGAATAATAAAATATAAAAGGTAGAAAATAAAGACAAAATTTCCCTCTTTTTTAAAGAAATTATTTCTTCAGGTTAGAGGAAAGTCAGCTGCACCAGGAAGGGAGGGAAGAAGAACTGCTTCGAATAGCACGGCAGATTGTGTGGAGTTTGGGATTCACGGTATACAACAGCCTCTGCATCATTGCATATAGGCCCAATACCAGTTCTTGGACTCATATCATGTTCTAATCAAAGCTCTAACTTCCCCAGAAGAGAAATGGTGATTAATTGAATTCAACTATTATTATAATTTGGCAGACTATAGATGCAAATGTTGCATTTGATTCTTGGCTCCTGCAATCCTACAAATATAGCTATAGCATGATCACAGAAAATTTGGGTACTTTCCTGCTGTGAATTGAGAATTTAGGATTTTGAGCCTGTCATTCACACTTTCAAACTGTCCACTGTGCTGAAAACACATCCAACCAACTCCATCGTTCCAGAAGTCCTCTTTTCTTTCTCATGATTTTAAAGTAGAGGCAACCTTGTTTTATAAAGCCTTGCTTTGAAACGATGCTTTATTCCCAAGGAACAGCATTGATAATTCGATTAGAAAATTTACTGTTGCAAGTTCCAGTCCAGCAGAATCATATTCCTGAACATCAGCAGGATTTTCTTTAGCTTCAGATCCAAAGAAGCAAGATAATTGTGTTCGTTTGTGTGTTGCTCTAAAAGAGTATCTGCAGGTGGGTATTTTATAAAGAAAATAGGTTGATTTGGCTTACACTTCTTTAGGCTGTACAAGAAGCATGGTACCATCACCTTCTTCTGGTGAGGAACACAAGCTGCTTCCATGCACAGAAGGAAAATGAAGAGAAGCTGGCATGTGCAGGTTACATGGAAGGAAAGGAGCAGAAGAGAAAGAGGAGGAAATACCAGGCTCTTTTCACAACATGGGAACACCCATGAGACTAAAAGTTAGAACTCACTCACTCCCATGAGAAGGGCACGGAAAACATTTATGAATAACCTGTTCCCATAACCCAAACACCTCCCACCATGTCCCACTTCCAACACCGAAGATCACAATTCGACATGACACTTGGTGAGGCCAAATCAACCATATTCGTATGGTAGCAATGATCAATTCCAGATCCTTTGGCCATTTATTACCTGCCATGTACTTGTCAGTATTCTTGATCATGCACAACGAAGACAGCTCTGGTAAATCTAAGTAAAAATTGAATACATTTAAAGTATTCATTTTAAAGTAATTTAAATGTCTTTAAATGCAGAGAACCAGCTTTCAGAAAGGACAGAGACCAAAGGAGACAAGTGCACCAAGGATTATGCCTCAGGCATGTCTCTTGAGGACACCAGCCACCTGTCTCTGGCATCCCTGTCACTAAACATTTTCTGAGTTCCTGAACTGCTCCATCTGTGAGTTCCTGCCACTGCATTATTATACTCTGCTTTCTGGGGCAGATGCTTTCAGTGTAGAGGATGCAAGGATTAAACTCTGCATGCTACATAACTCCCAGATGATAAGACATTTGAATGAAGAGGAGCCCTAAATTACAGGTGTCCGCTACAGTTAATGGGGTAATGCATGAGCAAGTAGGCTTTAAATGTTTATTCTTCCATTATCACTTTGAATAAGGGATGCAAAATGGTCTGACTATAGGTAAAAATTCTAGCTAAATCATCCAAAATGTAGTTGTTTGGAGCCAAGCAGCTTATATACACACCCTCACCTAACCTAGTTTCTAACTGTGTCTTCATGGAAAAGTGATTATTTAGATGACAGAACCAGAGATTAGCCACGATTACTGAAAGCAGGATCACCGTTCAGGTGGAGGTCATATGCACACAGCATTCTCCATGTCTCCTCGTTTTAGGGGTTTATGCTTCCTTAGGTGTGTTTGTTCATCATTGCTTCAGGGATTACACGAAGTGACATAACCTCAAAATCCGATTTCAGGATTAGAGGAGACAGGTCTGACTTGGCCACCTGCTAATTCAAATATCCCTATTCCTAGATTTACCTGAGCACTGAATTTGACATAGCAAGCACTTTGCTTCTGGATAAAATGGTAACTTTGTTTTGATATATGTGGTTAGTTCTTTTGGGGACTTTGTGGGAATTAAGAGTGATTGTCGAAATAGAATTTTTGGGTATTCCTGGGTCCTCTAATTAAATAACAGAACATATCATCAAAACATCACTCATCGCTGAAAATCTGCTTTACTAAACTAACAAATGACTTTTATCTGAAATGTTGGCATTTGCAAAGAGAACTTACTCTTTCTACTTTTGGTTCCTTTAGTGTCTGTCACTGTTTGCAATAACTAATTCAGCATAGTTCCTCTTTACACAAAATGATAGCTTGACATAATTATAAATTCACATGCAGTTATAGGAAATAATACAGACAGATCCCATCTACCTTTTATCCACTTTCCCTTAGTAGTAACACTGCAAAACTCTAGAAAAATATCACATCCAGGATATTGGCATTGAACCACCATGTTGAAGAGCATTCCATCACCACAAGGATCTCATGTTGCATTCCTTATTTCTATAATTTTGCCATTTAAAGGGTGTTATATAAATTGACTCATGTAGTATGTAACCTATTTAGACTGATGTTTTCACACTTAATGTATTTCTATGAAGATTCATTCAAGGCATTACATGTTACAATAGTTAATTTCCTTTTATTTCTTAGTATTCTAGGGTATGGACCTACCACAATCTGTATGACTGTTTACCAGTTGCAGTACATCTGCGTTTTTCTAACATTAAGCTATTACAAATCACACTGCTATAAATATTCATGTACAAATTTTTGTGTGAATATAAGTTTTCATATATCTGGAGTAAATGTACAGGAGAGGAATTACTGGGTTGTATGGTAGTTGAAAATTTATGTTATTGATAAATTTCCAAATTGTTTTCCAGAGCTTCTGTAATATTTTACCAGCAATTATTAATGATCCAATTTCTCTGTATCCTTGTTTTGTATTTATTTACCCTTTCTTCTTCTAGATTTCTTTTTTGAGGTGAGGAATTAGATTATTGATTTGGGAACTTTTCATTTTTTACTGGTATATGGACTTGACATTATAAATTTCCCTTTTTGCACTGCTTTGATTGTATTGCACAGGTATTTATATGATATATTTGATTTTAGTTTAGTTCATTTTATTTAGAAATTAGTTGTTTAGTGATTTCTGCTTCGATTTTAGGATGGTGAGGCACAGTCACTATGATTTCTTTTTTTTTAATTTATTAAGGTTTGCTTTGTGTTTCAGGATATGTGCTATCTTGGTATAATTTCCAAGTATACGTGAGAAGAATGCATAGCCTGTTGTTGGGTGGAGTGTTTTCAAAATATCAGTTGATCTTCGCTGATAGTGTTGAATTCTTTTGAATCCTTGCATTTTTTTTTTGGTCTGGTCTTTTGCCACTTGTTGAAACAGGGTGTTGAAATATTCAACTAAATTTTTGTTGTTGTTGCTTTATTTTTTAATTTTAAAAATTAAAAAAAAAAAAGATATTGGTCTTACTATTTTGACCAGGCTGGATTGGAACTCCTGACCTCAAACAATCCTCGCATCTCAGCCTCTCAAAGTGCTGGTATTATAAGATGAGCTATCATGCCAGGCCTCAACTAGAATTGAAAATTGTCTATTTCTCCTTTCAGCTCTATTGATTTCCTTTCTGTTTTTTATTTTTCTATTGCCCTTTTCTGCTTTAGATTTTAATTCAACAGTAAATCTACAGTAGTTTCAATGTATCTTTTCATATAGCTTTTTCAGTGTTCCCCTGGTTATGTATACATGTTAATTATCATATCCTACGGGTGTTGCCAGTTAAGAGATGTGTAGACATTTTACCTCTCCTCATATTCCTTTATCCTCCATTCATAATACATTTACCTTATGTACATTTAGAACCACATTAGATTGTGCTATAATTTTGCCTTATGAATCACATATAATTTAGAAACTCAAGACAGGTTTAAAAAAATATATTTATGCATGCTTTGACTCCTTACATTGTTCTTTCTGCTTCCCTGATTTTCGAGATTCCTACTATTACTACTATTTTTCTAGTTTAGTGAACTTCCTTTAGCCCTTTTTCAGGGTCAGCTTCCTGGTGCCACACAGTCTTCGTTTTTCCTTCAACTGAGAAGGCCTTGAATTTCTCTTCATTATTGAGCATCGTTTCACTGGATATAAGATTCTGAGTTTAAAGTTCTTTTCTTTTGGCACTTGAAAAATGTTTGCCTTTCTTTCTGATCTTTATGATTTCTGAAAAAAAAAAAAAAAAAAAAAAAAAAAACTTGCTGGCATCAATCTGTTTTCCCCCTGTAGATAAGGTGTCATTACTCTCTTGTTACTTCTAAGATTTCACTGTTTGGGTCTTTAGTTTTCAGAAATTTGGCTATGATGTGTCTTGATACAGGTTTCTTTTGGTTTATACTCTCTGGGATTCACTCAGCTTCTTGAAACTGTAGCTTTGTATTTTTTGTCAACTTTGGAAAGTTTTTAATTTATTTCTTCAAATATGTTTTTAGCTTTAACCTTTTTTGCCTCTTGTTCAAAACTGATGATACAAATCGTAGAACTTTTCTTACAGTACCCCAGATCTCTAAGGATCTATTTTGTTTTATCTTCCACAATGTACATTTTCTCTGTTTTTCAGATTGTATACTTCTTATTCAAGCTGTAAGTTTATTCATCATTTCCTCTGTGACTTTCTTCCTGTTGTTGACCCCAACCATTACATTTAAATTTATCTTTGTACTTTACAGTTTGTTTCATATCTTCTCTTTATTGACTGTGGCTTTATATTTTTTGCTGAGACTTTCCATATTCTCAAACATTATTTATACAATGTTTATAATTGCTCGTTCATGCATTTTCATGCTAGTTATTAAGAGCTTTGAAATTCTAACATTTTTGTCACCTCACTCACTATTGATATCTATTTTTTTATTTGTTTGGCCATCTTCCTACTTTTAGGTATGATGAGTAATTTTTTATTGCAATATGGACTTTTAAAATTAAATTATGAGACTGAATCTTATTTAAATTTTCTGTTCTAGTTGTCTTCCTTTTGCATTTCTCCGACAGGGGACAACAGGGTAGAGACTTGTTAATCCTATTAGACGTAGAAATCCACATCCCCCATTTGGTCTCCATTTACACTAACTGGGAAAATTATTACAGCTGAAAGGAGTGAAGGAGGGCATTCTGCCTCCCCACTGCTGGGCATCCACTGAGAGCTCCCTGGATGGGAGGGGGAAGATTGCCTTGTTACTGCACTTTATGTGGCCTCTGCTGATATTTCTGCGGTGTAGAGGTAGGGTGACCTAGTTATCAGTGGGCAGGTGTGAAAGCCCTGAATTTCCCTCTTGGAAATTCCCTTCCTTTGATACCACCCAACTTGGGAAGATGGAGGGTTCCTCATTATTGCCAAGTGGGAGCAGAAACTCAGGCTTCCCATGTGGTTTCCTCTGACACCTCAGGGAAGAAGAGGTTTGTTATCACCTGATGGAAATAAAAGACCCAAATCCCCACTCAGTTTTATTTGTCATCGTTTCAGTGGGGGAGCTGGGGTGACTCCCCCAGGCAAGACTGTAAGTGTAGACTCACAACTAGACCCCTGCTGTCATGGATATGGTGTGGGTCCCCACATTTTCCACAGTGTATTTTGGACAGAGTAGAAATTTTATCGTCTAAATTTTTTCATCTTGTTATGCGGGCCATTTCCAAATCTTTTGCCTACAGAGAACAGGATTTTGTTGGGGCTTTTATTTTTTTCCTCTGCTCCCAAATAGATGTCCAGATTGCCAGTTTCTTGTGTTCCAAGTCTCGTGTATATATAAGTCCAAAAGAAAACCTAAGCAGTGCACCCTGGTGTCATCTCTTGGTTCCTGTGGTCCCAAGCCTGTTTTCTCGCAACTTCTCATGCCTTTTTTTGTTTATTTTTACAAGGATTTTAATGACTCTCTTTGGGAGATATAGAGAAATGTGTTCCATTTTCCTGGAAGCAGGTCAGTATATTTTTTAAATAATAAATTCATATTGGACTCTAAATACATATTTTTTTTATAAAAAGTAACTATTCACTGCATTTTTCCTTAAAAGGAAAGATATGTTGAAGGGTCTTTGCAGTCCTATTTTGTCTCTTTTTGGCTTTTGTCAGCACTTAGAGGAAAAACATATACTTAATAGTACTATTGCCTGTAGTATTCGCATTACTGAAAATGCGTATGCACATTATGTCTCATTTGAGACTGAGATCTTCCATTTTCTTTCATTTTTTAAAGAGAATCCAAATTGCTCAGATCTTAAGAGCTTATCATTTCTTTTTTAGTAATAATATTTAAAACAACAAATTTTCAGTGTGTTAATGCAGAGATCTTTTATTGAATTACCCCCAAACTGTCATTCCAAATGTCAGCATTTACAATGCTATAAATTTGAAAATACTTCTTATGTCACAGTCACGCAAACAGGCAAAATATATTCTTCAGCTATTCCAAATTTGGTTGTAAATTATTTTTTCAATATTGGAAGTGGACAATCACTTAATCACTTATTGGTATTAACATAATGGCCTATCATCTGAGCTTGCAATATTTGTAGAAAATTTGGAGAATTGAACTTGCTAATTAGTCACATCAAGTATTATATTCATATTAAGTAGTAGCATTATTGCTACCTGAAGGCAGTGTTTGTTGAAACGGAAGCTTGTCTGTCTAACTCAAAAGTTTTATTTTAAGGGACTAACACCTCAGTATTCACTTAATTGTATTCAGGTGTTTTTTCACCTTTTAGAGTGGCAGTTGATGTAGAGAGTAGTGCACTGGCTCTGAAATTTGACAGGTCAATATACAAATCATTTTGTTGGGACTAACATATGGCTTTTTACTTCTATATATAAATTAAAAAATAATAAGATCAATGTTTGTTGAACGGGTAGAGAAGCAAGTTACAAGGCACATAATAAGAATCAATCAATGATTATTATATACTAGCACTGAAAAAATAATTCATTGAATCCATTTAGTGTCACTTCACAGAAGTGTGAGTTCCCAAAGACAGAATCCCTGACCTTAAAAAAACTTTCTATTCTATTCGAAAGTTAAAAAATGTATAAAATCCTATGGTACATGAAGTGAAATAATAAATACCATAAGAAAGTTGAAAATAATGTGCTTTAAAAGGAAAAAGAACAAAATTACATTCTTGTTATTAAGTTCAAGAGGATTTCAGAAAAATATGACCCAAGAGCTAGGTCTCAATACAATCCCTATCAAAATATCAATGGCATTCTTCACAGAAATAGAAAAAAAAAATCTCTAAAATTTATATCAAACCACAAAAGATCCAGAAAAGCCAAAGCAATCCTTAGCAGAAAGAACCAACCTGGAGGCATCACATTACCTGACTTCAAATTATACTACAAAGCTATAGTAACCAAAATAGCATGTTACTGGCATTAAAAATAGACACATAGACCAAGAATCCAGAAATAAATTCACCCATTTACAGTCAATCATTTTTTGAAAAAGGCATTTGGGGACAGGGTAATCTCTTCAATCAATTGTGCTGGGAACACTGAATAGCCATAAGCAATAGAATAAGATTAGACCCCTATCTCTTACTTATTAAAAAATCCAATAAAAATAAGTTAAAGGTTTAAATATAAAACCTTAAACTATGAAACTACTAAGAGAAAATATTGCAGAAATGCTCCAGGATGTTGTCTGTGCGAAGATTTCTTAAGTAAGACTTCAAAAGGACAGGCAACCAAAGCAAAAATAGGCAAATGAGATCACATCAAGCTAAAAAGCTTACACACAACGACAACAACAAAGAAGTTAACAAGGTAAGGAGACAACTTACAGAGTGGGAGAACATATCTGCAAACTATTCAACTGTCAAGGGATTAATAACCGGAACACATAAGGAGCTCAAACAACTCAATAGCAAAACCACAAATAATCCAACTTAAAAACGAACAAAATATCTAAACAGACGTTTCTCAGAAGAAGACATACAAATGGCCAATGAGTATATGAAAACACGCTCAACACTACTAATCATCAGAATTATGCAAATCAAAACCACAATGAGATATTATCTCATCTCAGTTAAAATGGCTTCTATCAGAAAGTCAAAAAAGTAATGAACACTGGCAAGAATGCAGAGGAAGGGGGACACTTATACACTGTTGGTGGAAATGTACATTTATACCGCCACCATGGAAATGAGTATGACGGTTCCTCTCTAGAAACCAACAATAGAATTATTATATGATCCAGCAATTCCACTGTTGGATATATTCAAAAGGAAGGAAGTCCGTGTATAAAAGCTGTATCTGGACTTACGTGTTTATTGCATTACTGTTTATGATAGTTAAGATATAAAATCATTTGTGTCCATCAATGGATGAATGGATAAAGAAAATGGGGTGCATATTCCATATACAATGGAATCTTGATCAACCATAAAAAAGAATAAAATCCTGTCATTTGCAATAACATAGATGGACTCAGAGGACACTAAGTGAAATAATCAAGGCACAGAAATAATAATATCACACATTCTTGCTCATATGTGGGAGGTAAAATAATTGATTTTCATAAAGATAAATATTAGATAAAATGTTTGCCAGAGTCTGGTAAAGGTAGCAGGAAAGGAGAGATAAAGAGGGGTTGGTTAATGGGTGCAAAAATGCAGTTAGAAAAAATAAGATCTAGTGTTCAGTAGCGTGATAGTGTGACTGTAGTTAACAATAAGTGATTGTGTATTGTATATTTCAAAATAACCAAAAGAGTGAAATTGGAATGTTCTTAACATTCAGTGATGTGAAGTCATTTCCAGGTGATAAGGCAGAATGAAAGGATCATGTATACAGGTATTTTTAGTGATGCTCAGTAAAGAGTTAATGCACTGGCTTGATGAGAACACAAGAAACGTGAACTGTTATGGTGATCTAAAACATAAAATGGAAGCAGATTATTTTATTTTTTATGTGTTAGTTAAGGGGCTGGCTTATGGTAGTTTTTGTCTTTTAAAGGAAGCTTAAATCCCAATCATTTATGATATTTCATCTATATTGATATGCATTATACATTAAAAGGGTGAGAAAATGGAGACAGAAAAGTTAAAACAAAAAGATCCAATATAGAAATATATATGACATTTTATAAACTCTAACATGGACTTGCAGTTTAAAAGGGTCAAAATTAATAATAATAACAGCACCAGGGCTGGGTGCAGTGGCTCACACCTGGATGCCTATAATTTCAGCACTTTGAGAGGTTGAGGCGGGTGGATCACCTGAGGTTACTGGTTGGAGACCAGCCTGGCTAACGTGGTGAAACCACGTCTCTACTACAAATACAAAAATTAGTTAGGTGTGCTGGCAAGTGCCTGTAATTCCAGGTACTCAGGAGGCTGAGGCAGGAGAATTGCCTGAACCCAGAAAGTGGAGGTTGCAGTGAGCAGCAGTACACTGTAGCCTGGGGAACAGAGGAGACTCTGTGAAAAGAAAGAAGGAAAGAGAAAAGAAAGAAAGAGAGAGAGAGAGAAAGGAAGAAAGGAAGAAAGGAAGAAAGAAAGAAAGAAAGAAAGAAAGAAAGAAAGAGAGAGAGAGAGAAAGAAAGAAAGAAAAGAAAGAAAGAAAGAGAGAGAAAGAAAGGAGGAAAGAAAGAAAGGAGGGAAGGAAGGAGAAAGAAAGAAAGAAGGAGAAAGAAAGAAGGAAATGATGGAAGGAAGGAGGGAGAGAAAGAAAGAAAGAAAGAGGGGGATAAATGAAGGAAGAAAGAGAGAGGAAGGAAGGAAAAGAGAAAGAGAAAGAAAGAGTAAAAGAGAGAGAAAGAAAGAAAAAAGAAAGAAAAGAAGAAAAGAAAGAAGAGAGAAACGAAAGAGAGAAAGAAAAAAAAAGAAATAGAAAAAACAAATAAGAAAAGCACTAGCATATAAAAATAAAACAAACCTGTCTTTACGGCCATACCTCAAATCTATAACTTCCACACTTACCTCTTTTTGGAACTCTATTCCTATATTTCTAAATGATGACTTAAAAACAGTACTTTATCTTTGCAAGCTTTTAAAAGCATTCTCTACGGCAAGTTACACATTCATTAGCTAATTTATTATTTAATTCAATAAACAATTGGTAATTTACATTTTCCCGATATTTTATTTTGTGGTAAGAAGACAAAGATAAATAAGACATGGAAGCTGCTCCCAATAACACAGTCTCTGAGTGCATGTATACGTGTGTGTGTGTGTGTGTGTGTGTGTGTATGTGTGTAGATAGACATATAATCAAACTAAAAATTATAAAACAGTGTAAGGGGATTTAAAAATTCCGACAGGTTTACTGGTATATTATACTACTTCTCTCACACTGTAATAAGTTCATAAGTAATTTATAAAAGGTAACTCATGATTATTTTACAATGGGATCTAAGGTATTCATGTTCAGATTCTTTAATCTAAGTACCCACTAACTTAAAATATTAAAACTCATTTTAAGGGCTATGATTTCTATTTTATTATTTCTAGTGGTATTTCTTTTTGTAAAGAAGTGTAATCATATAGCTATTTAATGTTAGAATTGCAGAAGATTTCGAAGGAAAACAAAGTCCAAAGGACTAATCAGAACCTGGGTTTTCTGAATCATAATACAATGCTCATTCTCTTAATATGTAAGCATGGTTTGGTCCAAGATGTGAAGATGTTTTTGTGATTTATTTTGTTCCCTGTGGTTTGGCTCAATAGGGAAGACGCTTAAAGAGGAAATTCATACTGGGAAAAAGTGTTGAGAAATGAAAAATCCCAATGAGACTTAAAACAATATATGGTAAGAATGAATTCTGACAGGACTAGAAGATTTTAAAAGCCTGTGTGTGTGTGTGTGTGTGTGTGTGTGTGTGTGTGTGTGTGATTTCACACATGTTTATGTTTATGTGTACACTGCTCATAATGTTAAATATAGTTCTTATATTCAATGCCATCATGTCTATTTGAGGTTAAAGCCTCTTTGATGTTGCAAGCATAAGAAAATTTCTTCAATTAAAGGAAGCTCATTGCCAGGATGTGCAATAGGACCTTAAATTGGAAAGTTTAGACTAAGGCATGAATCTCTATATAATATATATTTTATTCCAATGGTACACTCATTAAAACAGAAAACAAAATTTGCAAACACAACCAGAAACTGGTTATATGACCTTAAACCCCATTACTGTTAGCAGCAGTATGGAAACGTGAAATGAGTGGGGAATATTGTTTTGGTAGGAGCCACTACAATTTCAATGCTCCCCTTTTCCCCAACATAGCCGAAGCCTTCTGTGATTGCAGAGTAGAGAGTTGCATCTTAATGTGTAACTGCACCCTGATGACAGCCAAAAGTATATGAATTCAGGAGAAATGGCATAGAACCTGTGGCAGAAATTTTAGTTTGAGTCACTTTTTCTAGGGAGTAGACTCCTGGAAGCAGAGATTGAGAAGGTATTGGTGGTAGCCAATTTAAGAGGTCCTGTCCACATGAAGAGATTTTTCAATTAAAGAGACTCAGCCAGGAAACATCAGCAAATCCACAAAAGTGTCCCCATGTGAAAGTCAACTGTCAATATTTGTGAGGCCCAGAGAAAATAAAATGCCCTTCCCTGACATTGAAATCTCTGCTGCAACAATAGAAGGATCAGGAAAAAAAAAAAAAGATTTACAAGCTAGGCAAGGAGGAACCATGATCGGTGTGTAAAGAAAGAAAAATATTAACCTTTGCCACACTGCAAGAAGCTAATTCTAACTGGGTCTCAAATTAGGATGCAACTCAGGGAGAAGATTTAGTTTCAAATCTAGTTGGAAATCTATCTGGCTACTACATGTAACTAGACGTTTTCTTTTCAACTGAGGGAGAAGTTTTAGTATCAAATCTATCTGGCTATTACATGTAACTAGACTTTTTCTTTTTCAACTACCTCATTGAGACTATGTTTGTAGTTTATAGTGATTATAAGGATTTTTCTTATTTAAGAAGGTTGAGGAAATGTATAGGACAGCCTGAGTTTGTATGCAAGGGCAGAGAAGTAGTTGGTCCCACCAAGCAGGGATGAAAACACAGTGGGACAAAAAATAAAGTGACTTTTATGAGTCCTGCTTGTTCTAGTTACATAAAAAAATAAAAGAGAGCAAGGGACAGTCTTAGGGGCCACACACTCAGGCTTCACTGAAAATTGGTTGTCCTGGAGGGAACACAGCAGCTGATTTTCAGTGACTGGGTGGTCAGATCATCAGAAGGGAATGGCCACTGCTCCCTGACACAGTGGCTGATTCTGAGCTTCCTCTCATATATATCAGAATATAATGCTTTCTGATAATTAAAGAATATATATGTATTTATACATATAAAAGACCCCAAAGCATATTATATTGATACCATAATTATATATAATACATATAGTTGCATGGAATTATAATATATACCTATATGCCTATATACATTTATAAATTTTTAAAAAATAGATTGTTATGTTATATAAACTGTAGGCAACATGTCACTCTCCACTAGATTGCTAGAATAGGAAACAGTTTTGGAAAGCTGAAGTGTAAAATTTGACTACAGGCAGGGAAGTGGCAGTGGACACTGTCTTTAGGGTCAGGAATTTAAGCTTGTTTCTTGCCCTGTCTCTACAAGTCTAGTTCTCAATTTATTCATCCGAAAAAAGAGGGTAGGACTAGAGTCCACAGTCCCTCAGGCCCCCAGCTGTTCTAACATTTAATCATTCTCATAGATCAAGTAAATGAAGCTTGTACCACACAGAGCTGACAATCTGGTTTTAGGTTAATTTCACAGTTTTAAGTCTCCTTCCTCAGATTTCTACTCTAGTGATACTGCATGATAATGGATTAACCCAATAAAGCTCTGAAGGTTAAGGCTTATATAATACATATAAACCTAAAGGCAATATCTCTGGAAAAAACTGAAAGTGTTTTCAAGGTTAAAGTGTTTTATGATTCTTAACTCTTCTAAAATTTCATCTAGTATGTTCCTTCCTGGTCTGGCCATAACACAGATCTTTTAAATCAGCAGGACATGGCCTTATCTTGCCCGATATGCAGGTAATTCCAGATTGCAGGTAAAGACAGCTCACAACCAAGCTGCATTACCTGCCTATAGCCATGCGTCTTATTTTTAAGCAGTGATTTCTTGGTTCTAGAAAATACTTTTTTTGGTTCCATTTGTACTTGACAGCTTTGCTTCCTTGCACCATGGAACTACTAAAGTACTTTGTTCTTTTCTGTCTTTAGCAAATGAACCCGGCAACAGAGCTGCCATTCCATGCCGAAAGTTTATGGCAGTGAATCCTGATCGTGTCTGGCCCCAAGGATCCTGCAGGTAACCGTGGTATTAAGTACCCTTACCACAGGACTTTCAGAAACTGACAGCCAATAAGAAAAGGCTTGGGGGAGTATGCTGACATTGTGGAAATAGCCAATTGAAGAGTCATGAAAGAGAGAATTTAAAAATAATTCCCAGCCTAACCTTCTTTGGCAGACAACTTTGGGGAAGTTTTCTTGCCAGATGTCAGGATAGAAGTTAGGGTTTGGTGTCTTCCACATTCCTCATGGGATCCAATACTGAGAAAAATCCAGATGTCTTATGAGAGAGAAAAAAGGGGGGCTTGAAACAAGACATATGTAAATCAGTGCTTGTAAAATAAACACAGAATATGCTGCTCAGTGATGCTCTTGGCAAACAGAGAGAAAAACAGAAGGACAAGTAGCAAACTAAATCATTATACCAATGATGGTTTAATTAGGTCAAGGGCATTTTTGCTTATTGCTAGCCTGATTTTTGTCTTATATAATTGGACTTCATATCTGATTTTCAGCTTAATGCATTTGCAAAAATGTACTTCATACTGCCTTCATTATTTTCTTGACACTTGAAAAATTAGAGGCTTTGCATCGTTTTAAATCAAAAGAGCATTTTACTTTTAGACTATGCAGATTTCTCTTGTACATGCTAAATCTGTGTTATGTACAAAACTTCTGTTGACATCCATGAAAAATTCACACTCAGTATATGCAATATAGGTCAGCATGGCTTATAAGCCACTCAAGGTGCAGATCAGACAATTACACTCCTTGGGAGTACATCTGAAACGAATTTTGAAAGGTCTAGAGCTTTTGTTTGGCAAAGAATTGAACAAGAAATCTCTTGGGCTTCCTTAGAAAAGTTTTCCTGAAGGAAATCCTTTTTGTGTGTATATTTGACATTTAGAAAGGAAAATCAAACATAAAACCTTTGGTAAGGTCCACATTCTTCTTTTTCTGTATTAGTTCATATTCAGAACATTTGAAGAACAACGTGGGCATAAAGTATATTTTAGGAAAAGACGAACACTAGGTATTTCCTTAATAAAATGAAATTATTTTTGGCAACATGATAACCAAGGTTTTTATTTATTATTAACAAAAATAATAACTACCATTTACACTCCAAGAGTTCTTTAATCTCCATAACAAATCTTTTTTGACAGCTCTGAACCTAAGACATCAGGAACAACATGAATATAAGGCCCTTTACTTTTATGGACAACCATTACATTGCTATTTTTATAAGTCAGAAATGACTAAGTATCAGAATCTCATATGATTCAACCTAAAAGATAAAGTAAGACTATCAACAATAAAAACAGTCAAGGAATTTTTCTACATTTATGTTTTTTTCTTACAGACTAAAGGGAAAATCATTTAACTGTAGTCTCTTTAAGGTCACATGTCACATTGAAATAGCAATTTTAATGGTTTTTATAAAGAAAGAAATTACCTCTGTGTTTCTATATTTCTTTCTTAGTCTAATTCTTCAGTAATTTAAGTACTACTTAGGTGTAGCAGCCACCTTATATAAAAATCTTATTATCTGTTTATCTGAATAAATTATGATGCTGTGAATAGAAGTGTAAATAGAGACAAGATACATAATTTAATTTCTACTAATGGACAGTAACCAGCCCAAAACTTTTGCCTATGCTTATTAGTGATTGTGAATATACAGTTATACTAAATATGTTTCAATGTATAAGTAAAAACATATGCTGCACATTTGCATCCAACAAATATTTATACAGTGTCCCAAATAAAGAATACATTATTATGCATACTTAACTTCATATTGGAGTCATGATATGAATTTACTCATCAACTTAGGAAATATATATTGAAATCTCAGCCACTATGGTTGAAGAAACAAAACGAAATAAGACTTGCTTTCCACCGTCAGAGAGCTAAAGGTAAACTTCCTAGTAGAGATTTAATTTTGCAAATTATCAAATGACAGAAAATTTTGAACACTTAGAATTGTATAAACATGATATTAAATGCCTTTTGAGAAAGTGATGTTTTTGCCTTTGGTATTTTTCTTTCATTCATGTCGTTCTTTCAACAAAATTCCAAATGAGTACCTGTAATTTGTTGGAGCACTGTATTCGATGCCAGTGAAATAAGGAAAAACGCAAATTGAGCTGTATTTGTCCAGATGGGGGCGCACTTTCTGGGAAAGGCATCATAACACTGCGGCCAGAAGGACTTTGGAATCGAACAGATTTAAATTTGAAGCCTGGTTTCTCTATGTATTACTCATATGTACTTCCTAAGCCTTTAGGTCCTTTCCAGTGAGATAAGAATACTACTTTACAGGCTTAGTAATTTTGAAAGAAAATTGGAATGCCTTATTTCAACCAGTTAAACAAGCAAACAAATAAACAATGATATTGTGGTGTCCAGATTACGTTTTGTTGATAGGCGACCTACCCATCCCAATGCAAGTAACTAGGACTAGCTGCATGTACTCTCTCTTATCTTCAACTCTTCTTGCTGTATGCTACTGATTCTCCAGTTTCTCATACACACAAATTTGAATATATATAAAATTCAAAATATTATTTTAAATTACATAGTACAATTAACTAAATTTTCCCTTTTGCAATTTACTTTTTACGCTTTTTAAATCTTGCCTTTCGCATGAATATAGACACATCCTCTGTGTTATGTATCGGGCAACCTGTATTTGATGATTTTTTTAAAATTTAATGTATTTTAGACTATGCATACTTAATATTGACGTTTTTTATTCTGTCCTTTTTTGGATATAAACCCTTTGATAAACTGAATACAGAAACTGGCAATTCTAAATTTCAAATTAAATTTGCGTGGAATCTTGAAATTATAAGACAAATTAGAGGTCACTTTTTCTATCATGCTTGTAAACATGCTTTTCTATTTAACTGCACAAAATCCATATTTTAAAATACAGGTGCTGAAAGCATGAAATAATAGGTACATACAAACTACACTGCTATTCAAACAACGATTTGTACATACTAAGTACCTTTAAAAACTACCGGTAACTAATAAATGAGACCAATGAAGAATTTACCATGTGCTAGGCAATGTGTCTCCTGCTCTATGTGTACTATCTTATTAATCCGCTTTTATCTGGTTTTTCAATCATTGCAGCAATTACATGAGACAAGCCTCATTTAAAAACCCATTACAGAGATTAGGAAGCTGAAGCTCACAAAGGTTAATGTAATAGAACTAGAAAGCCGTTTCTGTAGGATGCAATTAAATGAAGAATCCATCTTAAAAATCGAGCAATTTTTCTGCTTGGATCAGCTGCTTCTAGGCCTTCTGAAAAACTTGATATCAATCTTCTGGCTTCATTTATTAAAAAACCACAGGCAGTCCCGGAGTTGTAAAGAAGTCTTGTCTGAATAGGCATGCGTTGTGTTCGAGAGTGCTCATGAAGGCTCAGAAAGTTTTTCACAGCCGCTATTCCATCTAGAATTAGGATATTGAGGAAATTATTCAAATATCTCAGTTTCATATGTGAAATCTACAGCCCAATGAGAGCACTCCTGCCCCACACCACAGGAACTCTTTATGTGTCTTTACCGATCTGCTGAGATTGTAAAATATTCTTCTATACAGCTTTATGCTAAAGCTCTCCAGGAAGGCTTCTGAACTTAACCAAAATCTAGAAAAGCTTGTAGACAGTAAATCTTCATCATAAATTTTGAAAGGGTAGGCTTTGTGGGAGAACGCTCTTCATAAAACAATAAAAACTTTTCCAGAACAATAAACAATGCATTCAGAAAATAGATATTTCACTTTCTAGCATTTTTACAACACCAAAACTCTCCAAATGAAATTTTACACACAATAGGACAATTATTAAAGCAGATTAAAAAAATTGAATCAAGTTGCAATCTATAACCATCATATTTCATATTTTTCTAGTTCAAATAGCTTATGATGACAAAAATATATGTGTATGTTCACGTATGTGTGTGTATTTATATCCATACAGGCATGCCTCATTTTATTGCACTTTGCTTTATTGTGCTTCACAGATGTTTTACTTTTTTTAGAAATTGAGAGTATATGGCAAGCTTTCATCAAGTAAAACTATCAATGCCATTTTTCCAATGGCATGTGCTCTCTTCATGTCTCTGTATTACATTTTAGTAATTCTCAAAAGAGTCCCAACTTTTTCATTATTATGATACCTGTTGTACTGATTGTCGATCCGTGCTTCACCAACTGGCATCCCTCATCTCCATTCCTCTCCTCAGGCCTCCCCATAACCGAGGACACAACAATATTAAAATTACGTCCAGTTAGTTACCTTACAAGGGCCCCTAAATATTGAAATGAAAAGAAGAGCCTCAAGTCGCACTTTAAATGAAAAGCTAGAAATGACAAAGCTTAGAGAGGAAGGTATATTGAAGGCTGAGAAAAGCCAAAAGCTGGAACTCTTGCACCATTTAGACAAGTTGTAAGTGCAAAGGAAAGGCTCTTGAAGAAAATTAAATATGCTACTCCAGTGAATACCTAATAATAAAGCAAAACAGCATTATTGTTGATACAGAGAAAATTATACTGGTCTGCATACAAGAGCAAAGGAACCACAACGTTCCCCTAAACCGAAGCCTAATCCAGAAAAAGGCCCTAAATATATTGAATTTTATGAAGGCTGAGAGAGCTGATGAAGTTGCAGTAGAAAAGATTTAAGTGAACAGAGGTTGATTCATGAGGGATAAGGAAAGAAACCATCTTCCTAATAAAAAAAGTGCAAGGTGAAGCCGCAAGTTCTAACTAGAAGCTACAGCAAGTTTTCAGAAGATCTTGCTAAACAAAAGATTTTCAGCGTTGACAAAAGTCTTCTCTTGGTAGAAGATAACATCTGGAATTTTCACAGAAAGAAGAACGCAACGCCTTGCTTCACACTTCAAAGGAAACTTATCTCTTATTAGAGGTTAATGCTGCTGCTTACTTGAAGTTGAAGCTAATGCTCATTTACGATTCTTCAGGTGGTAGGACCCTTCAGAACTACGCTGAATCTACTCTGTCTGTACTCTGTAAATGGTACGACTCAGCCTCCATACCGCTACATGCTGAACATCCAGTAAAATCCGTGATTCACTGGATATTTTTAAACCCACTACTGAGATGTGATGTTCAGGGAAAAAAATTATTGCAAAGTATTATTTTTCCTTGACAATGTACCTGGTCACCCAAGAGCTATGATGGAAATTAATGTTGTCCCTGGAGCTTAATGCTGTTTCCATGCCTGCCAATGCAGCATCCATTTTATAACCCATGGACCAAGGACTAATTTTGGTTTTCAAGTCTTATTATTTAAGAAGTACATTTTGAAAGGCTATAGCTGCCATAGATAGTGATTTTTCTAATGACTCTGGGCAAATTTCATTGAAAAACCGGGGCAAGGGCCCAGTTAATAGAGTCTAAGTCTAGTATTGCTTTCAGAGAAGTCTTAAAACCTTACTGTTTCTTGTACAGACCTTGGAGTGAACATTGAGAGCTCTGAACTCATAATGTATCCTTCTCCATATTCTTCGCAAGAAAACAACCACACCAATTTTTGATATAAATACCTATAACAGGGAATTAGAGCCACTGTATTATAGGAATAAGGTACTTATTACAGAATTAAAATTTACAGAAATATAGGAGGAGCAGGGCATATAACTATCTGATATAAGGATTAGAAGGAGAAGAGAAATAGTTGCTGACACGTCTTCCAGAAGCACTAGCATAAGTGGACAGATCAGAACTTTCAGGAGAAGCTAATAAGCCGAGACTAGCCTGCTACAACCGGCTGTTTCTTGTACAGACCTTGAAGTGACCGTGGACGGACCACGTCTGAGGGTCTGTGTCCAAGCATCTGGTAGTGTTTAGGGCTCCTATTAGTCAACAGGGCTACCAGCTAAATAACTAGTTGGACACAGGAGAAAGGTGGAATGAAATGAGTGGGTTCAGCACCATATTTGACTACAATGACCTCTAAGACTAAAGCTGCAAATGAAGTGAAAGTTCCTCTTAGACCAACTCGAATCAAGAAATAGATATTAAAAAAATAATATCATGGAAACTGTAACGACTGTCTTGGTGAAATTAACATAGCAGAATATAGCATACTTGCTTCAGCCTAAAGTGATGCATTTATGATATATTTTCTCACTCCATTTCCTCTAAATATAAATGTAACCTTTTGCTGGCTGTTTTTGTAAAACCTTTGACAACTTTAAAATTATATCCTTTTTTTTTGTCTTTGTTTTTAAGTTGCATTTTAGGTTTTGGCATACATGTGAAGAACATGCAAGATTGTTGCATAGGTACACACATGGCAGTGTGATTTGCTGCCTTCCTCCCCATCACCTATATCTGGCATTTCTCCCCATGCTATCTCTCCCCAACTGCCCAACCCCCCACTGTTCCTCCCCTATTCCCACCCCCCAACAGACCAATACTCTGATAAGAAATGAGAGTCAATCTCCTTCAAAATCTTCAAGAAAATTTTTTATCACATCTTATTGTTTTGATTGGCTTGCAAATGTATGTCTAAACCAGTCAATGTCTCTGGTGGAATGAAATATTCTGTTTGGCTTAGAGTAGTTAGTACCCACTGTTAAAACTGGTGATGAGGCCAATCCCATTCAAATATCAGAACCACATGTACCTATATGCAGACAGCTGCATAGTTTCTATGTGAATGATGTCCTTCTGAAATTGGCTAAGAATGGAAGAGAAGTAATACTGGCTCTCCTACACCAACTAAAGAAAAGTTCTCAATGCTGATGAACGCTATAGCTTCACAATCAAAGAGTGAATTTAGTAGCATGCAAGATTAATGTAAACAGGCAAAGTGTACAAGGATATATCTTGATGAAATTATTGGACTGCAAGCATGGAAATTAAATATTAAAAACTTCCACAGAGGGTAAAACAAATTGTCTAGTCAGACGAGGATTAGGTCGTCTTCAGAAGTTCAGATGACTATATTAAATGTTAAAAAAAAAAAGTGTTGGGGTGGGAATCTTTAAATTTTTAAGAATTTTTTCTTTCTTTCTTTTCTTTTTTTCCTTTTTTTTTTTTTTTTTTTTTGAGACGGAGAGTTGATCTGTTGCCAGGCGCCAGGCTGGAGTGCAGTGGCTCCATCTGGGCTCACTGCAACCTCCGCCTTCCAGTTCAAGCGATTCGCCTGCCTCAGCCCCCCGAGTAGCTGGGATTACAAGCACCCGCCACCACACCCTGCTAATTTTTGTATTTTTGGTAGAGATGGGATTTTACCATGTTGCCTAGGATGGTCTCGATCCCTTGACCTAGTGATCCACCTGCATCGACCTCCCAAAGTCTTTTTTTTTTTTTTTTTAATGGAGTTTTGCTCTTGTCCAGGCTGGAGTGCAATGGTAGGATCTTGGCTCACAGCAACCTCTGCTTTCTGGTTTCAAGCCATTCTCCTGCCTCAGCCTCCCGAGTAGCTGGGATTACAGGCATGCCCCACCACACCCAGCTAATTTTTGTCTTTTTAGTAGAGATGAGCATTTACCATGTTGACCAGTCTGGTCACAAACTCCTGACCTCAGGTGATCATCCACCTGCCTCAACCTCCCAAAGTGCTGGGATTACAGGCGTGAGCCACTGCACCTGGCCTAAAGTTTTATAAATTTTAAACACACGACCCTAGTAAAGCTTAAATATATAGAAAATATAAAGATATATTTGGATATGCAAAGGCTGACAAAAGTACCAACCACCATTCTGTCCAAAATTAATTGCTCCAGGATGTATTGTAGCAAAATAAAAAGAATTTAAGAGAAAAAAAAATGGGATAACGTAATGCTAAAAATCAGTTAAAATAAGTAATTATGGATACAAATTGTAAATAAATTTTTAAAAATTACAATCCACATCCAAAATCTCAGAGCCTGTGCTGGGCAAGATGCAAAGAAAGATGGTCTATTGTTGCAATCTTAATTGATTCAAAGTAAATGTGCTACTTCCAGGGTGACTTTAGAAAGCAGAATAGCAAGGAAATCTAGAGTAGACATTCACTGTTTTTCGGCTACAACTTTTACAGATTCGTCTATTTTCCATGACTTCCCCCAACACACACAAAAAGACTAAAATGGAATCATTTATTTTAGCTGTATTAGATAGTGGCTAACCACTTTCTGGTTAAAGGATTTTGTCAACTGTGAAGCCATAGAGTGGATGTGTATAAGATGGAGTTTTATTGTTTACTATTAATGCTTTATTCCTTCTCAATTTGTAGTAATTAGTTAGTATTTTACCAGGTAGTGAATGCTCCTTTGATTTCTTATTATTTAATGCTGTTAAGATTTAGAGTGGGAGTAATTCAGACTGTTTTGTTTGAATAAAAGATTGGCCTTCTCTCCCTTTTTCTTTTTATTAATATCCAATAGAATGGCTTTATAATCTAACAGGAAAATGTGAAATATGTACATAAAACAAGAAATAAAAATAAGCAGATAGAAATGAAAATGGTTAAGAGAATGTTACAGCATATGCTACAGAGATGAGCATTTGCAAGTTGTAGTTACAGCTCTTCTTTTATTCTCAATATTAACATTCATAATTTGTGAGACTTAGCAAGTATTGACTTTCAAAGTGCAATCAGAACTGGGATAGAATAGATATTATTCGCTTCACTATTCTCGAGCCCCCTGTGAATACTTCAGACACTTTTCATGCATCTAAAATGGACATCACTGACTTATTTCTTTACTGGTAGGCTTCACATCTCCTGTATCTTTTGTCTACCTTAAGCCACAATAACTTTCTAGTTGTCTCCAGTAAAGTCTTTGCCTTAATATAGGATAGCTTCAATAAAAGCAGGAAAGTCTTCTATGTCAAATTTAAAAACATATATTTTATGTTTGTAGTTAATGTTCCCTATGGTATATTTAATAAAAGTAGCCAAGTAATCATATACTCAGAAAAAAAAAAAGAAAATGCACACAAGTAAACATCCATTAATTCATATGATTTCTTCTATAAAAATCTTTGACATGAAGGGCGAAAGAAGAATAACAATTAAATAGCAGAAGTCTCTGCAAATGTTTATAGTTAAATCTGTATCTTGGGGGATAGTATGTAGGTTATGTTCTTTATTCTATTGAAAGATTAGTACAGCATCAACTAATTTTAAAGATATTTTTTGAAATGTGGCATTATTTGTAGCTGATTCACTCCACTTTGAGTAAAGTGTATCTCACCTGTTCTTTAGTTTATTATGGTAGCATATAGTTGTTTTTTGATTTTTTTTAATCTGTATACAGAAATATGTACAGTGCCATGGTCTCCCACTGTTTTTTACTTTTCATTATTAAAATTATGTTAAAGAAAATTAATTGTGCTGTATCACAAATAACTTGGTATAAAAATGAAATAGTGAGCTTTATTATGTTATACACAGCACACTACACATAAACTAATATTAATAAACAATCATAGTTTCTGCTTTATAAACTAGAAATATTTTATGAAGTAGCTTATTAAGGAATTTGGTGAACTCCTCAAAAACCAAATGCCAAACTTAAAATTGAAGAGAGAAATTGAAACATGCATTTCCATGAGGAGCAGCAAACTCACGTGGAGACCTGGGAAGATATCCCTGGGAATTTCAGAAGCACAAAGCAGGCACCTAGTGACTTTCACACTCAGACAATTTCCTAAAGAAATGTATTGACACAGTTCTGGTGTTTCTTTGTCTCAGTCATCTATCACTGTGAAACAAGCAACTCAAAATTTAGTGCCTTCAGGCAATGATGATTTAGTATTTCTCATAAGTCTGTGGGTTGGGTAGATGCTCAACTCCGGGGCGCTTCTTCATCTAAAGACATTAGAAGGTTGTAAGGGCTGGAAGGTCTCAGACAGCCTTGTTCAGATATGGAGTGCCTTGCTGCTATTCGGCAAGCCTCTCTTTCTCTCTCTCCACATGGAATCTCATCATGTGGAAACCCAGTCCAGCCATTGCAAAAGGAGCATTCTCATAGGGAAAAGGAAGAAGCAGGGGAGATTTCTGAGGCCTAGAATTTTGAATTCATTCAACATAGCCTGCCACATTTTCTTAGTCAAAACAAGATGCAAATTCAGTTCAAATTCAAGGTATGGTAAAGTAAATTTCCTCTCTTGATGGAAGGAGCTACAAAATATCACAGCAATATGTTTCAAGTCCATCCTTTTCTCTCTCTTTCAGGTTCATTTGCATGTTATCGTAAAGAAGGCTGACTTTGTCTAATGAAGAAGTCAGGAAACTTTGTGTACAAGGTTAGATAGTAAATATTTAAGATTTTAAGAAATTTTAAGTTCTTTCTCTCTCTCTCTCTCTTTTTTTTTTTTTAAAGACAGGGTTTCGCCATGTTGGTCAGGCTGGTCTTGAACTGCCAACCTCAGGTGATCTGCCCACCTTGGCCTCCAAAGTGCTTGGATTACAGGTGTGAGCTACAGCACCTGGCCAGAAATTTTAAGTTCTCTATCACAACTACTCATCTCTACAGTTGTAGCATGCAAGTGGCCATGGACAATATATAATATAATACATTGGCTATATTACAATAAAACTTTGTTTATAAACATAGTGACTAGATGGGGTTCATGGGTCATTTGCTGAACACTAGTGTTATATCCCCATGCCAAAAAGGAGTTCTAATCTTGCATTCTTCACAATGTGACCATTTATGAAAACAGGCTAGTGGTAGATATAAGTAGCTAAAAGAAGATCATCCTGAAATAGGTGGGTTCCTAATCTAGCATGACTGGTGTCATTATGAGGGCAGAAATTGGAAGGATGGCAGCTGCAAGACAAAAAATGCCAAAGTTTGCCAGCAAACCAGGAGAAACTGGGAAGAATTATGAAAGGACTTTCTTACAGATACTAGTATGGTCTTGTTGATGCTTTGTCTTCAGATGTCTAGCCTCCAGAAGTGTGACACAACAAACTTCTGTTGTTGTTGTTTATTTCTTTTTTTTTGAGACAGAGTTTCACTCTTGTTACCCAGGCTGGAGTGCAATGGCACGATCTTGGCTCACCGCAACCTCCGCCTCCTGGGTTCATGCAATTCTCCTGCCTCAGCCTCCCGAGTATCTGGGACTACAGGCATGCGCCACAATGCTCAGCTAATTTTTGTATTTTTAGTAAAGATGGGGTTTCACCATGTTGACCAGGATGGTCTCGATCTCTTGACCTCATGATCCACCCGCCTCGGCCTCCCGAAGTGCTGGGATTATAGGTGTGAGCCACCGCGCCCAGCCTGACTTCTCTTGTTTTAAGCCACTCAGTGTGCGGTATATTTTGTGACCACTAGCCAAGGAAATCAATACACCTGATGCTGTGTGTAATGTTGACAAATTGCACGTTATTCTTTTTTTATACTTTTCTCTTTCCATTTTATTTCATGATTGCTTTTGAATCCTAGGCAATACTCCCCTTACTGAAAATCGAGTGAACAAAAAGCTTTGAACCTTACCTCCCCTGACATCAAAAATGACAATTTGCATCTGAGCTTTGCTAGTTAATAGCACCCAGTCTGATCAGATGATTTATACTAAGAGATGGATAAGTGGTGTTTAATAGGATATCTTGCCCTTCTTACCTAACATTTGCATTTCAATAGACCACTGAACGCATTTATTGAAAACAATATTTCTCAAGTTATTTGATTTTTAGCAGTAGTTTTCTTTTTTTCATCCATAACAAAATTTTATCTGAAAATTCAACACACAAGAAGTAATCCTGGCATGGCTGAAGCGCGTCTGGAAAGCCTGGAGCTTTCCCCTCTTCATTTTCTTCCTGATTTGGGTCTCCTCATCTCTTAGGACTCACTGATGAATTCCAGCACCCTATAGAAAAGAGATAAAAACTCGTGTTGTAAAGGGGAACTATCACTGAGCTTTCTGGCAATGAAGACAGGAATTAGGGAAAATAAAGACAATTTCAGGTGGCTAGATCTCATTAGATGCATGGTTACCAAACTCAAGCATAAGATAAGAAAGATAAGACAGTTTGACTAAGTGTTTAACTGAATATTAGATTAAGTAAGAAGAACTAAAAGAATAATCATGTCATAACTAACTAGATGTCATATATATCCATCCTTTTCTCTAATGAGAGATGCTAATTTCAACAATGGCTGTTAAAGTGCCAAGAGGCAATATTGGGAAAGGTTCTCCAGGCAGTGGGCATGTTCCTGCAAGCAGCTGCACAGCAGTGGTTGGAAACACACTTCATTGTTTCAAAGGCTGGCAATATGCTCCCTTGGAAAGTGCTCAATTGCTAATCTTTTAGGTGTGTGTGTGTGTGCCTGTGCTCGTGCGTGACATGCTATTTTTAATCAAGATTCTAGACAATGCCATACAGAGTCATTACTATTATGCATTCAGAATAAAGAAATTTATTTATATTAGAATAAGTTAAGCTAATACTAATTATATCACACGTTGTCCAAAAATAAAGAGATTTTCTATGAAATACAAATGACTTTACATGACCATCCTTGTTATTTGCCCTAAGCAAGAAGAGAAGAAATGCAGGTAATTTCAAAACAGACTGATATTTTTAAAAAATTGCTTCATGTTCACTTTTAGACTGAGATACTGGTTTATTTCACAGATAACATTGCTTTTATATAGTTGAGTTACTCTCTGACTACCAACCTCACTATTTCTTTTTTCTTGTTTAGCTAGCTTATTTCTGTCCCACTTACCAGGCTTTCTCCTTCTTCAGTAATGTTTTGTTTTGCACATTTATTTACCACTCTTTTATTGAGCAGCAACTTAAGAAACCAAGACAAAAGCTGTTAATAAGAGGTGAGTTAGGCATGGAAACATGCAAACATACAAACACCTCCAACATGATTCTAAGTTATATTAATTAGCTACAGTCAATTCTATTTTAAGCAGGATAATCAGGGAGGAGCGTAAGTGAAGAAGGGGGTTGTAGATTAATCTAATTTATGGTTGTAATAAAAGAAGTGAAATTCTATAAATTAAATCTTATTGAAATCATTATATGGACATCTAATAAAAGCACAAAAATACTTTTATAAATGCTTTTTGTTTAGGAATACAAAAGTGATGTAAATTGATCTTTGCTATAATAGTCTGATTTTGCTATTTCTTAAGTGAGTTCTTTTTTCTTAGAAAAATTAGAAAAATCACACAAAATTCTGTACTAGCTGCTAGCTCATTGCCCTCAAGATTGTAGGCATTTCTGGCCATCCACCTAGTAAGCCTGTAATGGAGAGGAAGGGAGCAGAGGCTCCCAAGACACTTTCAGTTTTCTCATCAGGTGTTTTCCCCCATGCACCATGCGCACAGGTCCTTGAACCTCTCTTACCCCTGGAATGGGGATGGGGTTCCGAAGGTGTGGTGAACTTACCGTTTGAATAAATATCATGGACCCAAAGAGTTTAGCAGAGAGTGATTTATTAGGCAGAGGGAGAGGAAGAGGGAAGGAGAGAGAGAGCTCCCACGCTGCCGCTGCTGTGGCAGGGGATCCAAGGGAGGAATCTGCACAGGTAAGGCGCAGGAGGATTTTAACCCTGGAGTTATTCCCACCCCATTCATGTTCTCGTCCAATGAGAGTTCTTTTAAATTTCCTCTGGAGTGATTGATCTTTGACTCTGATACTGGATTGGCTGTTAGGTCCATAACAGAGGCCATTCCTCCCAGAGTTTTTCCCCGGCTTTTTGAACAAAAAAGCCCCGGAGAGGAAAGTCAGACAAAGAACTTAACATTCCGTGATGGTGAGGGGGATGGAGGCCTGGTGCTGGAAAAGTCCTGCCTTTGAAACCACGCCCCTTGTGGACTCGGTTTTCCTTAACACAGACCCTCAAGCCCACCACGCTCTTAAGATTCACCGTGCCTCATTGGAGTGTGACAGGTAGTTGGGATAATGAATCATTTATAAATGTTATCACTATACCCATTATAGTCTGCCCATTCCTCAGTGTACGCTTAGCTCCCTACAAGGCAACCATATATACTGGTCTACAGCCAAAGATTTTTTAGTGAGAGCTGACTGCTCCAGATTTAGTAGACTTTGATAGCAAGTCTTAATACCGAAGTGGTCTATCTATACACCTCTTTTTTCTCCTTTTCCCCTTTCAGCGAATAAAACAACTTGGAGCAGCTAGAGCAAATAATTCTCTTATTTTCTGATTGTCATTGAAACATTTTCACTGGCCTCTTTCTGCCTAGGGATAAGGTTACTACTGTCCAGGACTCTGAGAAAATTAACATATGGATTTCTAGAAATCCAGGACCTGGGACAACTAGGGCATACATTTTTGTTTCTATATTAATCATTATATCACAGTATTATTATTTGAGATTGAAGTTCTGGAGTCCATATTCAACCACTCTGATACCCTTTAAAAGTCCTCTGATGTGACTCTCCCTTCTAATAATATAATAAATGAAACCCCCTACTCTTTCCCTTTCTCAGTTTGGGTAATTCACAGATGACTACAAGTTTTCAGTTTTCTTTAGGACTGAAGAATGCAATCTCATATTGATAGGTACAAGCTTGCCTCTTTTGTTCCTATATTTTTAACAATGTTATAAATATTTAAAGTTGAATTTTTATAAAATCTTCATAACGTATATCATTAGTGTCATGATTCATAAATTTATAGCATTCTCTGTTATATAATGCTGAATAAAGTGGAAATATTGGCTGGGCACGGTGGCTCACACCTGTAATCCCAACACTTTGGGAGACCAAAGTGGGCAGATCACGAGGTCAGGAGATCGAGATCATCCTGGCCAACGTGGTGAAACCCTGTTAGCTGGGTGTGGTGGTGTATGCCTGTAATCCCAGCTACTCAGGAGGCTGAGGCCAGAAAATCGCTTGAACCAGGGAGTTGGAGGTTGCAGTGAGCCTAGACGGTGCCACTGCACCACTCCAGCGTGGTGACAGAGTGAGACTCCATCTTAAAAAATAAATAAATAAATAAATAATAATGCTTGCATTGTTAAATGGCAACAAAACATTTCTAAATAGTTATAAACTCATTTAACATGTCTGTCTTCATTTATTCAAAGTATGAACATGTATATCACTTTTTGAAATTAAGAATAACATATTCTCTGGAACATGCAAAATCCAAATCAAGTTGAAATTGACTTTTCCTTCTTTTTTCAAAATAACAGCTGTAAAGAAGACCATCATTGAAACTAATTTGCAGTAATGTAGCTCTTTGATGCTATAAATGCATGAAATACATTAAAGAAAGCTAATTGAATTTTTAAAGACCACTTGCAATGCTCAAATCAGGTATTTTTATATCAAATATACAGGAAGCATCTAATTAGGATGAGACATAGCAATACAAATCTTACAGATTTAAAGGGCTTACATTCTTCCACAGATGAGAGAAAATGATTTTAAACACAATTAGTTAATTAGAATGTATACAAATCCTATCAAAAGGAATACTAAAAAGTTTCAAAGCTAAGATACTCCTGGAACTCAAGGAAATAGGAGCGCTAGCGAATAAATGCTTTATCTGGATTACTGTAGTGTGAGTGTTATTCTCCAGTCTGTGCTGGCAATACCCTTTTACCTTCTTACACTTCTCTAAGTGACTTCCCTTTCTAGAAGTATGGCTAACTTGATATTCTATACTGCAGTCCCATTGAACATAACCACCACACTAAATTTTAAAAAAACAAACGAAAGACCTTGTACTAAGTCCTCTAAAATAAATCCTCTTAAGCTATAAAGTGAAGAGGAAGTGGAACTTTAGATTTTCTAAAGTTAGATTATGTCCATAGAGGTATGTATAGTATTCTCTGATGGTTGTCTGTCTTTCTGTGAGGTCAGTGGTGATATCCCCTTTATCATTTTTTGTCGTGTCTATTTGATTCTTCTCTTTTATCTTCTTTATTAGTCTAGCTAGTGGTCTATTTTAGTAATTTTTTCAAAAAAGCAGCTCTTGGAGTCACTGATTTTTTTAAAGGATTTTTCATGTTTTATCTCCTTCAGTTTTATGCTGAGCTTGGTTATTTCCTGTTTTCTGCTAGCTTTGGGGTGTTTGCTCTTGGTTCTCTAGTTCTCTTCGTTGTGATGTTATGGTGTTGATTTGAGATCTTTCTAGGTTTTTAATGTGAGCATTTAGTGCTATGAATTTCCTTCTTAACACTGTTTTATCTGTGTCCCAGAGATTCTGGTATGTTGTCTCTTTGCTCTCATTCATTGTAAAACACTTCTTGATTTCTGCCTTAATTTCATTATTTACCTGGGAGTCATTCAGGAGATGGTTGTCCAATTTCCAAGTATTTGTGTGGTTTTGAGTGAGTTTTTAAATCTTGAATTCTAATTTGATTTCTCTGTGGTTAGAGAGGCTGTGTCTTATAACTTCAGTTCCTTTGCATTTGCTGAGAAGTGATTTACATCCAATTGCATGATCAAGTTTAGAGTAAGTACCGTGTGATGCCAAAAAGAATGCATATTCTTTTGTTTTGGGGTGAAGAGTTCTGCAGATATCAGGTCCACTTGTTCAGAGCCAAGATCAAATCCTGAATATCTTTGTAATCTTCTGTCTCAATGAGCTGCCTCATATTGACAGTGGGGTGTTAAAGTCTCCTACTTATACTGTGTGGGAGTCTGTCTCTTGGGAGGTGTCTAAGAACTTGTTTTATGAATCTGGGTCCTCCTCTTCTTTGGCCTTTTTGATGTTTGTTGGTTTAAAGTCTGTTTTGTCAGAAACTGGGTTTGCAACCCTGCTTTTTGTTTTTCATGTGCTTGGTAAATTTTCTTTCTCCCTTTCATTTTGAGTCTGTATGTGTCTTTGTATGTGAGGTAAGTATCTTAAATACAGCACACCGATGGATCTTGACTCTATCCAGCTTGCCATTCTGGGTCTTTTAAGATGTGCACTTAGCCCATTTACATTTAAGCTTAATACTATTATGTGTGAATTTGATACTGTCATCATGATGCTACCTGGTTATTTTGCAGACTTCTTTATGTAGTTGCTTCATAGTGTCATTGGTCTGTATACTTCAGTGTGTTCTTGTAGTAGCTAGGAATGATTTTTCCTTTCCATATTTATTGCTTCCTTCAGGAGTCTTGCAAGGCAGGCCTGGTAGTGATGAATTTCCTCAGCATTTGCTTGTCCAAATAAGATTTTATTTCTTCTTAAGTTATGAAGCTTAGTTTATGGCCAGGTATGAAATTCTAGGTTGAAAATTCTTTGCTTTAAGAATGTTTAATATTGCCACCCCCCATCTTTTCTGGCTTGTAGGGGGTCTGCTGAGAGGTCTGCTGTTAGTCTGATAGGCTTCCCTTTATGGGCAACCTGGTCTTTCTCTCTGGTTGCCCTTAACATTTTTTCCTTCATTTTGACCTTGGAGAATCTGATGTTTGTGTGTCTTGAAGTTGATCTTTCCGTGGAGTATCTTACTGAGGTTCTCTGGATGTTCTAAATTGGAATGTTGACCTGTCTTGAGAAGTTGGATAAGTTCTCCTGGATAATATCTCGAAGTATGTTTTCCAGCTTGGTTCATTCTCCCTGTCTCTTTCATGTACCCCAATCAGTCATAGGTTCAGTCTTTTTACATAATCTCATAGTTCTCAGAGGTTTTGTTTGTTACTTTTCATTATTTTATCTCTAGTCTTGTCTGCCTACCTTATTTCAGCAAGATAGTCCTGAAGCTCTGATATCCTTTCTTCTGCTTGGTCTATTCAGCGATTGATATTTGTGTTTGCATCATGAAGTTCTCGTGTTGTGTTTTTCAGCTTTGTCAGGTCATTTATTTCCTCTCTAAACTGGTTTTTTTGGCTAACAACTCCTATAATGTTTTACTATAGTTCTTAGCTTCTTTGCAATGAGTTAGAAAATAATCTTTTAGCTCAATAACATTTACTACTACTCATCTTCTGAAGCCTACCTCCCTCAATTCATCCATGTCAGCCTCAGCCCAGTTCTGTGCCCTTGCTGGAGATGTTTTCCAATCATTTGGAGGAGAAGCAGCACTCTGGCTTTTTGAGTTTTCAGCATTTTTTAATTGATTCTCTCTCATCATCTTGGGATTATCTACCTTTGATCTTTGAGGCTGCTAACTTTTGGATGTGGTTTTTGTGGGGTCTTTTTCATTAATGTTGTTGTTTTTGTTTTTCTCTGAGCAGTCAGGCCCCTCTTCCATAGGACTGCTTAATTTGTTGGGGGTCCCCTCCAGACCCTATTCTCCTGGGACCTTCCTGCCCTTGGAAGTATCACCAATGGAGGCTGCAGAACAGCAGTGATGGTAGGCTGCTCCCTCCTGTGGCAGTGGGAGCTCGATCCCAGAGGGGCACTGACTAGCTGAAATGCTCCTGTATGAGGTGTCTGGAGACCCTCGTTGGGAAGTCTCACACAGTCAAGAGGTGCAGGATCAGGGACCAGCTTAAATGAGCAGTCTGGCTACCCCCTTGCAGAGCAGGTCTGCTGTGCCGGGGGAGGGGGAATGAATCCCCCTCATCTGGGCTGCCCTGTCTCCCTAAAGCCAGCAAACCAAAGTGTATTTTCACTAGGTAAAGGAAGATTTTCATGATCTACTGATCAAGGACAATCAAACTATTTACAAGCTAGTTTGATTTTCTGGAAACTACATCAGAGAAGGATTGCTCTTGTCACCCTTACTGCAGTAATACTTTGGGATCTAGAGTCTTAGTTTCTAATTTCACAACTTAGAAGGTCCCCTCTAGACCGTTGGCACTGTTCCCACTGTTAGAGACCTTAAGGTAAAGCTAACCAGGGAAGTTTCTTCCCATAAGGAGATGGTACCCTAGACATGGATAGTTCTCCTGAAATTACAGATCAAGAGTTCTCTGCCATCATGAAACTCTTACTTCCCTTAATTTTTTTTCCCTTTTGCTTATGATTCTATGAAAAATATAACAAGAAAATGGGACTTGTGTGCACCCATGAGGTATACTTTTATTTTTAAGAATTTTGTAGCCAACATTATACATGGGCAAACTTATAACTCGATGGATGGAAAATGAAGGGCCAATGTGGGCTAGGAATTTTAATATTACCTTTGCTGCTCCATAATCACCAAAGAACAGAACATTGGTCCACTTCTCTTAACCTACATCATAGGTTAAAGCAAACATTGCCAAGAAGACATCATCCTTCTGGATGGGCATCGTTTATCATCTTTTTTTCCACGCCTTGGAATATATATAAATGAGGCAATAAATTAGAAATTTCTCTCTCATAATAGACTATATGGCAGATTCTACTGCAATGGCTATGATTGCACAACAGACTTTTTAAAATTATTTTGTTAATGTTGTGCTAGATAATAGAATTGTTTTCGATTACCTACTGGCTGAACAGAGAGAAATCTATACAGTTGCTGATACTTCTTTGTGCATATGGATGATATATCAGGTTACAGAGACTCAGTTACAGGGTGTTAACTAATATGTAGCTTGGTTAAAACAGATAGACTCCTCATGTGACTCATTCTTTGATAGATATGATTTTGCTCAGTTTCATTCATGGGGACCCTGGCTAGGGAAAATACTTCAAACACTTCATAGTATCCGCCTTATAGCCATAATAGAAGTCTCCATGGTGCACTGTATTATTTCAAAAGTTTAAACATTTGCATGCAGCCATCCATAGAATGTCAAATGGTCTCATTGACTGGAACGACAAAAACTCAAATAAATGTGTGATCATGAGGACACAGTAACCTATGAATGACATGCTAAGACCAGAAACTCAAAATGATGGTAACTGAGAGTAATGCGAAAGCCTTAAGTTTTGTTCACATTCTCACCTAGTTGACAAGCTCACCAGTAGGAGGAAATTGATAGCCAAAATCACGGGAGGCTATTATTTTAGACTGAGCTCTTATGCTAGGCCCCAGCAGACCACAGCAAACTGAAATAGAATCACTCTGAACCTATTCTATGTCTGTGGGCTGTCTGATTCACGAATTATTTTTTGCTTAATTAAACTCCATTAAATTACATTCAGCTAAAGTTTTTCTTTTAATAAAAAATGAGAAGTACAATTACATAATAAAAAAGTTTCAGATTATTATGAATATTTAACTACTTAATCTAAGTGAACTTTATAATGTAGCCTGAGTAAAAAAACTTTAACGAGATAATAAAAAAATTGAGAAATCTACCATCAAGTAACAGATTTTATTTAATATATATACATATGCACGAATACACAAATATATGAATATATGTGATCATATATAACCATTATTATATGTGTTATATATACAATTATATGTATATAATTTAAAATAATTCTCATTAAGTTTTCAGAATTGGTATCCCTGAAATATTCTTTGATCAGAGTGCAATTAGTTTATAAAAATGAATAATATAAACAAAAGCAGAAAAGATATTCACTCAGCTAGGACAAAAGGCCTTTAGACAATTTATGAGTGAAAGAAGAAATCATAATCAAAATTTAAAATGCATTTACAGCTGGATGATAAAAATTGATTATACTGAACAGTGCCTGCTTCAAGTCTTCAGTCTTTGTTTTTCCAGTGATATTTCATACAATAGTCATTTCTTCCAGGCTGCAATAATTTAAGCATATTTTTCTAATCTCTACATGCCCTTTTTTCCACTACCATTTTTTTAAATGCACTTTGAGTGACCAATAAAAATAATTTACACACTACACACAGACATAGACACAAACACAGACATAGACACACAAAGTACACACTAATAAAGGAATCTTTTATATTTTACATTTTATATATTATATATTATGCATTCTATTATAAATTTTGTATTATTTATAATTATATATTATAAAATGTACTGTATATTTCACACAATGTTATATAGTCTATTTTTTATATTATATATATATATCATAAGTTACATTGTTTTTCTTAGGGAATGTTAAGACAAATAGCATTGTAATAATAAAAACTGGTGTGTGACATTAAAGAAGTCACCTCTGTTATTACAATAGTAATCATGTGTCTGGATCTTGTCTGTAATCACGGCAATCATCTCTCTCACTCTCTGTTCCTATCATCAATAAAATATTTGAGATTGCTTAATTGCTTTTAAAAATAAGTGCAACATTAAAATATAAAGCAAATAAAGGATTTGAGTAAGGGATGGAATGTAGGTAAGCCAAGGACAAACAGAATGTGCAGAAACGTTTTCATAATGCTTAACACATTACTAGAGTTTGACCAAACATATCTATCTTTGCTTACCTAAAGCACAGAATTTGGAGAAGCTCAGGTTTTTCCTGACTTGGGGAATAGAGAAAAATATATAAAAGTCTTATTGAAATATACTCAAAATATATTCAATTATATTCACAATTATTATTATTATTTTTTTTTGAGGCAGAGTCTCCCTCTGTCACCCAGGCTGGAGTGCCATGGGGCAATCTAGGCTCACTGCACCTTCCCCTCTCTGGTTTAAGCGATTCTTGTGCCTCAGCGTCCCGAGTAGCTGGGACCACAGGAGCGCACCATCACACCTGTCTAATTTTTGTATTTTTAGTAGAGATGGGGTTTCATCATGTTGGCCTGGTGGACCTTGAACTCCTGGCCTCTAGTGGTCTGCCAGCTTTGGCCTCCCAAAGTGCTGGGACTACAGGCATGAGCCAACATGCCCGGTCCTTTCTTCTCAATTCTTAATGTGACGTCACTCAATTACTTTTTGCTTCTCAGCAGAGGATAAACTGTAGGAGTGAGTCTCATAGATTCACAGATATCCCTCACAGTAATATCTCAAAGTGCCTATGACTGTGATATGGAAAGAGAGAAATGATCTACCTTCTCCTGGGTGCTCTGGAGGGCACTAGCCTACACAGAGTGGAATGGTGGTAAAGTGCAGGAGAAAAATGTTATTTTAAAAATATAAATGCAGATAAATGTTAAACTTTATTAATAAAGATAGTCAGAGGTACCTCCACACTAATAATTGTTCAGATGGTAACATGTAACATATTTTGAGAGAAGAGTGTATGTACTTAATATGGACAAAACTCACAGTGCGGTATTCATATATTATTCACTTTTAGCAGATGGCGAAATGATGCATTTTTAGATGGATGATACTTTTTACATGGATTTATAAATTATATACTTTTAATTAAAACCAGTCAAGGGTATCTTACTGCATTTTAAGACAGGCCCATCTTGAACATTTGGGAAAATATTACATATCATAATCTACAACCTAATTCTATAACAATTCAAAAATGGTTATAGAAGGTAGCTTAATATGTTGGAGATAAACATAAAAAAGACAGATATAATAATTACATATATAGACTGTGAAACCTCAGATATCATTACATGTGTGCTGTTATGCATGAAACATACAATGAATGAAGCAAATTCTAGTTTGCTGGGAGGTTGCTATAAGGTCCAAGTGTTCACTTTCCTCATTACCCAAAAGGATCTATTCTACAAATACAGTGGATTCCTTAAAAAATACAACTTGCTGTGTTTTCATGGTGCCACCTGTATGTTCACTTTGACTCACCATTCCACATTTTCTTCTGCCTCAGTATTTTTTTCCCTGAAGTGGGGTTCTACCTTGAATGACAGCCTTTGTTTTGTGTAATATGTCCTGCTTCTGTGCATGTAGACACTGCCATAATGTAAATTGACAAAATAACTTAACCAGTAAAATAACCATGCAACATGCAACTAAAATAGTGAACGGTTTACATATTATGAAGATAGTTGGTATGACAACGGAAACTCCCAGATGGTTCCTCTAGAGAATTGGAGGAAAGCCAGATGAGTTCCTAGATTAAATTAATTTAGAGCTTTCTGTAATACACTCTTATCAAATTCTGCAATTGATTTTAACAGCTTCCATAGTAAATTTAATTAATTATCTAATATCTATTCCTATCACCGATAAATGCAGACATGCATATCTGTCTTGCTCATCATCAGATTGGTGTAGATATAGAATAGGTACTTTGTTAAATTTTTGTTGGATAAATATATTAATCACTTAATATGGTTATCCTCTACAAATGCCTTCAGTCTGACAGCATTTCTTTATAATGTTGATTTCTAGTGTTTAATATAATAGTTCAGATATTTATGTAATTAAAGAGGTTAGTAGTATACCCTACCTTGAATTTACAATCTACTGAAGCCATTTTTTGTTGTTGTTCTTCTCATAAACTGTTGAGTCATATTTTTCTCCTTAGACTCATGTATTTTTTAAAATATAAATTATCACCATTATTATTATATTTTAAATATTATAATATTTAATCCACTTGGAGCCCAATTCTACCACTCAAAATATAAACTTTCTCAGCTTTGTGATATCTGAAACACCCATTATCAAAATCAATATCTAAATCTAAAATATGTGTTGAACAGATCAGAACTGAGGGCAGATTCTACAATACGCAGTAAAAGTCACTTTCCAGTTAGCCATCTGTTCCTTTCTTAACACTTCCTAAACACAAATATTAGGCCATTACAAATTTGTCTAATGACATACTCATTCAATGTACATTTACCCGTGTTATCTGTAAGCATTTCATGTTTACTTAATAACTATGTTTCTAGATTCTAGATTTGGAATCTTGATCATTTGTTACTGAAGTTAGGTAGGAGAGAGAGTGCAGCCTGATTAATTAGATTATTGAGAAATTCTAAACAAATAACTTGAAAAATTACTGATGACAGTGGTATAAAGAGCATCATCTTCTATCAGATCAGGGTAGGAGAGTACTTCCTATTAAGGTATTAATTCTCTTGTCCTGTTTAAAACCTGAATAGTATAATAAATATTTTTCTGCTTATGTCTGCCTAGCACGTCATACACACATTTTTTTCCACAAACATTTTTCTCTGTATATTCCCCTATATAATACTGTAAAATAATTCTTTTATAAAAAGGAACTGTTTTTCGTTGACTAATCAATAGACAGAACTATGTTTTCTTTACATTATTAAATGTACTGTCCATAAACCTTGTGATATTAAAGAAAATATTTTTCAAAAGGCTGAGGTGCCCATACCAGAGCTTCTGATGTGCATATAAGCAAAAGAGCCATTAGTAAAGAGAATGTCCTACTTGTCCCTAGTAAGAGACAAAAGCAAAAGATCACTATGAATTCTGGAGATAACCTGCTTGCACTAGCCCCAGTAAGTTGCCTACTCAAGTAGGTTTACTGGGAGTCTCGGACCCTTGGCCCAGCAGACAGCCTCCTGCAGTGGCTAACAGGCAGCTGTCTGAACATTTTTCTTTGGTTTCTCAACTTCTAAATGAGCTCTCTGCTGGCTCAGGGACTCCAGGATTTCCTCTTGAGCAATGCAATTCACCCCCTCCCTTCCTTATTTGATGCTATGGCATTCCTTCTCTTCCTCTTCCTGTTTCCTATACCTATTGGGACAAACAAAATTTGGCCAGGTACTTGAGAGTCAATTCTGTAAATAACTTGAATTCAGTTCTATTGCATAGGAGATTTGATTTATTAAAACATGCTAATTACTTAATGTGTTTGTTTAGGTATATATACAGGTATGGTGATATGTGCTGTATCTAGTGTGCTATCAAATTGGCTTGTAAATGAAAGAGTGCTCATAAATTAGACAATCAAGGCTTACCAGTTTGAAACAAATATAATGTCTTCTAATATTTAACTTTAAGATTTTTACCTGAGTAAATCATTGAAGTTCATAGGCTTTTAAAATGGTTAAAATAGCTGTAAAAGATGACTAGCTTTGCATGGTATCTTGGTGCTTGGAGGTAGTTCACTGTTAAAAGTGGAAGAGTCAAATGGGTGTGAATAGATGCTCAAATAGTGAACTTATTGTGTTTAAATCTTAAAACGGTAGAATGTTTTTTGTCTATAGAATGCCAATGTCTGGCAGGCAGTTCAGGACTTTTTCCCTTCTATGTTTATATAAAATGTGCCAAAGAAAAGTAATCTTCATTTGGAAAAACACTTTTGTCTAATTTGGAAGTTATTAAAAGGGAGGTTCAAAGAATGAGGGAAATTGTAAGTAGAAAAGAGAGATTTAAAAAATGTTATGAATAGAAAATGTATTTTTTTCTATTTTTCAAGGAAGGAATCAAGAAACAGTAATTTTATATGTATTTTATTTTATATGAGAAGAGACCTTCTATAATAAATTCTTGTAGTAGAGTTAAATGACTGGTTATTTAAGGAAGATAGTATAGAACAACTCATAAAGTTCAAGCATGTGGTAGGTCAAGGTGAGCGTACTCCCCGCTTCCAGAAAACAAAGACCATACAATTATCCTCATTGGAAGAGGGGAAAAATACCTCTATAGACCCAATAAGGTAACAAAGATAAACTTAACACCCCATAGGGTCTCTGTTTGTATTCCAGCTGGGCTCATTTTTGTTTATACCCATGAATGGGAAAAAGTCACACCCTGTAACCACTCCCAACTTCCTAGAGAGTCATGTGTTCTTTTAAGAGTAGCTTTCCCTTATAAATAAAAAAGTTGGACCTGAGGTAAATGTACATTGGCCAACCTTACCCTTCAGGGGTCACTGTCTATAACCCCATAAGACCCAAGAATACCAGAAGTAAATCAGCATATCAATTCTGGCAGGAATCAAGGCAGTGATAAGACTAGCAGCACCCCGGGATGGTTTTGCTTATCACTGGTCAACCCCAAAGAATTTTTTTTTTTTTTTTGAGACGGAGTTTCACTCATGTTACCCAGGCTGGAGTGCAATGGCGCCATCTCGGCTCACCGCAACCTCCGCCTCCTGGGTTCAGGCAATTCTCCTGCCTCAGCCTCCTGAGTAGCTGGGATTACAGGCATGCACCACCATGCCCAGCTGATTTTTTGTATTTTTAGTAGAGACGGGGTTTCATCATGTTGACCAGGATGGTCTCGAGCTCTTGACCTCGTGATCCACCCGCCTCGGCCTCCCAAAGTACTGGGATTACAGGCGTGAGCCACCGCGCCCGGCCAACCCCAAAGAATTTAACTCAAACCCTAGAATCCTTAGCCACCAACACAGCTCAGACATAAGGAATTTAAGTCCTCAGACTCTTTGGTAAATGTAGTTCTCAATAACAGACTAGTGTTAGATAATCTACTAGCTGAACAAGGTGGAGTCAGTGAAGTTATTAATAAAACCTGCTGCACGTATATTAACAACTCTGGGCAAGTTGAGATTAATATTCAAAAACTCTCTGAGCAAGCTACCTGGCTACAACCAGAGCACTGACCCCAACTATATATGGTCAACTGTGAAAAGTGCTTTCCGAAGTCTCACCTGGTTTTTTACCTACATTTTTTAGGACCTTTGACAGCTGTCTTGTTGTTAGTAATTTTTGGCCCTTGCTTGTTTAAACTTAGTAAGGTTTGTGTCTTCTAGATTACAACAGTTCCAAGTAAATACAATGCTGGTACAAGGCTTCCAACCCAACCCGCCTGCTGACCTGGAGAATACAGGCTTCCTGTCTCTGGGCTCCTTAGATCAGGTATTGAGACATTTTTACTCCTTTGGTGCTAGGCAGGGCCTATGCTCATAAACTCAGCAGGAAGCAGTTACAGAAGAGGGTCCTCTGCTTTTCTGCAACCCCCTTAAGATTAAGGAGGAGTTTCTAACTTCTGAGCAGGGAGTGACCAGGAAGTGACTCTGGTAGTCAGGGCTGGACACTGGACCAAACTGAGGACTAGCTAAAACAGAAGAAGCTTTGCATAAGACATGCCCACCAGTGTGCAGTATCAGTTTACCATTGCCATGGCAACATTCGGAAGTTACTGCTCCTTTCCATGGCAATAACCTGACAACCTGGAAGCTACCATGCTTATACTAGTAATTTCTCCATGAATGGGCCCTTAATTTGCATATAATTTAAACTGAGCCTAAAAATGACTGCAGAACTGCCCTTGAACTGCTATTCTGGGCACATTGCCTACGGGATGGCCCTGCTCCACAAGGAGCAGTTCCCAGATGTTGTACACTGGCTACTTCAATAAAAGTTGCTGTTTAACACCACCAGCTTGCCCTTGAATGATTTCCTGGGCAAAGCCAAGAACCCTTCTAGGCTAAGCCCCAATTTGGGACCGTACCTGCTTGTGTTATTATTGCATTATCATGTCTCCTTTATGGGATGGTTACCAGCATTTTTCAGCTAGTTTCAGGAACCCATAAAACCAGATTGCCAGCCTATGAGCCTATGCCATAGGAAAAGATATTGCTGGAACAAATTTGGGTGGTTGAATGCTATTTTCAAAACTGGTATTTTTTTTTTCTTTTTTTTTTTTTTTGAGACGGAGTTTCACTCATATCACCCAGGCTGGAGTGCAATGGCATGATCTCGGCTCACCGCAACCTCCGCCTCCTGGGTTCAGGCAATTCTCCTGCCTCAGCCTCCTGAGTAGCTGGGACTACAGGCACGTGCCACCATGCCCAGCTAATTTTTTGTATTTTTAGTAGAGACGGGGTTTCACCATGTTGACCGGGATGGTCTTGATCTCTTGACCTCGTGATCCACCCGCCTCGGCCTCCCAAAGTGCTGGGATTACAGGCTTGAGCCACCGCGCCCGGCCCAAAACTGGTATTTTTGACATACATAAAATTTCAGTTTCTGTACTGCCCCATTCTTCAGTCTCATTTTAGAGCTTGATGCTACTTTGGTTTCAGTTAAAAATGTACGTCATTCATAAAATCTGTAATTTGCTGGACAAATGTTTTGTTATATTGTGGTGAATGAATAAAGCTTAGGTAAATGTATCTCTGGCATAGTTTGGTCCCATTTAAATAGAAAATGATAAATACAATAAAGTCATTATCCTTTTCAACTTCAGGGGCTCTTAAGGATAAAGTCTCTTTACATATCAATTCATTTGGTAGTGTGTTTGTTTTCTGCTACATGTATATTAAGTATAAGAAAATGCCAGAAACCCTTAGGATACATACCAAATTAAAATAATAAAAGTAACAGACAATAAGACTCTTAATTTGCAGTGATAAAGGGGGAAATGGCAATCAAAGTAGATTAATCAGATGAATGATAATTCTCACATGGAAAAGAATGAATTTTCATTTCCAGCAAGTGAAGAGGATATGCCTACTGAGAACATAAATAAGAAAAATCAGCTGTTGAAAATAGAATGTGAGGAATAGTTGTTCTTATCAGATAATGGATTAGATTTTAGTGATGAGAATTATAATGATTCTATTACCGATGCAAAATAAACCACAAAAGTAGACTTAAAAATAGGCCCATCAAATGGTTTCTTTGTAAAAAATGGAATCTATAAATTCTTAAAAAGAAAAATAGGAAAATCTAAGGATAAAAGAGATAAATGAAACCTATAACAATGTCTTGAGATAAAGACTGATATTTTAAAACTTTTATTATTATTGGCATCAGTTATAGAACTAGTATGACTGAGAAATTCATTTATAATTTTAGCTTAAATATACACTACTAATCTAAAGTACAAATTAAATAATAAATAATAAATATAAATATATAAATAAATATATAAATAAATTTAACGAGTTTAAAAAGCTCGTTAAATGAAAGAAGTGCTAATATTTTATTCCTCAGTGTATATACTAATCTTTTTGAAAAATTTGTCGGTATGTCAAATTTACCTAAACTGAGAATCTTAAATCTAAGAAAGTGTTCTAAGTTAGCATACTTGTAAAAGTGAACAAGAAGGTACACATTCAAGAATATACGGTATTTATAAATATGAACATAAATAAATGACATTTATAAATATTTCTCAAGTGTTTGTAGAAATAGAAAAATGCGACTAATTTTCCTTTTCTTCTTGAGGTAGACAGGAGAAAGCATTTGATTCATATGCACTGAAATTGTATATTGTTATTTGACACTTTATTTATGAAAGACAGCTAGTGAAAAAAATCAGAGAAAATAAATCAAACATCTTTCTAAATTTTAATAAGGTAGATATCAAGAAGCTCAGCAGAAAGATAGCTTAGTTTTCAAAGCCAATTGCATATTCATGATGCCGAAGAGTACGGGAAGATTAAAACAAATCTTCGCAAGGCTGAGTTTTGAGGTCTGGAGCAGCTTTCGGTTCCAGGACAAATTTCAGCCTACGTTTAGTTTTGAACAAATTTTTTAAAAAAAAATAAATTTTTGAGGAAAGATGGGGATTTGGCATGGTATTTGAGGAGTGTGGCCCAACCGCTCTCCTGTTCCTTTACTCAAAGTGCAAAGTTAACAAGTTAATACATAAATGCTCACATTGATGAAGAATTCTATGCCATACCTTCCATCTAAGGAGTAGGTAGCACTGGAGGAAATAAACAAACTTATGCACACAGCAGAATAGAAAGTCCACTGTAGCTACCAACATTAATCAGCTTAGATCTTACTTTAAAATATATATATTATGTACAAAGCTTTGCTAATGGAAGAAAACCCACAATACAAATGAGAAGGATCATAATCATGCAGGCAAGAGAGGAGTCATTGATTAAAGGAAATTCAAAAGAAAATGTCTAAATTTCTGCTGTTAGCAAGATAATATTTTAGAAATTAACATACTGGTGATAAAAAATAAAAAATTAGGCCTACAAGATGAAAAGAGAAAACTTGTGAGATTATGGATTAACGAGAAAAGAAACTGAGAATTATAGAAGTGAAAGTTCAGATGCATAGAGGCTAAATTCCGAAGGTTCAGTATCTTCTCAAAGAGTGTCAAAAGATGACAATAGGTAAAATTGAAATTTAGCAACAATCTAAGATTTCCTGAAAGGAAGTTTTTAAGGGCTGAGCAAAAAGACTAGTATTCAAATTTCATGGGTACTCAAACTCTAAATAGAATTTATTTATGCATTTATTCAAGAAAATTTCTGTATGTCAAGCAAGTCTAAGAGCTAAGGATATAACTATACATGAAACAGATACTTACCTAAGGAAAGTCTTATTGAAAGCTAAGAACAATAAAGGAAAAAAGAAAAAGAAAAAAAAACCTTAAAGCATCCTGTGGAGAAAAAGCAAACTGCCTATAAGGACACGAGCATCTGTACTGCCATTAGCTTTCTCATCAGCACACTGGATGTCAGAACGAGTGCAGTGAAGATGTCGGAGCTCCGAGGCCAAAGGAGATTCTGCAAATCCAGACATACAGATGCCAGAAGCCATAGCTGACAGTAAGGGCTCATGTTACCTCCCTAGGGATAAAACTGAAGCAAGTGAAAGCCAAGCATTTGTCACACTGGTTTGGTGGATTCTGCCATGATGTACAGGAGCTTCTCTTGGGCTAAGTATATAAAGACTCTCACTGTGCTTCCCTTCAAAATGTGCTAACAAAACCTTCCAACACATGAAAGCTTTTCATCAATGTATTGGAGGTAATGAGAATCTTTAGTATGAGATTCAAGTTGAGTATTCATCTGTTCTCACACTGCTAATAAAGACATATCTGAGACTGGGTAGTTTATAAAGGAAGGAAGTTTAATTGACTCACAGTTCCACATGGCTAAGGAGATCTCACAATCATGGCAGCAGGCAAGAGGCCTTATGCAGGGGAACTCCCATTTCTAAAACCTCAGATTAGATGAGACTTATTCACCATCATAAGAACAATCTAGGGAAACCTGTCCCCAAGATACAAGTATCTCTACCTGGCTCTGCCCTTCATATGTGGGCACTATTACAATTCAAAATGAGATTTGGGTGGGGACACAGATCCAAACCGCATAAAGCTCCTTCAAGATTTGGCCTCTATTATTCAACTGATAAGTTTTTAAAGCAACAGTCATCTTCCAAACTATGTGTCTCATTCTCTGTCTATTCAATGTCCTTGTGCATAATGTCCCTTTTCTTTTCTACCCCTAGAAGACTGCTAATAGTTAACCCTCATTTAAAGTGTCATTGTTCCAGAGAAGTTTCCTGCAATAGTGCTGGTTTTAGTCATGTGCCCTCCCTCAGCCTTCTGGCATGAATTCTCTCTGGCACATATTTCTCTCTCAGGATGGGAAACAGTATTTTTGATTATTTGAGGGCAAGCATGTGCCTTGTACAGTTCTACAATTATGGTAACTAGAAAAGTTCTTGAACCTTGGAGGTTATAAATAAATACTTAGTGATTGAATGTAAAAGTAAGTGGCTGGCCTGTTATTTGGGGCTGAAGGATAATTAAGAAAATGTAATAAAAACAGCAATGGCTTTGAGATAGGCTCTATTCAGTTCAAATCTCTCTGTAATCTATGATATTCAAAAGAAGTTTTAAACTTGAAGAGTACAAAAATAAAAACAGATCTTTAAAAATAATGATTGAATCCACATCACATAACATTTAACTTTAACATAGAAGTATATGGCTGGTTATAAATCCTGTTCTTTGGATTCTTATACCAACTGTCAGTTTTGCCTCAACCAGGGACTATAGAGAACACTGAGCTGGTGTTTCAATTCCGAACTGATATGGATTCGCTTTCACGCTTGATTGATCTTGTGCTATGTGAACTGCATTGCTATTGTTCTACAAGATAAGTTTTGGTATTTTCAAGGCTTTTATTTTTATTTGGAGACCATTATCCTTCTTTAAAAATGCTATTGCTTAAACTTTGCTTTAATTACCTTAGCCTAACATTGATTGATTTTAACAAAGGTTAGAATCTTCCAATAATGTAAATTTCTGAGCATCTAGGCTCAATGAAGCAATTTGCATGTAGGCTCAATGCAGCAATTTGCATATCTGTGTTTTCTGTGTTCCGTTAAGGATCCTTCCTGCATCGGAGAGACATTTGGTCCAGGTCTAAAATTTACAGGCCTCAAATTTTGATTTTACCTTTGACACAAACTTTCCAGTGGATAACAAAATGTCATTGCATTTTGCTTTGTTTGTGTATGATTACATATGATTATGAAAATGTTAAAATTTTAAATATCCCTTGAATTTTAGACCTCTTTTTATTATTTCAGAACTCTATTATTTAGACCTCTAGTTTATTATTTATTTTTAAACTATCAGAAAACCCTGAAGACTAAGCATGTTTTCTCAATTGCAGAGAGGCCCTCTGGACCTTCAGCTGTGCTTTCTGCCCTCAGCTATGAGATCTGCTATGTTGAAAAAAAAAAGAAAGAAAACGTTGTGTTCTACCCATTTAAATGGGAAATATGACCTCCGATTTGGATTCAACATTCCTAAAAAATAAAAGCTTTACTTTCCTAAGGAAAAAAAAAAAAAAAAAGATTTACCATTAGACAGTGTGGGCTTTTTATAGTTTGGCATTGGTAAATTTTATCAATTTAGATTTTAATAAGGAACTAACTTCCTAAATTAGTGAAAGTTATGGAAAACTTCCAAATGAAATTTAAAACCATTAGTTGGGATATTTGATGGGGCATATTGAGATGCAAAAAAACTAGAGGTATTCAAACCATATGCCAAGTTCTAGAATGCATTAAGAGCTAGGAGAAGCAAACAAAACAGTAATTTATTCAACCTGGCATGCTTTCACCAAGAACAATGTGAATGAGGCTCTCATTTTTTAGTATCTCAAACTCTTTTCCTTTTCAAATAAATCACAAATACCTTGAAATTTTATCATTCAGTTATAGCTCTTCAAGACTGTAGATGCTAGTTTACATATTATTGAATTTCAATAAAGAAATGATTGAGTTTTGAAAAAATAAAGTGAATAAATCATACTATATTTAGTCACATAAATCATCATGACATGTAAAATAATATTCCAGACAAGATAACACATATTTCAGCAACTTACCTGATGATGACTTAGAGAGTTTTCTTAGTAGGATGTTTAATTTGAATTGACAAAGTCATTTCAAGGGATAGGGGATGTGCTGGAAGATAGAGCTTCCCAAACCATTCCCAAGTTCAATGATTTTCTAGAAGAACTCACAGGACTTAGTGTACAGTTGTATTCATGGCTATTATTTATTACAGCAAAATGAAACAAAGCACAATCAGTCAATGGAAAGTGTACATAGAATGAATCTGGATGAAATCAGGCTAAGATTCAAAAAGTCCTTTTCCAGCAAAGTCACAGGAGACATGCTTAATTCCTTCAGCAATTAATGTGACAAATTAATTGCTGAAATATGTCTACTGGAGAATGCATGAAATATTGCCTACTGAAGAATCTCATCAGAAGAGGCCAACTGTCCAGAATTTTTATTGGAGACTGGCCACATAAGCATCTTTGGTTTAATATGTAGCCAAACTCCAGATTCTCAGAGGAAACGCACATTATCTGAACAAATCATATTGTTTGTACAAACAGTTTAGGTACAGTGAGCTACTACAGAATTCTGAAAATGGTGGGAACCCTCACAAAACCCAGATGCCAGCCAAAAGTGACCACATAATCAGAATATTCTAAAAATAGCATTTTCAGGCCTGCTATGTTCACCTTTTTCTTCACAGAAATAAGTAGCAAATGACCTCATGTTTTGATTTACTTTTTGCAATGAACATTAACTTTTGAATTACATAGATCACTTCCTTTATTTGACTAAATTGTCTTTGAGTACACTGTTGAATCCTGAACAACAATAGTGACTTATATTTGATAAGAATTCAATAAGATTTTGTTAAACAAGTGAATGAATGAATGAATGAGTAATTAATTAGTAAGAAAAGCAATTTGCTTCATGCTAGTGTTAAAATGGATTTTTAATCTTGAGTTTTAAAGGGAAGAACTGTCTGGTTCAGAGGAAGTAGACTTGTCCCGTGTGGTTGTGCTCAAATTTAAACTAGTTTCAAAGCATCAAAACTATTAATGTAAAAGAAGACTTTCTAGGACTGAGAACTATCTGCAAACAAAAGACTAGTACTTAGATATTGTGAGTTTAAACACAGAAAATGAGTGTTGGAATGAATGTTCTATTTCATATGTTGATTAGTTGATTGATGGGTTAAAGTATATTTCCCTGACAGTTTATTCTGTTGCCAAAAGTTGATGATACCTTGCTGTGTCTTCTCCAGTGTGTGAGCAGTGCAGAAGAGTTTGAAGGCAGGACAAGGAAGGGTGGAGATGCAGTAGGTATGTGCCAGCTGAGTCAGTTAGTGATTTTCTTACCATACAGAGCATAGAAAATAATTTTGAGAAAGTATTTTGAAAAGCATTTGGTCAGCTACTTCATTAAAATTCAGGCTCAGTAAAGAGAAGTGGAAATCAGTGCATGGGAAGAATTCTTAAAAACGGTATTAGTTATTCATTGCTACCAAAGAAACTATGTGGTTTAAAGTGGTAAACATCCATTATTGCACAGTTTCTGTGATTAAAAACAAATTTGTGGTTGTTAGCAAGGCATCTCTCACGAGCTTGCAGTTAAGATGTCAGCTGGGCTGCAGTCATCTGAAGGCTTAACTGAGGCTGGGCAACCCACCTCCAGAATGTCTCACTCATGTGGCTGTCAGGGGCCTCCACTCACTGCTGACTCTAGCAGGAGGCCTCAGTTTCTTACTCAGTGGCTTTCTCCATAGACTCGATTGAGTATCTTCAGCATCTTTAGGGCAAAGCAGTCAGCTTTTCCCAGTAAGAGTAAACTAAGGAAGACAGTGGGGAAGACGCCACAGTGCTTTTTATGACTTAATCACAGAAGTTACACACAATCACTTTTGCCACATTAGACCTATGAGAATTGAGTCACTAAGTCAACCCATACTCAAAGGGAGGTAATTATTCACTAGTTCTCACAAAAGGTGGCAGTATGTCTTTTTATAACTTTTACGAGACTACTATTGTTCAATAGCAGACATTTTGTCTGTAATTCAATTGTCCACTAGGTTTTAAATCATCAGATTCTTAATTACTTTAAAAATGAGGAATTACATCTTTTTAAAGGCTTAAAAGTACTATTTAAAAATATTTTCTAAATCAAATTCAGATGAAATCCAGCAAAATTTACCTATTAGAAGGAGTAAAATGTATAGCTACATTTATTTTGACTCAAATGATGTCACTCTTATGAAATCTCTGGAATGCAAATGTGAAGACTAAGTGGATCAATTTACCTGAATTGCCCAACACCTAATTCCTGAGTTTCAAAAGTAAGAACTCAACCTAGGTAAACACAGCCTGACCAGGACGCTTAAAATAATCCCATGAAGAAAAGATATTTTAAACTAGATGTTCGGGCTAATGCATTACCCTAACAGCTTGTTGGGAGAGCTCCGTTCTGCCTTGTCATGAGTCAGACTAGAAGTCCCTTAGAGCTCTGTCTACCTGATACTGTGTCCTGCTTTGGGGAGTAGTGAGAAGATTGTAAACTAAGAGAACTGTGAACTTCATTTCAAACTGGAAACATGCTTGAGTCGAGGTATTAATATAGATCACCAAGGGATCATTGTAGTTTATAAAAATGTCCATGGGGGTAGACAGTTCCAACTTTCTACACTCAATCATGTGGTTGTGAGAAATGATATGGCTTTTAGAAGTGGGTCTCTGCCCTCGCCTTTGGATTGCTCAAATCCCACATTCTTAAACAGTCATCTGCAAAGGGTGGATGAAGACAAAATAAGACTTTGTTCACCTTATGTCAGTGGACTCATTAATTAGAAATATAGAAGAGATACAAGCATATTTGTAATGTAATTGATGAAGTATGTGGTTATAGTATTACATTATAACAGTTTGTCAGGTGACAGATAACATCATATGTAAACTATAAGATGAACATGTTTTAAGGGGTGAAAATGTCTAAGTTAGAAATAAAAATCCACACAAAGTATGAGAGAAACATGTTTATGTGTGTGTGTGTGTGTGCATGCAAATTTAGCTCACATTTGTGTACTAGATGTGCATTGTGTTTATTTGTATCATAGGTGAGAAAAAGATCTAACATCTGTTTTCTTCTTTATATATACTTAAGGGCCTGCGTGAGGCCTGTCATAATGAACTCAAAGAAGGTAGTCAGTTATAATTTAAGGCTCAAGTATAATGAAAAAGGGAGAAATTACAATTAAGAAAATCATTTCAAGTCACTATGAAGCCTATTCCTAATGGCTGTATAACTGGTGGAACCAGTGAATTTCCGACTTATTTTTCCAGGCTATTGCAGGAGGTTTACAACAGTAGGCGAACCTCCACCTGAATGAAATTGCTGAATCAGTTGTGCTGTTTTAATAGCAAATCTAGTGAGCTGACTAACTGCCAAAATGCTTTAGTTCCCAAGGAGAAACATAAATGTTCATCTTAGACTGAGTCTTTGCACGGAAATGAAATTGAAGGATTTAGGATTATTACTTGATATTTCAGGCCAGAAAATAAAATAAAAATAGAAATTTCACCTGATGTATCAGGTAATAGAGACCAAGGGAAATGTTTTCTCTTGAATTATCCTGATATTTCTTTCATCTTCTATTTCAGATTCAGATAAATTGAACAAACATCTTTCTATTATACAAAGTGTTTAAGTAGATAGACGCTGTGGAGAATGTAGAGATAAATGACTTCGTCTTTGTTCAGAATAAGACGGGAGCAGGAATGGAGTGGAAACACTCTCTTTTTTGAGAACATACTATACATATGTAGCTGTATTAGCCACTTTTTATGTATTTTTATCTTCTTAAAACAGAGTTTCTCCCTCCTATAAGCATGTATTAGTTAAGTACTGTTTTTCTGGGTATCCAGAAAAGAAGCCTGAGAACTGGAGAACGTATGTAACAGAACTAAGAAACTCATATTTCTGGTAAGTAATTAAGGCAGAATTCAAATTCAAGTCACTCATATTTCAGAACTCACAATGGATAATTAATATGTATTTGCTTAAGTCAATTAGATGCGTATCTGTGTTTAAAAGTAAACATTCTTTGGACAGACATTCAATCAGAATTCATTATCCCAGCTCTCCTAATTGATGAAATTTATGAAGAATATAGGCGATATACAATCACTTTATGACAGTGTTGTTTCTACTATTTGTATTTCAATGATGTACTTCCAATACAAGTCATACAAATTTCAGAGTTCTATGTAATTTCCCAGTTATCATTTGTACTTTGTCTACATTCTTATTTTACTTACATATCATGTGGATATTGGAACATTGCGACAAATAAAATCAGTCATTTTTGATAAGTAATTTTAGGGAGACTTATGGGTCAAATGACTAACTCTAGAAACTGCCTTCGTGTTATATACAAAAATGTTTTACCCAACAAATGAATACATATGTAGAAGGAGGCCAAAAGGATCTAAGCACAGCTTCCCCTATGCCATTGTGTAACGGTCTCCAGCTGTCGCACCAGAAGTTGTACATCAATTATTTACAGTGTAAAAGCAAAATGAAAATAATGATCTAAGTTTGAACTTCTTAAGTTTAATAATGATTAGATTTTGTGGTAAAACCAAGACATTATAAAAAATCACTTCCAGAAGAAAAAGAGTATAAACAAAGTAGACTTCTGACTTTGATTCAAATTATCTCATGCCAAATGTGAACAATTCACTTCACCATGGTTACCAATGAAATTGTTCATGCAACTCACGCAGATAGTCTCTACTTATAGTCCACAACTCAAAAACATGGACATTTCTTATAGATACAATCCCTTGAATGCTTTCATTATCTTCTTCATGTCCAAAAATAGCACTGAGTGCATATTATGAATATGTTTCTTCATTTGTATTTGTATAGCTTGATTACATAAAAGAAAGTAAATCTCCTATGATGTGACTCCCTACAAAATCAGTTGTCCTTACCATGTAGAATAATTTTAAGAGACACAATGTTTTTATTCTCAAAAACTTCAGCAGAAAACAAATAGTACCAACACAGCTATATAACATATTAGCAAGAAAATGAGAGCATTGGACTGATGCAGACTAGAAAACATTAGCATTGTATGTTTATTCAACACAAAGTAGTATAAATAATGATTTGGTATGATTGATCTTATATCCACATGTTCCTGTGGCATGGTTAAACTTCCATGTATTTATAAAAATCCAGCTTTGGGCGCAAATGTTTCTCTAGGTACGTGATTGCCCACCTAGAAAATATTATGTAGTCTCCCTTAAAGTTAAGTGTAATTGTGTGACTAAGCTCTCCAATAGAATGTGGCTTGGATGTGTCATTGGCCCCTTTGGGTCTAAGCCTTTCATCCTAGGACACATTATCCACGTCCTGTTGTTAGGAACGTATTTGAGGCAGTGTCTCAGCTTCTACCATGCGGAAGATGACAATACCATAGGTAAAATTGGAACAAAAAGAACAGAAACCTGGCTCTCTGAAAAAACAGGAGAGATTCCCTGATGATCTCTAGGCCTTTCACATACAGACTACTACAATAAATATGGGAAAATAAACTTGTTTGTAGTTCTTGTACTTTTAGGTCACTACTGCAGCAGTGCCGTTCTAACTAAAGCACATAAGAAAGAACCCTCTTTTAGCCCTGGTTTCCTCATTGACAAAATAATGAATCCATACTTTATCATGTCTAAAGTCTCATCAAAACATACTATTGCATGAAATTGATTATTTTATTCCATAGCAAGTTGTTAAAAAGCTGGAAAATAAAGGCTGAAAGAAATTCACCTTAGTAAGCAATTATTACAAGAATATAATAAAAAGAAATTACAAATTAAAAAATATGTAGACATTTATATAGTCTTGATAGACTAGTTTTTTTTCCCTTTCCTTTAGCTGGGAAGAAAAAATACCTGTGGAGATTCCACAGAGAAATAGCCTTCAAATTTATTATCAACTTATTTATTAAATTTATTACTACCTTTCTCCATAATACTATAGGAAATTGACATATGGTGCTGTTCAGAACTCATTGGAGAAAGGTGAGACAAACATAAAAGTGAAGAGTTTATGCCGTAATTCACTATTAAGAAGTTCTGAGGCTGATAAAAGTGGTATCAGAAATCATGTGACTTGTGATTTTTAGACCAACCAACCCACATAGGTATATAGATGATGACATTTATCTGTAAGTATGTGATGTTCAGCAAGTTGTTCAACCTTTCCAAATCTCAGTTCCCTCGTGGGTGAAACGAAAGTGATAACAAGATCTATCTCAGGGCATTATAGTAAGGTTTAAAAGCATGAAAGGACAAAAGTGCTTAGTATGCGCTTAATAAATGCTAGCTATTTTTGTTATGATAATATTGTTCTTATTATTAGTAGAAGTAATTTTATAAGTTATCAGTGATACTGTTTGTCCAAACATTGTAAAATGGAAACAACAAGTAAAATAAGATAAGTGGTCTTCAAGAAGTTTGCAGTTTATTTCATACTAAGAATTGAATATGGAGAATTAATTCATAAGTAACAGATTATATGCTACTGTATAGAAATACATTAAGTATTCAAAAGAAGGAGAGAACATTATGGAGTGGGCTTTATGAAGAAAATAACATTAAAAGCCTCCAATAAGGGTAATAAAGCCTTGAAGCCTCTTATGTGTTAAGTATTATTCTAAAATTTTTATGCTCTTGGTTTACATAATCTTTATAATAATTTTGTGACTGTATAATTTTAATCCCTATTTAATAGATAAGTAAAGTGAGATATAGAGAGCTTAAATAACTTGTCCACAATTGGTGGTAAGTGATGAGAGCTCTATGAAAACTGGCAAACTGAAGCTCGGGTCAGGTCACTGCAGCACAAAAATTATACCAAGTTCTTATAAAGGAGAAATTAATGAATGAAAAGGATATACCATTCCAAATGGTGAAGATGCTATACCATTACAACTGGTGAAGTATCAAGGAAGAAGAGTTTGAGTATGGCGTACAGCTTAATCACAGAGGAAGCATCTTATTGGAGCATTGACTGAATAATTATGGGTACCCAGTTATTAAATTCTGTGACTTTATATAGGGATAATTATATTTTTATATAAAGAAATGTCATTTTTACAGAAATATTGAAACTATATTTTAATTATTAACTGGTGTTTATTTGGTGACATAATTCTACTGTTATATGTCTAATACTTGGCTGATGTAATATTAAGAGAAATATAGTTCACTCCTTAGAGTTCTGAGCATTTCTGAAAGTATAAAAAAATCAGTCCAGGAAAATGATAAGTAAGCTTCTACTCTTTAATAGAGAAGATGTTAAAATATTTCCCTCTTTTCAGCCACTAGTTATTTGAATTAGTCTGTTCTCATGCTGCTATGAAGAAATACCCAAGACTGGGTGATTCATTTAAAAAAAAAAAAAGGTTTGATTGACTCACAGTTCTGCATGACTGGGAAGGCCTCAGGAAACTTAGAATCACTGTGCAAGGGGAAGTAAATGCATCTTTCTTGACATGGCAGCAGGAGAGAGAAGTACAGAGAAAAGAGGGGGAAAGCCCCTTATAAAACCATTAGATCTCATACAAACTCACTCACTGTCATAAGGATAGCTTAGGGGAACTGCCCCTATGATTTAATCTCCTTCCATGAGGACTCTCCCCCAACATGTGGGGATTGCCATTTGGATTACAATTCAAGACGAGATTTTGGGTGGAGACACAGCCAAACCCTGTCACCCATTTTAAAATAAGGTTTCTATGTGAATAACTTAAACTACAAAAAGCAAGAATTTTATTTAAAGAAAGACTGATTAGCTCAAACAGTATTACACAAGTCTGATGTGAAGTATCTGCTGGCATAATGAAACCCTTGCAAAAATATGCCTTGCTTTTAACAATATTTAATTTTATAAATCAAACACACTTTCAAGAGAAGGAAAATGGCAACCAGTGTCAGTTTTTAGCAATAGTTTACAGCTGAATATTTAAATAGTGAGTCTTGGCATCCCTAAAAAAGTTTAAACATCAACTTTTTTAAAAAAAAAGCTGACCAAATGGCAGTGAAGCTGTCATAATACTGACTTTCAATTTAAAAAATATTCCGAGATCTATTTCCTCAATGTCAATGTCATTAATAAATTAAAAATTATATCTTATTTAAAACTGTTCTCAAATAATGGTTTTTCTTAGTGGAAAAATACAAATTGGTGTTTGATATCTAGATTAAACATATAGTCATTTTTAAAGTATTTCTTGTTATGTTTGTGTGGTAAAAGCCTTTTATAAATATAGCCAAAGTGTTCAATCACATTTTTCAACTAGAACTTATTTATATATCAGCAATCAACTGTTAAATTAAAACAACAAAACAAAGTATTAAAGATGTCAAACTAACCATGCTGTTATTTTTACTGGATTCGTTTTTATAAAAATCAAATTGAGATATCAACATTCATTAGTTTCTTATAATGTAAAAACATTAAATATCTCTAGTCCATCTTTATTCTTATTATTGTGTTTAAATTGTCAGGCAAGTCTTACTACTATCATTCTGCTATTTACGAAGAAATCTGTATTTTCAATATAGGTGAATTCATTTATTCAAGAATTGTGTTAGGGTCTAGGCCACAGAGCTAAACAAGAAAACTGTGATCCCTGCTCACATGAAACATAATTTACTGTGATGAGTTCCTCTAAAAAATAATAATTTTTAAATCAATAATTTAAAAAAACGAATTTGTCATAATGGTGTATTTTGAATGGCTTTAGCAGAATGTCTCCTGTCAGACACTTCCAAGTTTTAACAGAAACAATAATTAGAGTGCTTTATTTCCTTGTTTTTATTTATGTAATAGATTATAGAATTAGAGGTTTTAATCTTTCTTACTCTGATTTCCTTTTATGCCAAGTGCATGAATATAAAGGTGACTTGGGAGACACGCATGTTTAGAAGGGGCTGTATTTGAGTTCAGTGCAGGATCCTTTGGACTTATTGAGATTTATGAAATGCACATATAAAAACTGCATTCTTATAACCAAAAGTAAGAATTCAGAAAAGTCTTTAACACTTACAAAAGGCGTCAGTCATGTACATATATACCATATACATACATATAGATATGTTTCTATTCACATTATTCCAAACAATGGAGAAATGTAAAAAAACTAAATGTCAGTGAATTTCAATAACTCTAGGTTGTTCTATTCTAAACAGTATCTGCCTTTCTTTAAAAATATTAATGTCTATTAAAAATAACTTAAATGCAATCCATATATTTAAAAAGAATTTCTATTTTCTTTTCTGGATGCACTATTAAACATAATCTACTTTATTCATGGAAAATGTTGATTGATTTGTTCTGTCCAAAAAGGATGGGATGACTAATGCTTATCATGATGCAAGAACTGCGATGGAGGCTTTAGACAGGCTAAGGAAATATATTTGCCATGGAGTTCCCTTTGTCACTTTCTAAATTTTGCAAAACCTTCCAAATAGAATTAGATCTGCTTTCTTCGTTGCAGAGGTTTCCCTGTATCACATTTTCCTGTTGCCCTGTTTTTCCATTATTCTATCTGTTATCCATATAGCTTTCCTGAAATTTAATGACCTTTATCATTCTCCAATTAAGTTATATGAGGTAAGATTCTAACTCAAGCTTACAGCTCCACGTGACTGGGGAGGCCTCACAATCATGGCAGAAGGCAAGGAGGAGCAAGTCACGTGGATGGCAGCAGACAAAGAGAGAGAACTTCTGCAGGGGAACTCCTTTTTATAAAACCATCAGACCTCATGGGACTTACTCACTATCATGAGAACAGCACACAAAAAACGTTGGCATGATTAGATTACCTTCCACCTGGTCCCTCCCACAATACATGGGAATTCAAGATGAGATTTGGGTGGCAACATAGCCAAACCATATGATTCTGCCCCCAGCCCCTCCTAAATCTCATTTCCTCACATTTTAAACCAATTGTGCCTTCCTAATAGTTCCCCAAAGTCTTAACTCGTTTCAACATTAACTCAAAAGCCTGGAGTCCAAAGTCTCATCTGAGACACTGCAAGTCTCTTCCACCTATGAGCCTGTAAAATCAAAAGGAAGTTAGTGACTTCCTTGGTACAGTGAAGGTACAGGCATTGGGTAAATAGAGCCATTCCACAACAGAGAAATTGGCAAAAACAAAGGGCTACAGGCCCTATGCAAGTCTGAAATCCAGCAACGCAGTCAAATTTAAAAGCTACAAAATGTTCTCCTTTGACTTTAGGTCTCACATCCAGGTCATGCTGATGCAAAAGATGGGTTCTCATGATGTTGTGCAGCTCCAGCTCTGTGGCTTTGCAGGGTATAGCCCCTCTCTGGGCTGCCTTCATGGGCTGGCATTGAGTGTCTTCAGGTTTTCTAGGCACATGGTGCAAGCTGTCAGTGGGTCTACAATTGCAAGTCTGGAGGAAGGTGGCCCTCTTCTCACAGCTCCACCAGGCAGTACCCCAAATAGGGAATCTGTGTAGGAGCTCCAACCCCACATTTCCCTTCTGCACTGCCCTAGCAGATGTTCTCCAAGAGGACCCCACCTCTGCAGCAAACATCTTCCTGGACATCCAGGCATTTCCATACATCTACTGAAATCTAGGCAGAGGGTCCCAAACCCCAGTTCTTGACTTCTGTACACTCACAGGCTCAACACTATGTGGAAGCTGCCAAAGCTTGGGGCTTACATTCTCTGAAGCTATGACCTGAGCTCTACGTTGGCCCCTTTCAACCACAGCTGGAGCAGCTGATAGGCAGGGCACCAAGTCCCTAGGCTGCACACAGTATGGTGACACTGGGTCCAGTCCACAAACCTATTTTCCTTATAGGCCTCTGGGCTGATGAGGGATGGGAGGGGCTTCTGTGAAGATCTGTGATATGTCTTAAAGAACTTTTCCTTATTGTCTTAGGGATTAGCATTCAGCTCCTTGTTACTTGTGCAAATTTCTGTAGCCAGCTTCAATTTCTACTCAGAAAATGAGATTTTCTTTTTTGTTGCATTGTCAGACTGCAATGTTTTGAACTTCTATGCTCTGCTTCCTTCATAAAATTCAATGCCTTTACCAGCACCCAAGTCACGACTTGAATGTTTTGCTGCTTAGAAATTTCTTCCACCAGATATCCTAAATCACCTCTCTTAAGTTCAAAGTTCCACAAATCTCTGAGGCAGGGAAAAATGCCTCTAGATTATTTGCTGAAATGTAACAAGAGTCACCTTTACTCCCAGTTCCCAACACGTTCCTCATCTCCATCTGAGACAACCTCAGCCTGGATTTCATTGTCCATATCATTATCAGCATTTTGGTTAACGCCATCCAACAAGTCTCCAAGGAGTTCCAAGCTTTCTCACATTTTCCTGTCTTCTTCTAAGTCCTCCAAACTGTTGCAACCTCTGCTTGTTACCCAGTTCCAAAGTCCCTTCCAAATTTTCAGGTATCTTTTCAGCAGTGCCCCATTCTACTGGTACCAATTTACTGTATTAGTCTGTTCTCATGCTGCTGATAAAGACATACCTGAGACAGGACAATTTACAAAAGACAGAGGTTTAACGGATTGACAGTTTCACATGGCTGTGAAGGCCTCACAATCAGGGTGGAAAGCAGGAGGGAGGAAGTCACATCTTACATGGATGGCAGCAGGCAAAGAGAGAGAGCTTCTGCAGGGAACTCCTCTTTATAAAACCATCAGGTCTCATGAGATTTATTCACTATCAAGAGAACAGCATGGGAAAGACTAGTCGCCAGGATTCAATTACCTTGTGGGAGAAGCATAGCCCTCCCACAACATGTGGGAATTCAAGATGAGATTTGGGTGAGGACACAGCCAAACCATATCACTCAATTAACATATACCACGTGGAGAACACTTTGTTTCAAACACTGCTAGTATTCTCCTGTTGTAAGTTGATTCACAGAAGAGCAACGTATATATTCTATTTAAGAGTCATTTAAAGACTTAGTGATGCTTTTATTTTTATTCAATTAACAAATTGTTTTAGCATTTAACTTTAAAGTTGTAAATGGAATATATATTGGATTCTTTATAACTTGGAAATATGATTTACCAAAACAAGAGTAAGTGTAAGGAGTATTCACTTGATATCTATTTATCTTTTATTTTTAAATATAAAATGCTGTAATTTTTTAACCTACTCCCCCAAAAACCCCCAAACTATAGTATCTACTTCTAAAGACTGCTTTTCTATAAAGAAACAGTGAGTTTCTTTGTTATTTGGTCTTTCTAGATTTGGGGAAGTTACAAAGATTTTTAAAGAACTTACTAAACTTTCCTTCTTAGACTGGTCATTAAAATTTTGAAGCTATTAGAATGAGTAAAAATGTTTTATATATAAGTTAAAATGCTAAATTTTAAATACCCTAATATATAAAATATTAGAAATCAAGAGGTGATTCAATGAAAATAAAATAAAATAAATATTAAGCAAGTGCAGATGCTCCTTGACTTATAATGTGGTTATATCCAGACAAACTGATTATAAGTCAAAAAGTACTGTAAATTGAAAAAGCATTTAATGCCTGGATAAATCCATTGTAAAGTTGAAAAATTGTAATTTGAAGCATTGTAAGTCAGGGACCATCTGAATTTAATAAGATAGATAAAAATTTAGAGATTGAAAAATCTAATTCTAGTGGCGTTGGATTTCTCAGCTATGAAACAATCATGATGGAAAGTCATCCGTGTCAAAGGGTTTATCTTCTATAGCCATGAAAACAATTTAAGTGTACTTCAGTGTTAGTAATATATGTTTTAGTAAATCATAATAGCTCTAAGTTATAAGGAATCCAAGATGAATTCTATTTACAACTTCAACCTTAAGTGCTAAAAACATTGTTAATTGACTAAAACTAAGTGCATCACTGAGTCTTTAGAGGAAATTTTAAAATAATATATATATAAAGCAAATAATTTTTTGTTTAGGTTTAGAATTATTATCCTTAAATTGTTTTTCTCAGTGAGACAACTTTTCTGTAAATGGATCTTAATGGTCTTATGTTATGCAACTACAGTGAGCAATATTAAGTGCCATTCATGCAAAGCACCATGTGAATGATAGCCTCAAGGTTGAGCATCATGGAGGCCCTCCTGTCTAAACTCTATACCTGGCCCTCCTCTGGTTATTGTGAGATTGATAACAGACTCTGTCATGTCACATCGCCATGCATATTAGAATGACAACCATCACCAACAGCAAAATTTCAAGGGCCCACTGAAAAATGAGAATGTAAAATTCCTTGTTAAAAAAAAAAGAAAAGAAGAAAAGCTTTAAAATTTTCTTTCGCAAGTTCTATTGACCTGCCATGGGGTTTTTCAGTTTTCTATTTAATGTCACACTCCTTGAATCACAGAAAGAAAACAGAAGAAATTAGAGAAGGAGTCCAATACCTCACAGGTTCATGAGTTTCTGCCCTGAAACTTGTTGACCCAACTTAATCTTCTCTGTCATTGGGCCCAGAACCCAGGGGAACCTTTCTGAGCATCAGTTTCTGCGCTACTGTACAGTTTGTAGACCTCTGAAGCAGATCCTGGTTACTATATAATTTATTATATAAATTAGGCAATTTTTGTAATATAAGGGGCACTTTTAATAACCTACCTGGAAAAAGAAGTATAAACCAGCCTGATTTGGGACAAATGAAAAATTGAGTAAATTTGCTTTATATAAAAGTTAAAATACTAAATTTTAAATACCCTAAAATACAAAATATTATAAATCAATAGGTGATTCAATTAAAATAAAAAGATTATCTTTTTCTCTGGAAACTTAAATATATAAAACCTTAACTATTTACAAAATACAAATGAGCCTTATTTTCCAATAATTCCCATCACCGTCTTTATTTGTGGTTTAAAAATGAGGGTTTTTATATATAATTCCCTTTTTAAAAGATTAAGAATTCAAGAAATTTTTGGATACCTTAAAGATAAACACCAAATACTCCTTAATTATAAATTCTATAATAATAGGGTTAATAATATATAATTCTATATAATATGGTTTGTTGTGGCTTAATCCAAAAATAGCCAAGAAAGGACAATTGGAAATGTTCCCGATGAACAAGAATGATAGTAAGAGGAGGGTAATTAGGCTAACATGTTTAATGTTCTGAGACGAAAACACATGGAAAAGGATTTCTCCTATTCCCAGGAACATAAGTCGTCTCAATGTGAAAGAATTACTGATAGAAATGTTGAATAATCTATCTCTGTGAAAAACATATTATTTACATATAATGTGTTAAAGCACTTAAAGGACAGAATATTTAAAAAGTATATTTGGAATGTATTGATTATAGCCATAAATTTATATACTTCTTGTGTTGATAAATTATTTACTATAATCTATTAAAAATTACCATTTTAGATGGTATTGCTCTATATGCATGCTAGCAAACTGTAGCAAAGCTGATTTATTCAAGGGAATTATTCATTTAATTTCCACTTTTAGTATTTATGTTCTGTTTCCATTCATTTATTCATCTTTATTCATTTATACATTTATCAAATATTCATTTAAATGATTTTCATTATAACTACAGAAACTGTAGGATGAGATATGCAGTAAATTTACTCTTTTAATACATTTATTCTTACAAAATCCTCTGAGAAGATAAAAGCTGCTAGAGCCATCATACTCACATCTCTTTAAATTTTTACTTTTGCCTATCCATTGGAAGCTTTTCTGGAACGTCACAGAGTTGCTTCACATTACCCTTAGTGGTCTATTTAACATTTGACACATTAAATATTTACTTATGCAATGAGTATGTTATATGTTATAGCATAGATTTCAGATAGGACTCTTTACCATTCAATAGCCAAACAAACTTTTTTCACATTAGACAATATAATAATTTCAGAGTTTCCCTTTGTTCCCCATTCATGTTTCACTAACATTGTAAATATCATCTGAGATTTTTTTCTGTCTTATAATTTCTTTTTTGTTGTTGTTTTAACACTAGTCAAACTTGCTATTTACAAAAACATAAACTAATAGAAATTTACATTGCTAATGGAGCCATTATTATTATTATTATTATTTTTAATGATGATTGTGTATAGAGTCTTGCTAGTCCAATGGAGCTTAAAATATTGCTTTCCTTTGAGCTTTAGTTTGGCCATATGGCTTCCCTTTTCTGCAAATGAGCATTTTCCCGCATATATCAACACACAGAGAGAGGGACAAAGACAGAGACACAAAGAATGGAGCAATTCTTCCTAACTTGTGGAAATTAACTCAGGGTGGTGGTAAAAATATTAAGGGAAAAATATGAGAGAAAGTTATATAATATAATATAGTCTCAAAGCCTTTTGGAAGGCCTAGGGTTTTTTCTGTAGTTCTTGGCTGAGGGCAGCCAGAGTGATTAGGGCATAAATACAAAGGAATGTGAGTAGTTTACCTAGCTAGCTTGTTTACTCATGTGGTCTTAAAACTAACCTTTGAACCAGATGGCCCTCTTGGGAGGAGGTCAACCAGGGATATTACCCACTAATGGTGTTTGCTTTGAGCACTGGAACCTGTCCATTTATCTTTAAGCTCTAGTGGTGTTGACTCAAGCTTTTGTCAATTAAACTTCTGAATAAATGCAAGTCTCATTGGCTGGGGAGGGCTGGAGGCCGCTCTTTACAGCACTCTCTAGGGTGCCTGTAAGCCACCCGAACACACTCAGTCAAACTGGCGAAGCATAATATCTGTGTGTCAGTGTACTTTATTCATCTGTTGCTGAGTCAGGATCTGCACAACAGACCCCCTCAGGTGGTATCCCTGACACTAACTGTCCATATTTTTAATTCGATTCTTGATTTTTTTTAAGGGTAGTTACTTAAGAGGTAGCATTTTTTCCTTGTAGTTGTTGATTTTTCCTCCCACCCTCATCATTCATGTGCTCCCATTTTATGTCCATTTCTGTCCATACCCTTTACTCTATTTCAGCTCTTTTGGGTGTTACTGATTTTGTTTTCATGCCTGGTTTTGGTTTTTCACCCTTCTTTTGAAAATCTGAAGTTGGAGTCCCTTGCTCAGAACAGTTCTTGTCCAACAGATTAATGATCAAGAGGCCTGATTCTAGTCAAGGATAATTCTTTCACCCAACTCTTCTTGTGATAGTTTCACAGAACAATCTAATAAAATGTGCTCAACATTTTTGTGTGTAATTTCCTCCTAATTTAAATTGCTACTAAAGAGTGAGAGTAAAGGAGTTAGCCAACATCCCTAACACTAGCCAATATTTCTGATGCCAGAAGGTAGGAACACCAGTATATCTTGTTTAATTATTTAGATATTAGTCTTCCTGTCTGTATTGTTAAGTATTAGGCTTCCTGTTAAAGAGAGGGAGATAAAAGGTAGCAAGATCCAAGGTTGCAAGCAATTGCCATGTTATTCCATTTGAGTCTCAATTTTTATTTAAGGTTAACATGAATACATAGATGAACAATACCAATACAGATATGCAGAAGTATGAAAATTGTGGAGAAAAATTAGTGCCAATATAGTAGCCAGGTAATAAAGAGTTGAATAAAAAGTCCACACTTGCTGTAAGTTGACCTAAAGAAATGTCATCTGGAAGAACATTGCTGAGAGGTATACAAACAATCCCAAAGCTTTTTCTAGAATTTAGAGAAAAATTCATTACATAGGTTTCTCCTTATATGTAACTTGGTGATTATACTAATTCCCAAGTGTGCTTGGATAAAAGAGAGCATCCTGGAGGTATGCTGCCTAATGTTTGTTTAAATTCCTTTTCTTGAAATTATGATTGTGTTTAATCATTTTCTATAGAAATATTTTGAAGTTATGTATAGTGCTTATCATTTTTAAATTTTAAATGAAGTTTTTGTAATAGGACATATTTTATATAATTATAATAATTATGTAAGCAATAAACAGTAACCTCTTAGTTCAAATCTCTTTGATGTCAGTAGTCAAAACATACAGAAAAATTCTTGTGTTAGTCCATTTTGTACCATTATAAAGAAATACTGGAGGCTGGGTAATTTACGGGAAAAGAGGTTTAATTGGCTCATGGTTCTGCAGGCTCTACAGGGAGCATGGCACCAACATCTGCTCAGTGCTGGTGAGGACCTCAGGAAGCTTACAATCATGGCAGAAGACTGAGAAAGAAGCCTGCGTATTACATGGTGAGAGAAGAAATAAGAGAGAGGTGAGGAGGTGACACACTCTTTTATACAATATAGGTCTCACACGAACTATCAGAGCAAGAATTTACTCATCACCAAGGAGATGGCACTAAGATATTCATGAGAGATCCACCCCCATGATCTAAATACCTCCCACCAGGCTCCACGTCCAACATTGGGGATTACAGTTCAACATGATATATGGAGGGGACAAACATCTAAACCATATTAATTCTCATGAAAGCCATTTACCTAGGTGTTATGTACTGATGAGATCTTTAGGTAGCAACAAAGAGCTTGGAGAGATTTACGTCAGCATCTTGAGAGATTGTGTTTTGATGCTTTAGTTTTGTCCACAACAGAATCAAATATTATATATAAGTGCTCTCATACATAAACACATATCCCTCATGTTTTATTCTTGCCTGAGTTACGGCCTTTTAGATAATTACTTGTTACTCATCTACTGTGGGCCAACTTCCTAATGCATTATTTATTATTTTAAAAAACTCCTTTCGATTATTTGTCAGTTACAATATTAATGACATGCACAGTTCCTAGAATAGCCCTTAACAAGGCACAGAACCTATCTCCAGGTTTATGAGTATCCTGACCATACAACCTCTACCTCAATGACTTAATCTGAGAAAATAGCATTCTTTTAAAGTATCTCTTTGTCTTTAAACCTGTTGTTTCTTTGCTTAAAAGTTTCTACACTCCTCTGCCTAGTAAAGTCCTCATTCTCTCCACCATCTCATTTGTTACCTCCTTCATGAAACTTTCCTATATAGTTTGTTCCCAAGGTTTGTCACTCCTTTTCATTGTTCACCATAGTTTTATTCACATCTTTAATGGTGTTATTTTATACAGCATGGAGGGAGTGTATCATAGTGGTTAAGGTCTTGGCTACCAGAATTAGACTATCGAGGTCAACTCATGACTCAGCAATTTGCAGAACATGACCTTTGCCAAATTATATGAGCTCTCTAGACTTCATTCATCCAAAGAGAGGCAATAATAGTAAATTAAAAGTGGTTAAATATTTCCTGCTTCGGTTGTGACGTGTAAAGAGCTTGGAAGTCACACTCCTATCCTCACAACAAGAAAAAGCAGAACAAACTGAAACTCATTACTTTTTGTGGCCCCAACAGAGAACTAAAGTTTCAGGGCAAAACAAAAATCTGGAGAGACGGGGTCATCCAGAGTCAGAGATGAGAGCTATCTACTTGGAGCAAGACTCTGAAGCTATAAAGTGGTGGAAACACTTGAAAAGTACTTTGGATGAATTGTGAGAGGATCAGTGTAGGCTAGTATGAGAGTGAGAGTGAGAAATGCCTTGGGTCAGCAGTCATAGAAGACCTCATCTTTTGGGGGACTTTACCTGCAGGAAGTCTGCTGGGTTCTCACAGTGAAGACAGAAACACTCCCTCATGGCTCTGGCAGCGACAACAGCAGAATAAATTATAAAATATGCCTAGACTTCTGTACAAAAATAGACTCTGCTCCAGGGGTGAAGACTTGCCAGACATCCCACTGGAGGAAGGTTATTCCTCCCACTCCTGCCTCCCCTCGCTCTATAATGGAAGTCAATAGAGTTTTAGGGAAATTGATTGGAATACAGCAAACAGGAAAGGGAGCATGGGACAGGGAGAAGAAAACAAATAAACAAAAAACAAGAAAGCTATATCACTGGAGAAGTACTTGTAAAGTCACAGTTCTAAGACATAGTTCCATTAAAACAATGAGATGCAATCAGAAGACTACAGAATGCTTTCCATACACCTTATGATTACACTAACAGAACTCCAATATAGTTACAGTTGAAAGACAGACTGTTTAAGAGAATAGTGCTTAGAGAAATCCAAAGTCAAGAGGTGAGACAAAAATAAGGCACTAAAGGAATTTGAAGCCACTAGCACCAGGACACATTTAGTCACAGGACATATTTAATGTAGCCCAAACCATATTAGCATAAATCCCCATAATAAAGGCCTCTTTTGCTCACTTTCTGTTATCCAATAAAACACACTCTTGGCTTTCAACAAAAAATTACAATGTACACCAAATACAAATATTACACAATCTGAAGAGACAGAGGAATCATCAGAACCAGATACAGGCATGACACAGACGTTAAAATTATCAGACAGGGATTTTGAAATGATTGTGATTAATACATTAAAGCCTCTAATGAAAAAAATACAATATTTAACAGTAGAAAGCTAATTTAAGCAGAGACTCTGTATAGTGTGTATCTGATATGGTTTGGATCTGTGTCTCTGCCCAAATCTCACATTGAATTGTAATCCCCAGTGTTGGAAGTGGGGCCTGGTGAAAGGTGATTGGCTTATGGGGACAGTTTCTAATTGTTTAGAACTACCATCCTAGTGCTGTCCTGCGATAGAGTTCTCATGAAATCTGGTTGTTTAAACGTGTGTGGCACCTCCCCTGCGCCTCTTCCTGTAGCTCTGACCACGTAAGACATGCCTGCTCCCATTCACCTCTACCATGTTTGAAAGTGCCCTGAGGCCTCTCCAGAAGCCATCATGCTTCCCATACAGCCTGAAGAAACTTGAGCCAATTAAACCTCTTGTCTTTATAAATTATCCAGAGTCAGGTATTTCTTTATAACAGTGTGAGAATGGATTAATACAGAAGAGTGTTACTGGGAGTGAAGTATTGCTGTAAAGACACCTAAAAATGTGAAAGAGACTTTGGAACTGGGCAAACTGGGTAAAAAGTGTGGAGGGCTCAGAAGAATACAGAACAGTGAGGGAATGTTTGGAAATACCTAAAGACTTATTGAATAACCATTCAACAAGTGTGTAACCAAAATGCAGGTAGTGATATGGATAATAAGGCTAGGCTGATGAGGTCTCAGATAGAAATAAAGACCTTATTGGGAACTAGAGCAAAGGTCACTTTTGTTTCTTAGCAAAGCAATTGGCTGCATTATACCCCTGCTCTAAGGATCTGTGCACTTTGATCTTGATAAAGATTAATTAGGGTATCTAGTGGAAGGAATTTTTAAGCAGTAAAGCATTCAGGATGGTGCCTGGCTGCTTCTAGCAGCCTAGCTCATATTTGTGAGCAACGAAATGATGTAAAACCAGAATTTACATTTAAAAGGAAAGCGGAGCATAAAGGTTTGGGAAATATACAGCCTGAAAATATACAGCCTGACTTCTACATCATAAGTAGAAAAGAAAAATATACTTTCTGGAGAAAAATTTAAGCCTACTGTAGTTTGCATAAGTAGAAAGGAGCCAAATGTTGATTACCAAGACAATGGGGAAAACACCTTGAAGGCATTTCAGACACTTTTCTGGCAGCCCCTCCTGTAACAGGTCTAGAGGCCTAGGAGGGAATAACGGTTTGGAGGGCCAAGCCCAGGGCCTCTCTGTCCTGCACAGCCTCAAGACACTGCTCCTCACATCCCAGCCTCTCCAGCTTCAGCTGTGACTAAAAGCGGTCAAGGTACAGCTGGGGTCACTGCTCCAGAGAATGCAAGCCATAAGCCTTGGTAGCCTTTGTGTGGTGTTAAGGCTGTGGGTGTGTAGAGTACAAGAGTTGATGCATGGGAGTTTCACCTAGATTTCAAAGGATGTATGGAAGAGCCTGGATGTCCAAGCAGAAGCCTGGTGCAGGGGTGAAGCCATCATAGAGAACCTCTACTAGGGCAGTTTGGGGGGGAAATGTGGGGCTGGAACCCCAGCACTGAATTTCCACTGGAGTACTCCCTAGTGAAGCTGTGAGAAGAGGAACACTGTCATACAAAACTCAGAATGGTAGATCCACTGACAGCTTGCCTTGTGCACCTGGAAAAGCTGCAGGCGCTCAACACCAGACCTTGAGAGGAACCATGGGGCCTGAGCCCTGACGAGCTACCTTGGGAGCCCACCTTTGCATCAGTGTGCTCTGGATGTGGAACATAGAGTCAAAAATTATTTTAGAGCTTTAAGGTTTACTGACTGCCCTGCTGGGTTTTGGACTTGTGTGAGGACTGTAGCCCTGTTCTTTTGGCTGAATTCCCCCTCTTGGAATGAGACTATTTACCCAATGCCTGTACCCACCTTGTATCTTGAAAATAACTAACTTTTTTGATTTCACAGACTCACAGCCAGAAGGTACTTGCCTTGTCTCAGATGGGACTTTGGACTACAGACTTTTGAGTTAATATTGAAATAAGTTAAAACTTTGGGAGACTGTTGGAAAGGCATAATTATATTTTGAAATGTGAGACAGACATGAAATTTTAAACAGGCCAGAGGTGAAATAATATGGTTTGATTCTGTGTCCCTGCCCAAATCTCATGTCAAATTATAATACACAATGTTGGAAAAAGGGCCTGCTGGGAGATGACTGGATTTGGGGCAGGTTTCTAACGATTTAACATCATCCCTCTAGTGCTATCTTATGATAGGGTTCTCATGAGATCTTGTTATTTACAAGTGTGTGGTACCTTCCCTCTTTCTCTCTCTTCCTAGCGCTCCAGCCATCTAAGATGTACCTGCTAACACCTTCACATTTTGCCATGATTGAAAGTTTCCTGAGGCTTCCACAGAAACCATTATGCTTCCTGTATAACCCGTAGAATTGTGAGCCAATTAAACCTTTTGTCTTTATAAATTACCCAGTCTCAAGTATTTTTTATAGCAGTATGAAAATGAACTAATGTAATATGTTTTACACATAAAGTGATATAGGGTTGTTTGAGGAATAGAATACAGTTATAAGCATAGTAGATATTTATCCAACTATATCACTCAATAATCTCTTTAGATGTTAATGTTCTAAATATACCATTTAAAGATAGAAATTGTTGGAGTGGATAAAAAACCAAACTCCAGCTGTGTGTCACTTGCAAGAAACCCATTTTAAATATAAAGATACAGCTGGCTTAAAAGTAAAAAGATAAAGAAACACACGAAATGTTAATCAAAAGAAAGCAAAGGAGCTATATTAATTTCAGACAAAGCAGACTTCAGGAAAGATAGAGATTACCAGGGGTAAAGAGCTTTATCTAATGATAAAAGTGTTAATTCTCCAAAAAGACATAATAATATGAAATGTGTATGCCTCAAACAGGAGAACATTAAAACACATGCAGTAAAATGGATAAAACTGAAGGATAAATAAGCTAACAAAGCCACGATTATAGTTGGAGACTTCAACATTCCCCCATTAGTAATTGACAGATGCAGCAAGCAGAAAATAAGAATATCTTTAAACTGAACAGCTCTATCACCAACTTATCTAGTTGAAATGTTTAGCAAAGTACATACACAATAGCAGAATACATATTTTTTCATGATCACATGGAACATTCTTCAAGATTGACCACATTTGGGCCATAAAAGACAACTTAAAAACATAAAATAATAGAATTAATATAAAGTAAGTTTTCTTACTACAAGGAAGTTAATGTAGAAGTCAGTAACATGCAGATTACTGAAATATCTCCAAATATCAGAAAACTGACACCTTTCTTAATAAGCGAGAGGTCAAAATAGAGGTCTCAGTAGAAATATAAAACTTTTGAAGTGAATAAAAATGAAAACAAAATGTATCGATACTTCAATACTTAGCTTTTTTTTCCTCCAAGATGGAGACTTAGAGGCTTTGATAACGGACCTCACCCACTTGGAAATAGCAAAATAGTGTGTAAAGATTCACACTGTGAACTTTTATTGAAGAAAGAATATGGAAGCTCAATATAAAAATAAAACAAACTTCGGGTATTTTGAAAAATATGGTGGCAGCAGCCCACACTGTAGGCCTGACAGAAAACTATGAGTTCCCAGTTCATGAGAGAGGAAGAATACCTTCACAGTATACCTTTCCACTGGGGAGTGAGGCAATCTGGGCCACAGAGGAGCTCCTTGACCCTTCCAAGCATAGGATCCAATTCTGGGATCAGTGAAGGGACGGTGAAAAGGAGAGGCAGCAGGAAGAACTTCGTACATACTCCCAGACCTTGATGCCAGTAGAAGGAGATCATTCCTGATCTTAACTCATAAGGTACTGAGCAGAAATCTGCCATCCAGAACAAGAATAAGAATTAGTCAGGGGTTTGGAGAATCTCAGGAATGAGATTTGCAATCTAGTCTTAAGAGGAAGGAGGGGCCCCATGGCCAGATCTGAGAGGTGATTGTAGCATGAGTTTGAGCCATGGGCATGAGAGTTTGGCAGCTGCTCTTTGCAGAACTGGAATGAGAGAGGTTTGACCTGGGAGTCCAGGTTTTTTTCCCTGGCAGGAAGTTTTGTGGTATAGGAGTTTTGTAATCTGAAGACAGATTACTTGTGCCTTAACTTACTGTTTCAGCTTGTTGCCAGAAGCAGGTCATGGGAGAGAGGCTTGCTGGGTCAAGAGTGTGGGAGTCAGGCATGTGTCACTACCACCTGATAGGTTGTGGAGCACAAATGACTTCTCTTTTCCTATGCTGATTCTTTGGCACAAAGTAAGTTGCTCTGCTCCCCCTTGGAGCATTGCCCCAGTGGCCTGAGCATTGCTCTCTGATCCCTATTAGGGCTGTTGCTTGTGCCTGTCATTGGGGATCCTGAGCACAGCCCTGGCTGCCTCAGCCTTGACCAGGTTTACCCCTACCACCAGCCTCAGAGGTAGAGCATGGGACTGGGACCCCTGGAAGTTCCACAGTGCAGCCCATTGCCTGGAGCATCCTAGTACTTCTGCTTAACAAAGATCAAGCAAAAGCCCAACTGCCATTATCACAGTTGGCTGTCACCTGCAAGTGTCACCTACCTGGGAGACAAACCTGCAAAGCCCTTTTTGTTTTCAACATCTGTTGAAACAATTGCACAGCATTTGGAAAAGAGAAGAGATTTGTATGACCTCTTCTACCACCATTGTTCACACCACCCTGTCTTGTCAGAGGGACTTGAACCTGCTCCCCAACAGGGTACATTACTACTACAACTGACATTTGAGAAAGCCAACACAATAAAACCATCATTCTCAGCAAACTGACAGAAGAGCAGAAGATCAAACACCGCATGTTCTCACTCATAGGCGGGTGTTGAACAATGAGAACACATGGACACAGGGAGGGGAGCACTACACACTGGGGTCAGTTGGGGGGAAATAGGGGAGGGAGGGTGGGGGGTGGGAAGCTGGGGAGAGATAGCAAGGGGAGAAATGCCAGATGTAGGTGATGGGGAGGAAGGCAGCAAATCACACTGCCACGTGTGTTCCTATGCAACAATTTTGCATGTTCTTCACATGTACCCCAAAATGTAAAATGCAATAAAATAAATAAATGGGGAAAAAAAAAAGAATTTGTAAATACACATTAAAAAAAAAAAAAAGACTATCTGTAACCAAGAAAATCATACAGTCTATACAACTTCCTTGCCACCCATATCACAGATGGTGCTTGTGCCTGCCATTGCGGTACCCTAGGGTAGGTCAGTCCAGTCCAGCTCCACCCAGCATCACTTCCTTATTCCAGGGCTGAGGGCATAGCCCTGGCCACTCTGCATTTTATGGGCCAACCCATTGCCTGAGGCTCCAGAGAGCTTCCCCTGGTAAACCAAGATCAAGCATCAACCCTACCGCCACTGCTGCAGCCAACTCTTACTTAAAGTGCCATTTACTGGCCTGGAGGTTGAACTGCACAACCCAATACAAAATCTGCTGCCAGAAATACACAGCACTTGGGAATGAAATAAGCTTTTTAAGGCTTGTGTCAACCCTGCTCTACAAAAGGCCATGAGCCTGTTCATATGCCCTGTATGCTACTACTACAACTGGCATTTGAGAAAGGCATACACTGAGGCTATCTACAATCAAAGAATTTATACAGATTTGCCAGTAAAAGCACCTGGAAGCAAAGCCAAATGATCCTATTCAATATACATTATAGTCACATCCTTAAGGTGGGAAAAAAAAATCCCATTTAAATAAAAGTAAATTATAAAATAAGAAAAAGTGACATTTTCCCAGATAAGAAGAAACCAGCATAACAATTCTGGAGAAGAAACTGGATGTTACACCACCACCAAGCATCCCTAACTTGCTAGAAATGAATCCTAATTAAAAATAAAATTTTGAAATACCAGAAAAATAAATTAAAATATTTATTTAAAGAAGCTCAATGAGATGCAAACCAATACAAAGAAATCTGAAAATTAATTTAGGATATGATCGAAATTTACCCAAGTGATAGATAGATATTTTTTAAAAAGATAGAACTTATGGAAATAAAAATAATTACTGAAGGAATTATGAAGTACCATTGAAAGTTTCAACAATAGACTAGACCAAACAGAATAATCTGAGAACTTGAATACAGGTTTTTCAAAAATACAATCAGACATAAATGAAAAAAAATAACATTTAAAAAGGGATGAAGCCTTCAAGAAGTATAAGACTTCTTAAATAGCTGAACCTATGAATCATAAATATTTCTGAGGGAGAAGATAAAACAAAATATTTTTAAAACCAATTTTTAGAAATAATTGAAGAAAATTTCCCTATTCTAACAAGAGATCTAGACATTCGGATACAAGAGGATCAACAACTTCAGGCAAATACATTGCCAGAAGGACCTCATCATGGTATATAGTCAGCAGATTGTCTAAGGCCAACCTAAAGGAAAACAAACAAACAAAAAACCTAAAATCATAAGAGAAAACATCCAGCAATCTATAAAAGAAAACTCCATTAGAATAACGATGAGCTTTTCAACAAAAACTTTACAAGCCAGAAGAGATTGGGATTCTATTTGCATAGTACTTAAAAAATAAAAAAACAAAACTGTCAACTCTGAATTTTGTATTCTGCTGCAATACATCTCATAAATGAAGGAGAAGTAAAGGTTTTACCAAATAAGCAAATTATGAGGGAATTTGTCATTGGTACTACAAGAAATGCTCAAAAGAGTTCTCAACTTGGAAACACAAGGTCAGTACTAGTTATCACAAAAACACATGAAATATAAAACTCACAGGTCTTATAAAACAGCTAAACAATATGAGGAAGAGAAAAAACCAAAATGACAATATAAAAGAACTCCACCAAATCACCAAGATAAACAGAGAAAAAAAAAAAAAAGAAACAAAAATCTACAAAGCAACTATATGACAATTAACAATATGAAGGAAACAAAACCTCAGATGGCCATATTAATCTTGAATGTAAAAAGATTACATGTTCCACTTAAAAGGTATAGGTTGGTAAAATGTATAAAAGAAATTAAACAACCATATGCTGCCTACAAGAAACTCACCTTACTGGTGAACACAACAGTAAAGAGTGAAGGAGTGGAAGAAGATATTCTATGAAAAAGGAAATCAAAAACAAGCAAATATAGCTATATTTGCATTGGATAAAACAGACTTTATGTCAAAAACAGTAAAAAAAGATAAATAATTATATATTGATAAGATCGATTCAACAAGAAGCTATAACAATCCTAAATATGTACGCATCAACAAAGGAACACTCAGACTTGTAAAACAAATATGACTGAATCTAAGAACTATAGCAATGCGATAACAGTGAGGGACTTCAACATACTACTGACAGCACCAGACAGATTATCACAACAGAAAATCAAGAAAGAAACACTGGACTTAAATTGAACTAAATATCAAATGGACCTAACAGACATCTTCAGAACATTTTACCCTACAAGCACAGAACATATATTCTCATCAACATATGGAATATTTTCCAAAAATAGACCATATATTAGGCCATAAAACAAGTCTCAATACATTTTAAAAATTGAAATCATACCAAGTATCTTCTCAAACCATAGTGAAACAAACCCAGAGATCAATTCCAAGCGGAACTTACAAAACTATACAAATACATGGACATAAACAAGGTTATCCTGAATGATCTTTGGGTAAAGGGTTTAATTAAGAAAAAGATTAAAACATTTTTGAAATGAACAAAAAGGGAGACACAATATAACAAAACCTCTGGGATATAGCAAACGCATTGTGAAGAGAGAAGTTTATAGTGGCAAATGCCTGCATCAAAATCATGGAAAAATCACAAATTGAAAATCTAACATCACACCTTAGGGAAACAGAAAAGTAAGAGCGCACAAACCAATAAGCTAGAAGGAATATAGAAATAACAAAGATTAGAGAAGAACTGAATAGAATCGAGACAAAAAAAATACACAGACTAATGAAACAAAAGGTAGCTTCTTTGAAAAGAGAAGCAAAATTGATAGACTTCTAGCTAGACAAACCTAGAAGGGAGACGATTCAAGTAAACACGATGAGAAATGAGAAAGGAAACATTACAATTGATACCACAGAAATAAAAGTGTTCATCAGAGATTGCTATGAGTAACTCTGCACTCACAAACTAGAAAACCTAAAGGAAATGGATAAATCCCTAGAAACACACAAACTTCTAAAATTGAACAAAGAAGAAATGGAAATCTTGAGCAGGTCAATAACAAGTAGCAAGAGTGAATCAATAATGAAAAATCCCTCAACAAGCAAAGCTCAGAAACAGATCAATTCACAGCTGAATTCTACCTTAAGTACAAAGAACTAGTATCAATATTACTGAAACTATTCCAAAAAAATTGAGGAGGAGGAAGTTCTCCTTAACTTATTACATAAATCCAGTATTACCATGATACTCAAACCAGAAAAGGACATAAGAAAAAAAAGAAAGCTACAGACCAATGTTCTTGATGTGCATACATGCAGAAATCCTCAGTACTAGCACACTGAATCCAATATTACATCTAAAAGATAATATACCACAATCAAGCTGGTTTTATTCGAGAGATGAATGGATGACATACGCAACTCAATAAATGTCATTCACTACATAGATAGCATAAATAACACAACCCATATGATTATCTCAATAGATGCAGAATGAGCATTTGATAAAATACAACATGGCTTCATGATAAAAAACCATTAACAAACTAGGCATAGAAAGAGCATACCTGAAAATAATAAAAACAATTTATGACAAACTAACAAGCAACATTATACTGAATGGGTAAAAGTTGAAAGCATTACTCCTAAGAACTGGAACAAGACCAGAATGCCTATTTTCACCACACCTATTCAGCACAATACTGAAAGTTCTAGCAAAAGTAATCAGGTAAAAAGGATAAATAAATAAAAGGCATCCAAATTGGAGATGAGGAAGTCAAATTGTCACGTTTGTTGATAATACAATAAGAAAACCCTAAGATTCCACCAAAAGATCCCTAGATTTGATAAGTGAATTCACTAAAGTTTCAGTATATAAATTAATAGCATTTTGATACACTGGTACTTATCAAGCTGTGAACAAAATCAAGAAGTCAATCTCATTTACTGAGGCTAAGAAAACCCCCAAAATATAGGCATATATTTATCCAAGAAGATAAAAGATTCCTACAAAAGAAATTACAAAACAATGCTGAAAAAATTGTAGATGACAGAAATAAATTGAAAAATATTTCATGTACATGGATCGGAAGACTCAAAATAATTAAAATGACCATACAGCTCAAAGCGATCTACAGATTCAATGAAATTCCTATCAAAATACCAATGTCATTTTCACAGCATTAGAAAAAGCAATCCTAAAATTCACATGGAACTAAAAAAGATCCCAAATAACCAAAGCAATCCTAAGCAATAAGAACAAAGCTGGAGGCATCATATTACCTGACTTTAAATTATACTACAAAGCTATAGTAACCAAAACAGCATGGTACTAGTATAAAAATAGACACATGGATCAAAAGAACAGAATAAAGAACCCAGAAATGAAGCCACATAGGTGTAGTCACAAATATTTGGGGTATGTCAAAAGAAAAATGGAATCAACTTAGAGTTCCAAATACACAAAGCTGAAAAAATTTGAGCAACAACAACAACAACAACAACAACAAAAAGGCATATTGGATTATAATCTAAATAATAAAATAAATATTCCTGGGTCCATAACAATATAAATAAATGATTAAATACATAAATAAATGGTGTAGAATAGAAAAACTCACATGCATAAAGATTTCAAATAATACATGCAGACACCCTGAGCATAACTTCTCACTAAGTGTTGGCTGTGTATAATAAGCCTTCAAAAAAGTACAGTCTAAAAAAGGGAAAAAAGTGACTACAATGGAGAAACCTGAAAAATACTGTCTCAACCTGTTTTTCAGTGTTGCCACCAATAGTGATGTCTTTGATATTATTTACCTTTGTCATGATAAAAATAGTACTTTATCTCTGTGTTCTTCTCAAAAACCTGAAAGCCCAGCCTAATCATGAGAAAAACATCAAATAAATTTCAATAGTAAAACATAAAGCCAAATTCCTGACCAGTATTCATGAAGGCTTTCAGTTTTATCAAAAATAAGGAACTCTGAGAAACTATCAAAGCTGAGTAACCTAAGGAGACATGAACATTAAATGTAATGTATTATCCAGATAAGATTTTAGAGTCAAAAAAGAACATTAGGTGAAAACTAGAAATCTAAGTATGGATATTATTTAAAATAGTGTATAACATTGGTTTATTACTGTGGCTGTGTTAGTCCGTTTCTTTCTTCTTTTTTTTAAGAGACGAGGTTTCACCATGTTGGCCAGGCTGGTCTCGAACTCCTGACCTTGTGATTCTCAGCTTCCCAAAGTGCTGGGATTATAGGCGTGAGCCACCGCCTCCAGCTTTAGTCCATTTTCACACTGCTGTAAAGAACTTCCTGAGATTGGGTAATATATAAAGGAAAGAGATTTATTGAACTCACAGTTCCACATAGCTAAGGAAGCCTCAGGAAACTTACAATCATAATGGGAGGCAAAGGGGAAGCAAGGCACATCATACCTTGCAGCAGGAGAGAAAGAAAGCAAGAGGGAAACTGCCACACTTTTAAACCATCAGACCTCACAAGAACTCAGTATCACAAGAACAGTCTGAGGGAAACCACTCCCATGAACCAATCACCTCCCACCAAGTCCTTTTTTCGACACATGAGGATTACAATTTGAGATGAGATTTGTGTGGAAGGATGCAAAGGCAAACCATATCAGGGACAAATATTCCACGCTGTTATGATTAATTTTATGTATTAGTTTGGAGAATCAGGGGCTCAGATATTTGGTTAAACATTATGCTAGCTGTGCTTGTAGATGAAATTAACATTTTAATTAATAGGCTGAGTCAAGCAGATTGCTGTCCCTGATGTGGGTGGGCTTCATCCAATCCATTGGAAGCTTGAGTAAAACAAAAGATGAGCTAAATGAGAATTTGCAGTCTTTGCTGATTGCTTAGAAGCTGGAACATGATCTTGTCCTGCACTGAAACTTATACTCAGTAGAATTTCTTGATTCTCAGCCCTTCAGAGAGGAACTGGAATTTATACCATTGTTTTTCCTATTTCTCAGGTCTTTGGACTCAGTCTGGAACTAAACCACCAGCTCTCATGGGTCTTCATCTTGCAGATCACGGATCATGGAACTTCTCAAGCTTCCTAATCACGTGACCCAAGTCTCTCTATATATCTATATCTATAGATAGATATCCAAATATCAATCTCTATATATCTGTAAAAATTTAGAGAGCTATATCTGTGTCTATGGGTGTGTATATATATATATGTGTGTGTGTGTGTGTGTGTGTGTGTGTGTGTGTATCTGTTTCTGTTTCTGTTTCTGTTACTCTACAGAATCCTGACTAATACACTAATAAGTTACAGGCTCAGTGCTATTCCTATTAAACTATCAGGGATGTTCTTCACAGAATTAGAAAAAAAAAAAAAAACTGTTTTAAAATTTATATGGAACCAAAAAAGAGCCTGAATAGCCAAGGCAATCCTAAGCAAAAAGAGAGAAGTTGGAGGAATCACATTACCTGACTTCAAACTATACTATACTATTCAACAAGGCTACAGTACCCAAAACAGTATTGCGCCAGTACAGCATGGTGCAAAAACAGACATATAGAGCATTGGAACAAAAGAGAGCTCAGAAATAAAACCACACACCTAGAACTCTATGACCTTCGACAAAATTGTGAAAAACAAACATAAAGGAAAGGACTCCCTATTACTGGTTATCCACATATGGAAGATTGAAACTGGATCCTTTCTTTATGCCATATAGAAAATTTAATTCAAGAGGGATTAAAGACTTAAATCTAAAACTGAAAACTATAAAATCCCTGGTAACCTAGGAAATACTATTCTGGACATAGGACCTGACAAAGAATTCATGATTAAGACATTAAAAGCAATTGCATCAAAACAAAAATTGACAAATTGGACTAAATTAAGCTAAAATCTTCTGCACAGCAAATTAAACTATCAACCGAGTAAAAAGACAACCTACAGACTAGGAGAAAATTTTTGCTAACTCTTCATCTGACAAAGGTCTTATATCCAGCATCAACAAGGGATTTAAACAAATTTACAAGGAAACAACCTCATAAAAACATAGTCAAAGGACATGAACAGACAAGTGTCCAAAGAAGACATATACATGGCCAGCAAGCACATAAAATTTATCTACATCACTAATCATTAGAGAAACGCCAATCCCCAATACAAACCACAATGAGATACTAACTCACACCAGTCAGAATGGCTATTACTAAACAGTCACAAAATAACAGATGCTGGAAAGGTTGTAGAGAAAAGGGAATGCTTATACACTGCTGATGGGAACGTAAATTAATTCAGCCATTGTGGAAAGCAGTTTGGTGATTTTTCAAAGAACTTAGAATTACCATTTGACCCAGCAATGCCATTATTGGGTATACACATAAAGAAATGTAAATTGTTCTACCAAAAAGACACATGCACGCATGTTAATTGCAGCATCATTCACAAAAGTAAAGACATAGAATCAACCTGGGTGCCCATCAATGATAGACTCAATAAAATAAAATGTAATACATATACACCATGGAATACTATGCAACCATAAAAATTAATTATTTCATGTCCTTTGCAGCAACATGGATGGAGCTGGGGGCCATTATCCTAAGCAAACTAACACTGGAACAGAAAACCAAATACCACATGTTCTCACCAATAAGTGGGAGCTAGATGTTGAGTGTATATGGTCACAAAGAATGGATTAACAGACATTGGAGCCTGCTTGAGGATGAAGGTTCGGGGGAGGACAAGGATCGAAAAACTACAAATAGGATACTACGCTTATTACTTGGATTATTAAATAATCGGTATACCAAATCCTCTCAACATGCAATTTACCTATTTAACAAACCTGAACTTGTACCCTTGAACCTAAAATAAAAGTTTAAAAATATTAATTAAATTTTTTTTTTTTAAGAAATGATGATGTGTGGTATACAGGAATTCTCTGTCTCCTATTTTTGCCCTTTTTTGGTGAGTCTAAAACTATTCTAAAGTAAAAAGTTTAGTCTTCAAAAATTAAATTCATTAACTTTGGTGTAACTCTTCACAGTATTGTAATGTAGTTTAATGAGGCTAACCTATGTAAAGTTTTTAGAACAATGCCAAGCACAAAGTAAACATTAATAAATACTATCTATTATTATTCATGTACCATGTATGTTTATCTTACCAATTTTTTTACAAGACTGCAATTTTCTTTTCTCTGCCTGAGACTTATTATTTATTTTTGTAGTCTCTGGGGATTGATTTTATTATTTCTGCATATGGCAGACTGAAAATTGAAAAAGAAAAGCTAAAATGAATTATTCAATAAATATGTATGGAAAATATATTTTGTATTTTATACTAGTCTGTCTATTACAGAAGTTAAAAAAAACCAGAAAATGTTTTAAAGAAACCTACATCTTATCTGGTGAGACTTATTTTTTATGTTTTTTTTTCTTTGCTATTTTCTATTTTTGAACTTTTTTCACTCTGTCTTCCTCTGAATAGAGCTGATATAAATGTATGAGTTAACAGATAAAAAATAAAAAGACACAGAAGTAATAATGTGTGTCCAGTATGTAAATAACTCTCCCAATTATGCATATAAACTCCTTCTGGGAAGGAATGTTTAAGGGCTGGGTGACCTGAAGTCACACCTTGCATGCTGTGTGCTTTTAGCACATTTCTTAGCCTCTGTATTTCAGTTTATCTCATTTATAGATAAAGATAAAAGAGTGGTTGTTGTGAGAAATAGGTTACATAAATGAGGGAGCTAAAATAAATAATGTGTGCTCAATAAATTGCCAGTAATTGATGCAGTTATTCCAGCAATAAAAATTCATTATTTAATAATTTTGAACCTTGAATGCTGAAGAATAAGTATGTCACTGAATAGGTGAGATGTTGTTAAAAATGTTCTATCATATCTGATTCTGATATATCATGTTAAGTGAGTAGCACCAATTTGCTTTCCAATTAAGGGATTTTCAGAGATCTTTTTCCTCTCTCTATTACAAATAGGACCTCAGTTTAATATCGCACCTAAAAATTATAAATTTGATGCCTGAGATTAAAAATAAAAAAATTCTAGAAATACCAGTACATTTATTACAGATTGTTTTTCACCTTCAAAATAATCTCATGTCTCATCAATGCATTATTCCTCTGCCATTAATTTTCCTCATCTCATCTTTGGTGTCCCATTTGTCTTGTCACTCTTATTTCTCTTGTATCTGTCTGTGACTGTGTACATGTTAAGACCGTCATATTTTATTGCCAATTTTGGTTATGAAGTATATTTTCCGTCTATTCAGGTTTTCCCCCTCAGATTACTTCTGTTTTATTTTTGTATTCATAACCCTTATATTCACAGGTTTAATGACATTCTTAGGCACACAAATGATTTTCTGTCTTTGCTGGCCTCATTCTTGAGAGCATGTGACATTCAGATGAATCTATTTTCACTGAATCTCTTGCTCATCATTTTGTTTCTCTCTTATTTTAATCATGAATTTTTGCAAAGTGGCTCTTAAAATCCTAGTTTCTACGCTTCTCAAAGAAGTAACTGTTTCCTTGCCTGAATCAGTACAAGAAATCTCCCAGTAGCCTTGTTCCTCAGTTTGACGATGATTGTCTATGAAATGTAATATGTATAATGAATTGAAGTTTGCCAAGCCTTTATGTTCCTTGGATTAAGCTGAAATATGAGTTGAAATTTTGTTTGCATTGATGCAGGGGATGATGATTTCAGTGTTAACTTTATTTCACCATATGTCACTAAGCAGCAGTTTTTGGCAGTCTTTGCTGGGGATTCTTCAGTAGCTCAGGTAAAACTGCAAAACTCAACAAAAAAATCCTCTAGTTCACTTCTAAGTGGAAGAGATAGCAGATGCTCTTTCACCGGCAGGAAAGGCACTTATCATGTTGAAAGAATCAATTTAGCACTGAAGATTGCTAATGGGGTGTGCAAGATGAGTCACAATTTATAAGCATTTATGGCAGACGGTTGAAGGCTTTATAACTTAGTGAACTGGGGGCCAAAGGATTGTGTCTTAATCTAAGTGGAAATAGAAAAGATTTAACATCTTTCTTCTCTTCTCGTCAAAAAATAAAGTTTTACTTTTCCTCCAAGGAACGTTTTGTGTGTGTGTGTGTGTGTGTGTGTGTGTGTGTGTGTGTGTGTGTCTAGCTCAATGTGGTGACATTAAAAATGCCAGAGGCCTCATCAATGTCCCTGAGGTAAGGGCCTGCCTTGAAGGGGTGCCGCACTGACCTGATGCCTCTCAGTGTTGAATTTGCCCTGACATGGTGTTTTCGAGGTCAGTCCATCATTGGTCTCATCTGGCTACTCAGATTCCCAGGGAAATAAACCTAGTCTTCAGTGAAAAACTCTGAGTAAAGATTTGGGATTCTAAAGAAGTGAAGTATTTTCTACCGTTCTCTTCCTTTTATTTATAACTTTAAAGAAAGGATTAGCATAAGTCATGGTGGCATTACATAAACAACAAAAAAAAGCAGCTATTGATTGAGTGCCTTCTGTGAGTTAAGGATCTTTTTTTGATGTTTTACATAAATTTTTTCATTTATTCCAGCAGGAGATATTGTTATGCTCATTATAGGGTTGGTGTAAAGCAAGCCTTTCTGAGGTCAAGCAATGTACTTGAAATCACTCAGGTAGTAACAGTGGAGGCTGGGTTTGAACCCAGATTTCTGACTTTAATGTTTGTATCTTTATTCAACTTTTCACTTTGTTAACATGCCCTTCACCACTGTCTTTTCATGTAGGAATATGGTCTACTATGACATAAAGGAGAGAATTTTTCCCCTCCGATTCCTTTTGTCTAGAAAAAACATTTGCACAAGCTAAGCAATCCATATGCTTATTGCCTTCCACAGAGTTGTTCAGAGAAGTAACAACATCAGGCACATGTATCATGTTGATGCTTCAAAACTTGCATCAGTGCCCTATGGAATAAGCCACTCTGGGGACTCTGGCTCTCCATGAGCAACACTTTAGATGTGTAACTTCATCTTTGGCTTTTTCCTTGCCTCTGGTAACATTTTGTGTCCACCGTGAGGTCAACTCTGAAGACTAGTAGAAACATAATGTAACAGTTATTTTAATAAAGACAAATCTGGCTTAACCTTTATAAGCCAGATCTGCTTAAGATCCAGTGGAATACCCTCAAAATTGTCCCTTAAAAGTCCAAACCACACATCTTTATTAGATTCTGCCTCAACCTCTGAATCATATCTCTCATCCCTACCCTTACCAATTCAGCTTCCTTTTGATTGAAATACCATTATTCCCCCCCTTCACTCTTCCTGCCTCTCTGAGAAAAATCCTAACCAACTGCCTTCTTAGCAACTGCTATGTTCACTAACAGAGACTGAAGATTTTCTTGAGCAGTGGAAGGAGAATTGGATAGTTGAAACAAATAGAACATTGTAGAGAAGAGGCAAGCTCATAAGGTGAAATTTTGTGGAAAAGCTACACATCATGAAGTAGAGATGAAGACAGGGAGTGTAGGGAAGAGCCAATGAGGGTTAAAAGAGTGTTACAGCACAGCCAATGAGAGGAATGGATTTGAAGTCAGGTAGCCTGGCTGGACTCAAAGCCAGTTCTAAACTCTCTAACTTTGTGATCTTGGATGTGTTATTCAACTTCCGTAAACCTGAATTTTCTCTTTGAGAAAATTAGGATATTTATACCCATAGGTTCTTGTGAGCATTAAATGAGTTAATCGTCACAAAATAATTAACTGAGGCTGAAGTGTTAACTTAGTACTACCTATGTGGAGTTAATAAAGAATCCTTGTGAGAGAAGATGAGTTACATCTCACTTATCTTTGTGCCTGGCCCATGGTAGGCACACAGTTGACATTTAGTAAACGTTGGTTGAATGAGTGATTCACGTATTTAACAGAATGGATTAGAGAAAAGCATTAGAAAATAAAAGAGAAGTATTACTGAGTATTTGTATCCCCCCAAATTCATACATAGAAGCCCTATATGATGGTGTTTGGAGATGGGGGTTTTGGAAGGTAATCAGTTTTCGATGAGGTCATGAAGGTGGAGACACCATGATGGAATCAGCATCCTTGTAAGAAGAGGAAAAGGAAACAGTTTTCTTTCCTTGCACCATGTGAGGATGCAGTAAGAAGGCTGTCTGTAAGGCAGGAAGAGGGTCTCTTATCAGCACTGAATATGTTGGTCCCTTGAACTTGGACTTCCCAGACTCCAGAAAAGTAAAAAATAAATGCCTGATGTTGAAGTCACTCAGTCTATAATTTTTTTTTTTTTTTTTTCTTTTTGAGACGGAGTCTTGCTTAGTCACAATGCTGGAGTGCAGTGGCACAATCTCGGCTCAGCGCAACCTCTGCCTCCCGGGTTAAAGCGATTCTCCTGCCTCAGCCTCCCGAGTAGCTCGGACTACAGGTGCGCACCACCACGCCCAGCTAATTTTTGCATTTTTAGTAGAGACAGGGTTTCACCATATTGGCCAGGACTGTCTCGATCTCTTGACCTCGTGATCCGCCCACCTCCGCCTCCCAAAGTGCTGGGATTCCAGGCGTGAGCCACCGTTCCGGGCCTGATATTATTTTCTATTAGCTGACTAACACAAGAAGAAACCCCAAATTTCCTGGATATAAAGAACAAGTTAAAAGCAAAATCTATTTCTTTGAATATTTTTATTGAGAGAAAAATGTAACGGTTTCTATTCATTAATTGTCAGTAATCGATATTGCTGTCCCACACTATCAATACCTTCTCTGAGGTCCTTCCCTCAGTTCCTAGAAATGTTTTGTTGTCAGGGTATACTTTATGTCAGGCTTGAGGAGTTTCAGTGGGAACTATCAGGGTTTCTCTAATTCACGGTGAGATTTATAATACTTGATAAATGAGTTCACCCTATGAAAATGCATATTTTAAAATGGTGGCTAACTTTAAAGCCGCCTTATTGAGCACTTCAGATATTTTCAGCAGGAAATTTATATTTTGCAGGGTGAAGGGGACAGGACAATTTCCACAGTTAGCTCCACTGCTGATATCTACGAGCTAAAATTCTTTGTTTTAAAAAATGTGCTTTAGCACAGAGCATTTCTCATAGTCAGTTCTGCCTTTAAGGGAAGATAAGGTGTTTTATTTCCTTGTCTTATGTACAGAAACAGTGAACGTTAGGTTGCATTTAAAGTATTACGTTGATCCAACCAATAACTCCAGGATTTTACTGTAGGGTATTCACATATAATTTCAGGTATGAATTAGTGTTCTCTAATTATGACTCTAATTATCTTTTTATACTCTGGTCAGTTCATTAAAACTGTACTGCTCAGTGGCTACTCTTTTATCTTCTTCAGTACATCCATTGTTGCAACCTTTTTGCCAAATGCTCATCTTCACATATTAAATGGAGGTTTGCCTGTAGTCTGCAACGGGTTATTTTATACATTTTGACACGTTTTTAGTCTAAGTGCGTTGGCTATACCTTAACACATCTTTAAAGACTTAGAGAAAATAATTGAAGCTATTACTAGCAATGCTAAAGTACCTTTCAACAAGGTGGGAAAATGTAAATCTTTATTTCAAGGCTTAAAAGCATTTGCTTTTTTCCTAACAAGAGAACTGCATGGCTTAGGATATTCATTTATTCTAGGGTAATTTTGAAGGTAAGAAATACAGTGAGACTATTTGTTTGGTCTCCATGTATGCGTAACAAGGAGGAGAAGGGGCAAAAACATAAAATAATTTTGAGAAAATAATTCATAATTTTTTATGACTGGTTTTTACTGTGAGTTTAATCATGACCCTCGATATGTTATGTCCTTATCCTAACCCCTAAAACCTGAAAATGTGACCGTATTAGAAAAAAGCGTCTTTGTAGACATAATTAAGAATCTTGAGATTCTTTTGGATTAGCCTCGCATGCCCTAAATCCAATGACAAGTATCCTTTTAATATAAAAGAGAACACAGAGACACACAGAAGAAAACGTGTGTGGGAAAGGCAGAGATGACAGCGGTAGACTTGAGGATGCCAAGGAATGTCTACAGCCACTGGGAGCTGGAAGAAGCGCGATCTCCTCTAGAGACTTCAGGGGAATCACAACCTTGCTGACACCTTGATTTTAAACTTCTGACCTCCAGATCTTTGAAAAAAAAAAAAAGGTATTTCTGTTGTTTTAAACCACTAAGTTTACGATTATTTGTTATGGCAGCTGCAAGAAACTAATGCACTGATTAAACAGGAACTATTCAAGGCATTCGTACTGGCCATATGTCTCTCTCTTGCACAACTTTGGACCTACTGGCCAGTTATTGCTTAGTTTGTCCTTCAATTTCAGACCATCTGATGTCTGCTCCCTGCTAGATTAAGGTTGTGTACCTTTGCCAAGAATACCACAGAAAAAACGTTTCGCCCTTTTAGGGCCATCATATCAGGGTTACATGATATGAACAGGACTTACTACTGGTGATGTTGGCTTTGATCGCTTTTTTTTATGTGGTCTCTGCCAGACTTCTCCACTATAAAGTGGTAATTTCCATCTTCATGACTAGTAAATAGCATGTATGGGAAAACTATACTAAGGCCCCACTTTTCATCCTAATTTTTCTCACTAATTTAGCACCATTCAATGACTCTTACCTGTAATAATTATTACTGTAGTATTGGCACAATGAAGATTTGCTATTTCCATAATTCCTTCCGTGTTTATTAATTGGAATCCTACTCTAAGGAAGGGCTGCTCCTTCTCCCACATTTATTTATTCAATTAGTTAATTATTTCTATCAGAATCAACTTCTTTATTTATATTATTCTAGAGAAAATAATCAAATATGGCAACTATTTATATTCTTTCTCAAACTGTTCCATTTCTGGCCATTGTGCACTCCTGCTGCATGTCCCCTGTGTCATTCCAACATGCCTCTATCCCTTCTGTGTACTTCCTTACTTTCTGGAACCACAAGATATTACTATGGTCTCATTTTGTTTTTTCTCCACTCCAGCCCTAAAATCAGCCATTCTTCAAGAATCCCTAGTTTCTTTCACTGGCAAATGGTATTTAGAATTCAAGATCTTGGTGCCTGGTGTGTTTATTGCTTGTAGGCTCTCTCAGTGGAGAGAAGTAGGGAACATATTTATGCATATACTCACTTCTACATGTGTCTATTTCTCTATGTATATATGTAAATCCACTAGTTCATGCTGATATATTGGATTCTAATTTAATGCTGCAGGGTTTATTCTAGACTATTCCCTTTGAATATTTGTAACTCCTTTTTCCCACAGTGAGAAATTTACCTCTTGTTATCCAAAATACATTTATTTGCTTGATCCTATTACACACATAGTTTCTGAGTTGTTAATCCCTGTCCCTATGGGGAAAAACTACTCACTAGAACAGTATTTGTGTGTACTACTTTTTCAATGCAATCATACAGCATAAAGTTGAAATGTTATGTTCCAATGTTGTTAGGTTAGTATTTATTCCCACTTACGTAATTTTTGTTGTTATTTATTTATAATACAGTTAAATCTGTAAGTTGCTCTTTTTATTCCATTTTAAGCTCCCCTCATGTCCTATTTGATTTAAATTATTTATTTATGTTTTGAGTATGTGAAACATTTCTATGGTTCTAAAAGTCAGAGTGATACACAAAGGTATACTCAGAAGCATCACCCTCTCCCTGTCCTGCTATCCCATTCCCATTCTCTCAATTCTTTAACCTCTCCCCCCTTAAATCTTTAGATAATCAAAGCCATTAGTTTCTGGTTTAAACTTCCTGTATTTATTTTTCAGAAACAAGTAGATGCATTAACATTTTCTTATATTCATTCATTTTCCATACATAAAGGATCTCATACTATTGATACACTGCTGTACTTTGCTTTCTTGGTTTTTTAACTTATTTCTGGAATGACATCATATCAGTTCAGAGACATACTCCTCGTTCTTTTTGTAGGTTCATAATCTTGTGGAGTTATTATAGCTTATTCAAACATCTTACTCAAACGGGTCCCCATGTGGCCTTTTCTGTATAAGCATCAAAGAGTTTACTTGACTTAAACTGGCATTATCAGTTTTCTAGGTAAGAGTTTGTATGACTTACTCTACTATGGCAGGTTACATGTTTGCTCCTTTTTCCAGTAAAAGGATTATACTTCTCTCTAATGTACAGAGTGATTTTGTGGTTTGCTTTGGCCAATAACATGCATACAGAAATAAAATGTGTACTTTATAGGTTTTAAGAACTAGTTCTGGTTCCCAGGACACTTTGTTCCTCTGCCACAAGATGGGCAATGATTTGTTAGCGTTTGCTCTGTCAGACAGGCTACACTGAAGACGGTATAGAGCAGAGCTGCAGCCACGGCATGGTGGTTGTGAAATGTGATCAAGAAATAGGGCTGGTTGCAGTGGTTCATGCCTGTAGTATCAGCATTTTGAGAGGCCGAGGCAGTCGGATCATGTGAAGTCGGGAATTTGAAACCAGCCTGGTCAACATGGAGGAACCCTGTCTCTACTAAAAATACAAAAATTAGCTGAACGTGGCACATGCCTGTAATCCCAGCTACTTGGGTGCCTGAGGGAGGAGAATCACTTGAACCCGGGCAGTAGAGGTTGCAATGAGCCAAGATCACGCCATTGCACTCTAACCTGGGCAACAAGAGCAAAACTCCGTCTCAGAAAAAAAAAGAAAGAAAGAAAGAAAGAAACCATCATAGTTATAGGCCACTGAGACTTGGAATTTTATGTTAGTATAACATAATTTAGCCTAACCTTCTTGAAATTACTAAGTGTCATGTCACATACGAGTCAAAGTAATAAATAGAATCTGTATCTTCTGTCTCAGTTTCCATGGTTTGTCATAACAAGACACCACAGAGTGAGATTCTTAAATAGCTAACACTTACTTCTCATAGTTCTAGAGGCTAGTGGTCCAAGATCAAAGTGTTGGCAGGGTTGGTTCCTGGTAAGATCTCTCTTTGCAGCTTATAGATGTCTGAGTTCTCATTTTGTCCCCATAGGCCCTTACTCTGTACATGTTCAGTGAGCAGAAGGCATCTCTGACGTTGCTTTCTCTTCATAGGAGGATGTTAGCACTATCATATTAAGGCCCGATCTTTATGATCTCACTTACCTTTAAGTATTTCCTTAAAGGCTCTACCTCCAAATACACACACATTGGGGGCTCAGGTTTTAACATGCAAATTTTGGGTTGCATAATTTGCCCTATAACATGTTCTCACTAGGAATTAATTTGTTGGGAAATTTTGAAAATGCACTTTCAATGTACCCTAACCATAATCATTATTCAATATGAAATATGAACTTATTTATATCTCTAATATATAATTTTATTTTAAAATTTTATTCAATTGGTTAGAAATTACATTATTGATAATATACATTAATGTTTCTCAAAAACTTTGGCTTGGTTTATGTTCTTTATGTTAAAAAATTTTCCTAGGTGCATGTATTTTGGTAATTCAGAAACGTACATTCTTAAGGTGGTAATTGATTACTACTTATATATAATTTTATTATACTTAAAAATTTTGTCTATTCTTAAGATGTAAGAGTTGGCGTTGTGTTTACATTTTTCTCAAAGAAAATGCGGAGTAATATAGCAATTCATGTAGCTCTTTAACTATATAATCTTGATCAGTATCCTTCCTGGAAAATGGCAATAAGATTATGTACCTCACAAACCTGTTTTCAGGATGCAATGAGCTGGTTACCTATGTAAAGTCTGTAGCCCTATGTGAGTGTTTTATAAAGTGATCTATAGAATAAAAATAAAAGATACCTTGATTATATGACCATAAAACCCATCATTTAATTTAATCATGCAAATTAATTTAAAGACATCTGATAGCTAATAGAAATAACAATGAATTTTTCTTTGAATATAAAAAATTATAAGACTTCTTAGGTTTTATGGTGCTTAATCTATAATATTCTCTATTTCAGGGAGAAAAATATGACTTCAAGGCAAGATTGTGTAATATTATGCTTTTGCCTTTTCTCCACTCCAGCCCTAGAATCAGCCATTTCTTCAAGAATTATTATTTCAAGATGATTGTTTCATATCCTAGACTAAGATCTGCAGGAATGGGTAGCATGAAAAAAATCTTTATAATTATGAGCAAACTTCCCATCACTCATTTTATGTAAAAATAAATAAAGCTAGAAATATTTTCTGCTAAAATGATATGAAACTGCTCTACATGGCTCTTTGGCAAGAGTGTCTCTTTAACCTAAAACGTAAGAAGAGAGTTTTTATTTTCCTCTTTGTTTATAGCTATCATTTAATTTAACAATGGCCTCTTCTAGGCACTCCTAATTTTTTTGTCTACTCCTTTTCCTTCTAATGTATGTGGTTAGGTAATAAGAGTATTAATTATATCACTTTAATTGGATTACATCTGAGCATCCCTCAGAAGTTTTATTCCATTGATTACAATAAAAGTAAATTCTTTATTTTACTCCTAAATGATGGTAATGATTCATGACTGGACTTACGAGAAAAGCTTTAGAAATATAAAAAAGTAAACAATTTCAAAATTATAAAATTACTAAATTCTTCAAAAATTAATATTACTAATGATGTTTTTGAAAATAGGGTGCTCCCCCCAGTCATTTTGAATACCTTTTATGAATATCTCTATCACAGAAATATACGTAAACATGATTTATACTTTAACAGTCATGATGAAGTCACTATACTGGAAGTTGACCAGTTCCTATAAGCTCACATTCAGATTCTCCCCTCTTTTCTTTATGTATTAGCTTTCTAAAAATTATTTGTGTTGTATGTTTCTTCTATAATTTAATTTTTGAAGAAAAGTCCATATTTTCTGCATTTGACTTTTTCTTTAATGCCCAGTAGATTACTTTTTCCAAAATTTATTTTTAAGAAATCATTTTTTGGTGTAATTTAAAATACATAGTATTTGTAAAAGGAGAACCTGAGCAAGGTGAATACATCTAAATGGGGTTGAGAGACAGTCCAATCCTGGATGTAAGAACCCTAGTCAAGTGTGGATGGAGAGATGTGTGGAGCAGCACAGGATGTCAGAGCCTGACTGGGGTGAATCAGGAAGAATGGGATACTTATAGACTGAGTGGCCCAGCACCTGGTTTTGGAGTTTCAGTGGTGTAAGAATGACATTCAGGCAAGGAAAAGTGGAGGCTGAGTTCCAGTGTGAGGTGTCATAGTCCAAATGAAGTGAGGAGATTATCTGTGCAGGAGGCAGCTGCAATGAAAACTTGGCAAAAAGGGTCCAAAATGGATTGAGTATCCAAGAGACGTTGGAGTATAGAACTCTTGGCAATAGGAGATTGGTTGCATTCAGGGAAACTGATCAAATAAGTTCCTATATTAAAGAAAATGAGGACCTTGGATAACAAGGATGAACAGGGAGAAAACTAGAATGAACCTGTGGTATTGGATTGGAATTGGAGATATTGGTGAGAACTCGTGGATTCCAATATATCTAAAGACAAATTTATTAAAAAATAATCCCAGATACAGTTTTGTACATGTATATACATGAATGTTTATGTGCATTTGTGTGTATATATGCATGTGTATGTATGTAGGTATGTGCAAGTCTACCTAAAAACATGCATGTACACAAGATCTCTGTCCATGGAAAGGTCTAAGGAGCAGATTACTCTAACAGCAAGGAGCACATTTAGCCTGGGAAACAAAAGCAAGACTCTGTCTCAAAAATAAATAAATAAAAGAACCTAGTTTTTAATTCTAATTACCATCTCGCTAAAATAGACCAAGAGTCCTTGAGCAATAGGTTATTCTAGGTTTGAGCCAGGAAAAAAAATGAGATGGACATGAATAGCTTCTTGTGTTAAAAAGTAAGGAACTGCTCAAAAATTTGAAAGAACACATCAGACTCACACAGAAACCAGTTTGAAAGGACACAACTGGCAAGATGTTGAATGATTGGAGCTTCAAAATACATGATAATCATGATTAAAGTTTGCTGAATAAAATAAGAATTAATAAATACATACCAAAATTAACCAATAAATAGAAATATTAGTGAGAACAAGATATTTGATGAACTACAAGTACTTATCCACCAAATATTTAATCAATGTAAAAGAAAAAAAATGTAATATTATAGTGGAAAGACTTGGGAGATACCATTTTTATTAAGTAATCAATGTTAACAGCATCAGTAATGAGAAATTGAAACTATGTGCCAACTGATGGAAGTTAGAATGTAGTATCACATCTGTGATTCTATTTAAAGATGTAGAACTTCGATGTAACAATGAGGAAACATTAAACATACCAAATTGAGGAACATCCTTCAAATAACTGGCCTATAATCTTCAATTTTCATTTTAGACTCGAGGGTACATGGGGAGATTTTTTACAAGGGTATATTTCCTGATGCTGAGGTTTGGCTTCTACTGATCCTGTCACCCAGATAGTGACAGTGCCCAGTGGGAAGTTTTCTAGTACTTGGCCCCCTCTCTCCCTCCCCACTCCCCTCCTTTCCTTCCTTCCCTTTTTCCTTCCTTCCTTCTCATCTTTTTGTTTGCATGTCCCCAAGGTTTAGCTCTCACTTATAAGTGAAAACATGTGGTATTTGGTTTTCTGTTTCTCCATTAATTTTCGTAGGATAATGTCCCTCTGCTGCATCTATACTGCTGCAAAGGATACGGTTCTACTTTTTTTAATTGCTGCATATAAAAATTGTGTGTATGTACTGAATCTTCTTTATCTAATCATATTTTGATGAATTCCTAGGTTGGTTATATGTCTTTGCTATTGCAAATAGTGCTATGATGAAAATGTGATTGCATGTGTGTTTTTGGTAAAAATTTTTTTTTTTGAGTATATAACCAGTAATGGGATTGCTAGGTCGAATGATAGTTCTAATTTTAGTTATTTGACAAATCCCCAAACTCCTTTCCACAGTGGCTGAACTAACCTACATTCCCACCACAGTGCATTAAGTCTTCCCTTTTTCTGCAGCCTTGCCAACAAGCAGACAATAAACATGAAAAAGTGCTCACCATCGCTAATCACCAGAGAAATGCAAATCAAAACCACGATGTGATATCGTCTCACACCAGTCAGAACAGTCAGAGTGGCTATTATAAAAAAGTTTCTTTATTTTGATTATTCAAAGGAAATAAAAAGGAATAGAATAACCAGATAAAAAAGAGAAAAGGAGTACTTTGTTTTATTCTTTAAAAAGATGCCATCCTATTCTATCAGAGATAGATTGAAATTTAGACATTTTTACATAAATATTTTGTGCATCACTTTATAGTTAACTTCTGAGTATGTCTAAATTTTTCTTAGTGCTGTGAATGGTTATAATTTTTATAAAAGATTTGGAAGAAAAACGTGTGAGTAATAACTGAAAGAGTGAAAAGTACCAGTATTTGCAAATACTATAAATGTTAACATCAAAAAACTCAAAACAGTAATATTGAACTATTGAATGAAACAAATAAAAGAGGAGTAGGATGTCCAGAATGTTTGAGTGAAAAATGGGAAGTTCTCTCCCCAGAATACATGAAGGTAAAACTGAGCAAAATCCTCAAACACGATCATTTAAGTACTAAGAACTTGACAAAAGTAATAAAATAATTTAAGATGCATGTCTACTAAATCTTGGGAACAAAAGTGAAAGTCTGTGGTGATTTCGCCTCACACTGCTTTGGTATTCCCCCTTCCAGGTTCATGAAATGAAAGTTCTGTATCGAAATTCTAACGAGGCAGACAGAGCAAGCTGTGAGGTCTGGCAGGTCTCTTGCCCTGCCTGATGGGAATAACTTCATTCTGAGTAGAACATGAAAAATTCCATGCCTAGAAGCCGTATCAAAAATAACGATATCAAGGGGCTAACATCGGCGAAGCCCAACATTACAGCTATCCTGAGGTTATAGTAGTAGCTGGGCAAAGTAGAACTTATGGGAACCAGAGAGGCAAAGAGGAATTTGCTAAAAACCTACTTATCTCTGGCGTTCTGGAAACCCATGCACATGTGAAAGGTTAAGCCCATTTAGGTGAGATAAAAAGGGCTTTGACAAGCTGTTCATTGTTAGCTGAATATAATGTCCTGAGAATACTGAAAACATAAAATGGGAAAGACTTGAAAAGTGCCTGAATTTTGAAAGTACTTTGGAAGTTATGCACAAATTCATTGACAATGTATATAAGCCTTTCTGGGACAAGGTGGTAAGTAAAATCTCTGACTATCACTGGCTACCCACTAAGGTATGCTCACCCAGAGATAACCCTAGGAAGCCAAGGCTATAGATAAAAAAAAGAATTAAAAAGTAATTGAGAGGAGATATCAGAAGGTATATATGATGAAAGAAACAGTCCAAATAATTAGGTAATTCACTATATAAATAACGAACAAATCAACACCAGATTAGAGGAAAGAACTCAGAGTTAATACAATGCATATTTTAAAATTAAAGTTTTTAACAACAAGTTAAGAGACATGCAAAGAAAGAATAATATGTGACCCTACAGAGGAAAAAGAGCAGATAATCAAAACAGTTTCTGTAGGAACACGGAGGTAAACTAGAAAACACTTCAAAGCAACTGTTATACATCTGTTCAAACAACTAAGGGAAACCATGTTTGAAAATTTAAGGAAACTTTAACGAAAATAATTTATAAAATACATAATATCAATAAATAGAAAATGTAAAAAAACCAAGTAGAAATTCTGGGAAAAAGAATGAAAAAAAATAAAAAGATTTTGAATGACATCAATACATATATGCAATGGTAGTTCAATAAGAAGAGAAAAAAATAGACACAAATTATCTGAAGAAATAATGGCTAAAAATTCCACAAATCTGATGCAAAGTGTTCATTTACACATTTTAAACCTCAACTTTGAGTCAGATAAACATACATGTATCTATTCCTAGACTGATCATAGTAAAACTTGAAAGACAAAGGCAAAGAAAAAAATATTGAAAACAGCAAGAGAAAAAAGCACTAGTCACATCTAAAGGAAATGTAATAAGATTGATGGATAACTCCTCATCAGACACAATTGAGGCCAGAAGAAAATGAGGTGACATGTTCAACATGTGAAAAAAAAAATTCCGTCAACCAAGATTTCTATATCTAGCAAAAGCATCCTTCAAAAATAAAAATAAAATAATGGCATTTTCAGTAAAACAAAGGCTGAGGCAATTTGTTGCTAACAGACCTGCCTGACAATAAATACTAAAGATTTTTCAGGTTGAAAGAAAGTGACATCAGGTGACAATTTGAATCTAGATGAAAAATTAAAGATCACTAGGAAGGCTAATTACACGAGACAATAATATCACAAGGAGGTGGGTGGTCATTGAGCTTTATAGGAACAACAAACTGCTACCAGATTGTCAATCAAATACACAAGAATAAAGTATGATCTATTAAAAAAAATCAGTCTATCAAAATTACAAACTTTTTTTTTAATTTCCAAGGATAACATTTAGAGAATAAAAGGATAAGCCATACACTGTGAGAAAATATTTGCGAATTATATGCCTGATAAAGAAAATTTGCCTGGAATATATAAGGAAAGAATATTTACCTAGAATATGTAAGGAAACTTTATAACTCAATAATAAGACAAACAATGGCTTAAAATAATCAATTTATTTGAAGAGCCATTTCACAAAAGATTACATAAAATGTTCAATAAGCACATGAAAGCATGCTTAAGTTTTTTTGCCATTATAAAAAATGCATGTGAACACCACATCTTGTGAAATGACTGTATCAAAAACAATAAGCAGTAACAATTCTTGCCAAGCATGTGGAAGAACTGGAACTCTCCTACATTCTTCACTGCAATGCAAAATGTTGCAGCTACCTTAGAAAACAGCTTGAAAGTGATATGTAATGTTAAACATACTTTACCATATGACACAGAAATATCACACCTAAATTTCTACCAAATAGAAATAAAAAATATGTACATACAGAGGCCTGTATATGAGTGTTCATAATGGCATTTTAAATAATGGTCAAAAAGCAAAAACTGTACAAATGTTTATCAATGATGAATTGGATGGACAAAATATGACATATCCATCCATGTAATGGAATATGATTAATCAATAAAATGGATAGAATACTGATGCATAATACAACATGGATGAACTTCAAAAGATTGTGCTAAGTGGAAGAAGACAGACACAAAATTACACATATTATATAATTCTGCTTATATGAAATTTCCATATATGAAATAGCCAAATCTATAGTGACTAACAGAAATTAGGTTAGTGATTGCCTGATGCTGTTTAAGAGAGAGCAAATGAGTATTGGGGTAAAGAAAACATTCTACCTTTTCTTGTGCCTGTGGTTGTACAATTTTGTGTATTTAACAAAATTTATTGAATATTCAAAATGAATTAATTATATAATATGCAAATCATTTTCCATGTGGTAGGCTGAATAATGATATCAAAAGTCATGGAGATCCTAATTCCTTGTAACTGTGAATGTTATCATATATAGCAAGTGGGACTTTATAGGTGTGATAAAATTAACAATTTTGAGATTTAGAGATTGTCCTGGATTATTCAGTTGACATCTAACTGTAAACACAAGTGTCTTTATAAAAGGAAGATAGAGAGTATTTTGATGACAGAATTAGGGAAGGCAATGTGATGATGAAAGCAGGTATTGGAGTGATGTGGCCACAAGCCAGGAAGTGCCAGCAGCCATATAAAATATGAAAATGCAAGAGACAGATTATCCCTGGAGCCTCTGAAAAGAGCCAGCCCTGGCAACACCTTGACTCTGTGATATTGGTGAAAGAATAGACACACACATCAATAGAATAGAATCCAGAATGCAGAAACAAACTCCCAGAGATACGTCTGTCTTGGTTCATTTAGTGCTGCCATAACGGAATACCTGAGACTGGGTAAGAAACGAATTTTATTTGTCTCAATTTTTGTGGCTAAGAGCATGACATCAACATCTGCTCAGTTTCTGGTGAGGGCCGTGTCTTGTGGTAAGACATGGCAGAGAAGCAAATCAGCCTGTAGGCATGTACAGAGAGGAAGAGGACCAAGGCAACTGACTCACTTTATAACATTCCACTCTAGCAGTTACTAACTCAGTTCTGAAAGAGGAAGAACTCACTCATTTATTCCCCCACAACTGTGTTTATCCTTTTGTGAGGGTGGTTCACTTATGAACCAAATGCCTCTTAAAGATACTTTCACCTGATACGTCTGCATTGGGTACCAAACATCCAAACATAAGTTTGGATGACAGCAGAGCATATACATATCATAGCAATGCCCAACTGATATTTGGCAGAATTGAGAAAACATTTTGATTGAAGAAGACTCACTTTTTCAACAAATGATACTGAAACAATTTCATATCTACATGCAAAAAAAAAAAAAAAAAAAAAGATCCTGAACATATTTCTCACACTTTATACAAAAGTCTCTTGGACATAAGTATGTCATGTAAAACCATGAAACTTTTAGAAAGAAACTAAGAAAAAGTCTTTGAGGCCGGGTGCTGTGGCTCACACCTATAATCCCAGCACTTTGGGAAGCTGAGGCGGTGGATCACGAGGTTAAGAGATTGAGACCATCCTGGTCAACATGGTGAAAACCTGTCTCTACTAAAAATACAAAAATTATCTGGACATGGTGATGTGCACCTGTAGTCCCAGCTACTTGGGAGGCTGAGGCAGGAGAATTGCTTCAACCCAGGAGACGGAGGTTGCAGTGAGCTGAGATCACAGCATTGCACTCCAGCCTGGGTAACAAGAGCGAAACTCCATGTCAAAAAAAAAAAAAAAAAACATTGAGACTTGGGACTAGCAAAGAGTTTTTGGGCTGAGCACCAAAAGCATGACTCATAAATGAAAATATTAGTAAATTATACCTCATCAGCATTGGAAAATTTTACTCTGCATAGACCATGTTAATAGGATGAAACGACGTAACTGAATGGAAAAAACATATTGGCAAACTGTATATCTGATTAAGATTAGTATCTTGAATATATAAAGAACTCTCAATAATCAACAGAATTTTTAAAAATTTTATTGTAAAACGGGCAAAAGAAATAGAGAGATATTTCATTGTATGTAGTACAAAAGGCCAATAATGATATAAAAATACTTATCATCCTTAGCCATTAGGAAACTGCAAATTAAAACCACAGTTAGACATCACAATTTTTTTTAACAGAAAGACTAAAATAAAGGTGATAGTTTTGTGATGCATAATGAAATTTATTCAACAATGGATTGCATATACAATGGTGGTCTCATAAGATTACAGTGGAGCTGAAAATTTCCTGTTGCCTAGTGAAGTCATAGTCATTAAAACATCCCGGTGTTTGTGGTGATACTGATGTAAACAAACCTACTGCACTGCCAATTGGATAAAAGTGTACAGTAATGTCCTAGGCCTTCACATTCACACACTGCTCACTCGCTGACTCACCGAGAGCAACTTTCAGTCTTGCAAGCTCCATTCATGGTAAGTGCTTTACACAAGTGTGCTACTCTTCAAATCTTTACACATTATTTTTACTGTTCCTTTACTATGTTTAGCTGTGTTTAGATATAAAAACACTTACAACTGTGTTACAATTGCCTACCATATGCAGTATAGTAACATGCTGTAACAGACTTGTAGCCTAGGAACAATGATATTATATAACCTAGGTATACAGTAGCCATCTAGGGTTGTTTAAGTACCACCCCATAATGTTCACACAATGACTAAATTCCCTAACAATGCATTTCTCAGAATGTATCCACCTTGTTAGGTGAAGCATGACTGTATTGACAACACTCAATGCTGGCAAGTACAATAAACTAGATTACTCATGCAATGCTGCAGGAATGTAAAATGGTATAGCTACTCTGGAAAACAATTTGACACTTAAAAAAAAAAAAGAAAAAACTCAGCATGTAGCTACATATAACCCAGAAATTTCACTCCTGGACATTTATCTCAGAGAGATAAGTACATATGTTCACGCACAAAGAAATCTATGTAAGGGTATTTGTATTAGCTTTATTTTGAATTGCTGCAAACTAAAAACAACTCAGATATCTTTCAATGGGTGAATGATTAAAAATAATAAAAAGAAAAAAAGCTATGATGTAATCATACCGTGAAATGCCTCTCTGCAATAACCAGAAGTAAATTATCGATGTACACAGCAATCTCATTGGATATCCAGATAATTATATTGAATGAAAAAAGCTAAACTCAAGGAATTACACACTGTAAAATTCCATTTATATAACTTTCTTGAAATGATACAATTATAGAAACGAAGTAAAGCTTAGTAGTTGCCAGTTGTTAGAAAGCGAGTGAATGGAGGAGAGAAATAATTATGGCTATGTAAGAACAACAAGGGAGATCCTTCTAGTGATGGAACTGTTCTCCTTGTTGATTTTATCAGTGTCGATATTCTGGCTGTGAGATTATTCCACAATTTTGTGAGATATTACCACTGGGAGAAATTGAGTACAGAGTACATGGAATGTCTGCTATTTCTTATAATTGCATGTGAATCTATGATAATCTCAAAATAAAATTTTTACCCAAAATTTATTGAAAAAAAGAGAATGAAGGAACAAATCAGAAAATGGAGAATCTATTTGTAGTTTATATTTCTACCAGGGATATAATAAATTCCTACACATCAATAAGAAAAAGACGACAATTCAGAAAAAAAAATGCTGAGTAAGAAACTTGAATATGTCTTTCACAGCAAGGATAGAAACATGATTAATAAACATATGAAAAAGTGTTCAACCTCATTAATAGGCAAATACAAATCATATTCTAATTTTTATACCACTACAAATAACCAGAATGGCTGAATTTAAAAGCTTGACAACGCCAAATATTGGTGAGGATGTGGAGTGACAACTCGTAGCATTGTTAGTGGGAGTGGGAGTAACTATTTTGTAAAGCTGTTAAAGATCATTAACAGTAATTGTACATTTGTCACCAAGTAATTTCACTTTTAAGTATTAATGCGCAAGGATGAATGCACGTGTGATTACTTAGAAGACCGTTTTTGTAATCATTCTAAACTGGAAAAAAACAAATGTCTATCCATATTAGAAAAGATCACATATTATGATCTATTCATATAATAAAATCCTGAATATGTCAGCAATAATAACGAACCAACAACAATCACATGTACCAGCATGAATTAATGTTTCACATGTAATATTGAGGGAAACAAGCATCAACAGACATACTGTGTCCTTCTTATACAAAGGCCAAAATTAGGCAAGACTAAATTGCACCATAGAATTCAGGTTGATAGTTACTTGTAGTGTTTGAATAGAGATTTGGAGTAGCATAAAAAAAATTTTGGATTATTAGAAATATTGTGTTTCACACCTCTGTGCTTACTTTTGTTCATTCATTGTGCTATATAGTACAGCACTTTTATGTGTGTACTTTTATATATGTATGCTACAGTTCTACGAAAATATGAAAAAATAAAAGTTAATAGTTGGACACAAAGCACACTTTTATCGAGTAAAAACAACAATTTATAGGCCTTGTCTCTGGTTATTGTCAAATACAATTGAATATAATTTTTAAGTCATTGAAATTTTAAAAGCATTTTATCATGTGTAAAATAGTCAAATGGGATTGTGATTCTGGATCAGAATAGTCATTACAAATGGGATTACAAAGCTTTTTGGAAGCAATAAAAAGTGGCACATGTCATTATTAAAATTTTGAGTAACAGCAAAATCTGTACTCATAGGAAAAAGTATTCTATGTGTGCTTACATTAGAAAGCAATATGACTAAAATTTTAAAAATAATCAGTTATTTAAAATTTTTAATAGTAAATCAAGGACAAAAGGAAGAAAAAGCAAATAAGTGAAATTAATAAAAAATAAATTATCCAAAGTTTGGGTGAATACAATATTTTTCTTTTGAAAACATGAGGAAAGTAATATATCCCACATGATCTCAAGGTAAAAAAATAAAAAAAAGAAAGGAAGAATATATAGTAGGTATGCAAAAGACAGACATTTCCAAAGGCACAATGAAAATACTGTTCTTAACCCTTTGGAAACAAATTTGAAAGACTAGGTTTTCTACCTAATTTTAAATTTAAATTATTAAAATAAACCAAGGATCATGAAGAAAACTTGAAAAGACTTTTAAGAATGGGAAGAGAATTAGAGCTCAATCTTAAAACAAGCACTATCAGCTGGCCTTTTCACAACTGATTTCTTTCTCACGTTTAATGGATTTTTAGAACTTCAAATACTATTTAAGGTATATTTAACAATAGAAAAGATAGAAATCACCTAATTAATTTTATGAGGCTAAAAGAGACAGCATCAAAAATTATAATCTCATTTACATATATTGAATGTAACTTTTAAACACAATTTATTGCAAACTTAAACTCATACAACTTGAATATAATACAGTTAAGAGGAAAATACACACAAGTAATAAAATGAAAACTGCAAAAATCTTATTGAAGGACATAAAACAATATTGAAAATGCAAAATAAATAATGATCTTGGGTGAAAAAATACACAATAAAATGTAAGTTTTTTAAACATAAATATATAAATTTGAAACAATTTTATTTAGGAGTTCTACATTTTTTTTCATATTTTGGAGTTAAATTAAATACTACTAAATTTTAACTGGAAGAATAGATAGACAAAGAACAGTAGGAGCAAATGGTATGTAGTAGCAAATATGAGACTTTTTCTTCAAGTGAGAATAAATTTATTAAGAAAGTAAAGACATAAAAAAATAGCTACCATATAAGCAGGGCAGCCCCAAGGCCTGCTGGTTGCCCATTTTATGATTTTTTAATATTTTTTATTTTTATAGGTTTTTGGCGAACAGGTGGTATTTGGTTACATGAGTAAGTTCTTTAATAGTGATTTGTGAGATTTTGGTGCACCCATCACCTGAGCAGTATACACTGAACTCAATTTGTAGTCTTTTATCCCTCATCCCCTTCACCATTTGCCCTGAGTCCCCGAAGTTCATTGTATCTTTCTTATGCCTTTGCATCCTCATAGGTTAACTCTCAGTTATGAGTGAGAACATAAGGATGTTTGGTTTTACATTTCTGAGTTATTTCACTTAAAATAATAGTCTCCAGTTCCATCTAGGTTGCTGTAAATGCCATTAATTTGTTTCTTTTTATGGTTGAGTAGTATTCCATCATGTATACATACAAAAATTTCTTTATCCACTTGTTGGTTGATGGGCATTTAAACTGGTTTCATATTTTTGCAATTGCAAATTGTATTGCTATAAACATGCAGATACAAATATATATTTCATACAATGACTTCTTTTCCTCTGGGTTAATGCCCAGTAATGGAATTGCTGGATCAAATAGTGGACTATATTTTAAAGCTACTATAATCAAAGCAATGTGGTATTGACAGGGGCTTGAGAAGTTGTAGGAAAGAAAATTCAGAAATATATTACACTATATATGAGGCTTCATTGAAAATAACAAACATTGAATTTAACAGTTGTCTCAATAAACTATTCCACAGAAACTAAGATTAGATTATGTATCACATTTCATATGTAAAAAGTATTTCTATATGAAATAAAGACATTTTACTTAAATTAGTAAACATCTTTTGATTTGTCCTAAGGGTGGGACAAATATTAGGTAAAAATGTATGTACAAACACAACATATAACTTTCATTTGCAGCAATACTTACTTAAGAGACATCAAAATGAATGCTAGTTCTAGACAACATACTAAGAACTTTGAGCAACTCAAACACAAGGAGCATCTCACCCATTCTAATGAAAAACTGTTTGCTGATAATAAACAATGATACTTGTTTTAAATAAGGAAGTGCTGATGTGTAGGACCATTTATTCCTATGCAAGGAGCATTTTCATAACACAACAAATTTCTTGTTTCTATCACCAGTCCCCTCAAAAGAGTGGCTTAGTGAATTTAACTGCTGTGTTTTCATGCCTGGCAAAGATTTAAATCTGTGGTCACTGACTTAATTACTATAGACCTTTTTTTAACCCCCTTTAAACACAATTTATTGCAAACTTGATATGCATGATACCCATGTCAATTCTGATGGTTTGTAAGGACCTGAATATGCTACAGAGTAAAGCTTCAAGTAGGTGTGCAGTGTATCATTTTGAGAACATTTCTGTCTTTGTGAAAACATCTCAACAAAACTATATACTATATTAATGAATAATTCTAAAACATAGACTCATTCAACGAGTTCTCACTTAAGTGCCAGAACAAAACATTACTGCTTGCTTATACAAATCAGAAATATATTAACATGCTGAATGTTTGTTCATAAATTTGGTAAACCCCATTTTGCATGCATGGCAGTATTTATTCCTCCATGTCTTTTAGTATTTGTGTATTGTCTTATCTTAAATGTTTCTGTTGATAATGTGTTTTTCAGTCTTGGGGTTACCTTATAACTTCTTGTGTAGTAGATGAATCTTAAAATTTATATAAGGACCAAAATATGTCCTTTTTTTGTTTATTACTAGAAGACTTTGTCATTTTGACTGACATGACAAGCCAAAACAGCTGGTTTGACTGTAAATAGCCATCTTACATATGGGCTTACCTAGGATAGGATCTTAATATGGGCTACAGAAGAAGACATATGAGTCTGACTAATAATGTTGATACTTCTTCTAGAAGAAAATGTTCCTTATTTTTATGTCTTCTATCATTAACTTTGTCTCTTTTTTCTAGCATATGAATGTGCTAGAGGGGCAAGGCTTTACATTCAAATGATCATATAAAGTTGTGTGTGTGTGTCTGTGTGTGTGTGTGTGTGTTTAAATTAAAAACATTTTCTTTTAAATCTTTAATAAATTCAAAATAGCTTTAAATGTATGAAACCAAGAGCTTTTACTCATATTTATATTTATTGTGGTATTTATACCAATTGTTTTAGAAATTAAAAGTTGGGAAGCCAAGACGGGTGGATAAACTGAGATCAGGGGTTTGAGACCAGCCTGACCAACATGGTGGAACCCTGTCTCTACTAAAAATACAAAAATTAGCTGAGTGTGGTGGCACACACCTTAGTCCCAGCTACTTGGGAGGCTGAGGCAGGAGAATCACTTGAACGTGGGAGGCAGAGGTTTCAGCGAGCCAAAATAGCTCCATTGCACTCCAGCCTGGGGCCTGGGAAACAAGTGCAAAATTTCATCTCAAAAAATAAATAAATAAATAAATAAGGAAAAGAAAAAGAAAAGTTTCTATTGATCTACAAGAAATATAATTTAACATGAGTATGTTTTCTTCTTAATAGTAGTACATAAACACTTAAATTGTCACTAAATATTGTTCTGTTCTATCATTTCTTTCCTGAAAAATGAGGTGATTTTAAAACATTTTAATGTTCTTTCCTTTTTGCCTTCTAATTATCAAGAGTTCTTATTCCTAGTTATTGTTATTTTTCAATATTCAATTTCATTTGCTACACTATTTAAATATTATATGTGAGTAGAAAGTTCTATAACCAATGGTTAACCGGCATGTAATAAAAACCAAAATGACCTGGGCATTCAAGGGCTATGCTTTCAAATATTTAAATAATATCTATGGTTTAGTATCTTAATTATAATATTTGATCATGTTAGCAATGCATGACTAAATGCTTTATTGATAAAACTTCAGACTCATTTTCTGACAAAATACAAAGTAAAACAAAGCACAAAATAAAACAAAATCTTTTCAAAGTTAGATTTTATTCAGTAATAGACTTAAAACATGCTTTTATTTTTCTCTGGCAGTTATTGACCTTTCTTACAAGAGATTGTTAGCTAAAGATCACGGCTTTTTATTTTGTTACCTTAAAGCTAAAGAATTTATTATCTCATCCGTAAGGCTATGGCGGATCATTTTCTTCATGGGCTGTGTAGTACATAAATAATGCAAGATTTAAAGCCTTAGAATTCCTTTATCAGCAGATAGCAAAGTACTTAAAAATCCTTTTCTGGCTTGAGGTAACAGTCTGCTTTTATGCTGAATCTACTCCAGGCTTTGTGAACTGTTTCTATCCGGGAGATAAGCAAGTGACACTGGACAAATCTAATGGTAGACCTGCCTCAGAAGGAATCCGCCCTCCATAAAATTCACCAGCAAAAGAATTGATGTAAACACAACTTCGGTGTTTAAGATTATAATTTGGATGCAGCACCTTTTTTATTTCCATTACTGGGTTTCTGGCATGGCTATTGGAACAGGAATGAAAGAATCTGTATGATGGAAATGGAGCTATTTAGTACGAATAGGGAGAAAAACTGCAGAACTCTGATGCTCAGTAGAAATGTTTTTGAAATTGGAAACAGAATGGCTACATTTACTTTCCTTAGTCGAGTTTAAATAAAATAGGAGACAGGAAGGGCCTGACTGACAGAAATATAACACATTTCACAAATACTACAAGTTCTATTACCACCCAGAATAGGAGAAATAAAAGTCAATATTACACATTTCCAAAATGCATGTACTGGAATTTTGCCAAGTAATTCAGTAGCAAATTTTGAACTGCTTTAAGATGGTTATCAACAGAGGGTTCAAAAGTCCAGCTTTTCTTCCTCCAGAAATTCAGGTGCCTAATAAAACTTGGATATATATTCTAAAAATCACGTTTATTTTTAAAGCAATATTAAGAATTGGCTTATATATTTTATTCCCAAGATGTTAAACTGCTATAACCCAGAAAAAAAAAAAAAAAACAACTTCAATTAACCTGTATAATTTTTTGTTAAATATTGGATTGTCAAAATAATTGAACTAGCTGGTAGTGAATCATAATAGTAAAAAAAACAAAATTCTATTGTAAAGTGTATAAATTAAATCTTTTACATGTATAGTATAATGACTATAGGCATTTAACAACAAAATTTTTAATAAAAAATTTAAAAACTTTTTGCCTCGCTCGCTATATTTCATGTCTCCATGTGGATCTAACTAACAAAGCAATAAAGATAATTAATGACATATTTTTCAAAAATCTTCAACAAATGTTTGAAAACAAAAATGAGTCTCAGGTAAACTGTGATTGAAACCAAAAAATTCAGCCAATCACAAAACTCTATATTATGTAATATTTTTAGTTTTTGATTCTTCTCTAAAGTTTTTTAGAGCACAGGAAAAATGGAATCACCAAACATTCATCTGAAGTTAGGTATAGTTTAGGTCTTTTATCTGATTTAACTAATTTAACATTCTCATTTTAGAGTAAAAGAAAGTAAAATCAGTATAGTCTACCTCTCCAGATCTATTAGTTTCTGCAATAAAAATTTTAATAACTCTACATTTGCCATTACAACATGTCGTAAAATGGATATGGTATTTTAAATAGTTTAATATAAGAAAATTTAGCTGATGTAGGGAAACATGCTACAAAGTCAATTAGTAATTAATTTATTTAAAAGTATTTTTAGTATAACAAAATATAGCAAATATTTATCTAAAACTTAGGTTAGGAAGATGAAGCCTGGAAGATAAATAACACATGTATTGAGTTAAACAGTTCAATGAAGACAGACAAATAAATATTTATAATTAAAGTTATGATTAAATAGGAGATAAGGCTACAAGTAATGTGGCAAAAGATATTTCAAACAAGATCTAATTTGATGGAGATAGATGGGCTAAATATGCATGTTTAAACAGTTATGTGAATATTGATTTGTAGAGTATTTTTAATGTGGGTATATGAGTAATATGCTATTATAAAATACACTGGGGACAAAAATGACCTAAACATGAGTATTATTTATCAGATGGAAAAAATATGAATGTGAGTTCATTTAAACATGGTAATATTATCCTACTAGTATGATAATATTTCTACTGGGCCCATAAAACTTATTTTGTCAGCATTTGTTTCATACTATAGATTACTGACAAAATAGGGCATAATTCCTCTGCTCTAAAAGAAATACATACTGAAGCTGTTAAAAAATAGTAAGGAAAAAGAAAAAAACATGTTATTTCATGTAAGTGTGCTCTTAAGCATTTTGAAGAAGTAGGTCATTGACTTGGTGAAAAAGCTTTTCCAGTCTATCATGTAAATATGCATTTGACAATTTAGTAAATTTCAGGTCAATGGTCCAACAGACCAAAAAGTCTTGGGGCCATTGGAGTGTATCCTTTAAACGCATGTTAAGGGAATTTAAAAATTGCAGATTATCAATTTGATTATTGATGCAAAGTAGCCATTACAGTTTAACAGATAATTAAATATCTTATAAAAAGTGCATTCATGGAGTGCAGTCATAATTTGACAGACTGTGACATAATATTACTTTTTAAATTATTCGATTAATTTTGACATTTTTTGGTACCTCTTCATTTCTCTTCCATTTTTCTTCCATGTATAAATATGCTTCACTTTAACAATGCTACAGACCTTTGCAAATTTTCATATAAACTTTCAATAAGCTACTTAAATGGATCCCATCAAAAATTTTTACTGCATTGTGATTTTATCAATTATAAAATTTTGTTTTGGTTTTTAATTCCATTTTTATTTTAGATTTGGGACTATGTATGCAGGTTTGTTGTAAGGGTGTATTATATGATGCTAAGGTTTCAGCTTCCATAAATCCCATCATTTAGACAGTAAAAATGGTACCCAATAGAAAGTTTTTCAGACCTTCCCCAATGCTTTTGAAGTCTCTAGGGTCTCCTCTTTCCATCTTTATGTCCATGTGTATCCAAGAATTAGCTCCCACTTATAAGTGAGAACATACTGTATTTGATTTTCAGTTTTTGTGTTAATTTGCTCGGGATAATGGTCTCCCGCTGCATCCATATTGCTGGAAGGGACATAGTTTTATTCTTTTATACGGCAGCATATAAAAAGGGTCTATATGTACCATATTTTCTTTATCCAAGCCTCTGTTGATGGGCATCTAGGTTAATTCCATGTCTTTGTTATTAAGAATAGTGCTCTGATGAACATATGAGTGCGTGTGTCTTTTTGGTAGAAGGATTTATTTTTCTTTGGTGCGGTAATTGGATTACTGGTTCAAATGGTAGTTCTACTATTGGTTGTTTGATAAATCTCCAAATTGCTTTCCACAGTGGCTGAATTCATTTACATTCTCACAAACAGTGTATAAGCATTCCCTTTTCTGTGCAGCCTTGCCAACATCTGTCATTTTTTTTACTTTTTAATGACAGCCATTCTGACTAGCATCAGAGTATATTTTCGTAGTTTTGATTTGCATTCTCTGATGATCAGCGATGTTGAGTATTTTTTCATTTGTTTGTTGGCTGCTTATACATCTTTTTTTGAGAAGTGTCTTGCCTATTTTTTGATAAGATTATTTGTTTTTTTTAATTGACTTCTTTAAGTTCCACATAGATTATTGAGTATTAGCTTATTGTCTGATGCATAGTTTGCAAATATTTTCCCCATTCTGTAGATTGTTTAACATGTTCAGTTTCTTTTGTTATGCAGCTCTTTAATTAGGTCCCATTTGTCAATTTTTGTTTTGGTTGCAATTGCTTTTGAGGACTTGGCCATAAATTTGTTGCCGAGGCTGATGTCCAGAACAGTATTTCCTAGGTTTTCTTCTAGGATTTTTATGGTTGGTGGTCTTAGCCTTGAGTTAATTGTATATAAGGTAAGAGGAGTATAGGTTGATTCCTCTGCATATAGTTAGTCAGTTTCCTTACCTCCATTTATTGAATAGGGAGTCCTTTCTGTATTGCTCATTATTGTCAACTTTGTCAAAGATCAGATACTTATAGCTATCCTGCTTTATTTCTGGGCCGTCTATTCTGTTCCATTGGCCTATATTTCTAGTTTTGTACTAGTACCCTCTTGTTTTAGTCACTAGCGTTGTAGCGTAGTTTAAAGTTGGGTAATAATGATACTTTCATCTTCCCTCTTTTTGCTTAGGATTGCTTTGGCTATTTGACTCTTTTTGATTTCATATGAATTTTAGAAGAGTTTCTTCTAATTTTGTGAAAAATCATGTTGGTAGTTTGACAGAAACAGCATTAAATCTATAGATTGCTTTGAGCATTATGGCCATTTTAACAATGATGATTCTTTCAATATATGACCATAGAATATTTCTTCATTTGCTTTTGTCATCTATGATGTCTATCATCAGTATTTTGTTGTTCTTCTTGTAGAGAGTTTTCATGTCCTTGGTTAGATGTTTCGAGGTATTTTATTTTCCTGTGTCTGCTGTAAATGGGAATGTGTTCTTGATTAAGCTTTCAACTTTGAATGTTATCAGTATATAAAAATGCTACTGACTTTTGCACATTGATTGTGTATCCTGAAAATTTTCTGAAGTCACTTACCAGTTCTAGGAGCCTTTTCTTGGAGTCTTTTGGGTTTTCTAGGTATAGGATTATACTGCCAGTGAAGAAAAATAACTTATTATTATTTGAATGCCTCTCTTTCTCTTCACTGATTGTTTTAACCAGGACTTCCAGTACTATGTAGAATAGGAATGGTTAGAGTGGGCATCTTTGTCTTGTTCCATTTCTTAAGGGGGATGGTTCTAGTTTTTGCCCATTAAGTTTGATGTTAGCTGTGGGTCTGTCATAAATGGTCCTTAATATTTTGAGGTATGTTTCTTCAATGCTGTGTTAGTTGAGGGTTTTTATCATGAAAGGATGTTGGATCTCATTGAAAGGTTTTTCTGAGTCTACTGGGACAATAATGTTAGTTTATTAAGAATTACGTTTATGTGGCGAATGACATTTATTGAGTTGCCTGTGTTGAACCAATCTTGCATCCCAGTAATAAAGCCTAGTAGTTCATGATCAATTAACTCTTTGATGTTCTGCTAGATTCACTTTGCTAGTATTTTTTTTTTTGAGGATTTTTGTGTTTATATTCATTGTAGATGTCAGAATGTAGTGTTCTTTGTTGGTTGTGTCTTTGCTAAATTTTGGTATCGGAATGAGGCTTTTTCATAGAGTGAATTACAAAGGAATCTCTCCTCCTCTATTTTATAAAATAGTTTCAGTATTGTTAGTATCAACTTTTCTTTGTACATCTGGTAGAATTCTGTTGTGAATCTACCTGGTCCAAAGCTTTTTAGAGTCAGTAGGTTTTTCTTTTTAACTGAATCAATTTTAGGACTCATTATTGGTCTGCTCAGGGTTTCAGCTTTTTCCTGATTCAATCTTGGGAAGTTGTGTGTTTCTAGGAATTTATCCATTTCTCCTAGATTTTCTAGTCTGTATACATAGAAATGCTTATAGTAGTGTCAGGATATTTTGTATTTCTTGGGATGAATTTTAGTTTCACCTTTGTCATTTCTGTTTGTACTCATATGGATATTCTCCCCCCTCCCGTTTTTTGTGTGTGTTAATCTAGCTAATTGCTTATTGATCTTGCTTATCCTCTCAAATAAATAACCAGCTTTGTTTCCTTGATCCTTGGTATAGTTTTTGGGATTTCAATTCCATTTTGTACTGCTGTGTTTTCTTTTCTTCTGCCAGCTTTGGGATTCATTTGTTCTTGTTTTTCTAGTTTCTTTGATTGTGTTGTTAATTGGAGATCTTTTAACTTCTTCAAATAGCCATTTAGCATTATAATAATTCCTCTTAACATTGCTTTTGCCACATTAGAGAAATTTTGATATTTGCATCTCTGCTTTCATTTGCTTCAAAGAATATCTTGATTTCTGCCCTAATTTCATGGTTTACCCATATGTCATTCAGAAGCAATTTGTTTAGTTTCTATGTAATCGTGTGGTTTTTGAGAGCTCTTTTTTGTATTGATTGCTACTTTTATTACATTGTGGTTCAACCATATACATGGTATGATTTCCATTTTATTGAATTGAGACTTGCTTTATCACCAAGCATGTGGTTGATCTTACATTATGTACCATATTGAGATAAGAAAAACATATATTCTATGGTTGTTGAATTGTCTATTGAGTCAAATTAGTCAAGTGTCAAATTTAAGTAGAGAATTTGTTAGTTTTCTGGTTCAATGATCTGTCCTAATGCTTTCAGTGGGTGTTGAAATTCCCCACTATTATTGTGTGGCTGACTAAGTCTTTTTGAAGATCTGGAAGTACTTGTCTTATAAATCTGGGTGCTCCAATGTTGGATGCATATACACTTAGGATAGCTAAATTTTCTTGTTAAATTGAACTTTTTATGATTATGTAATGACGTTCTTTGTCCGTTTTTACTGTTGTTAATTAAAAGTCTGTTTCATCTGATACAAGGATAGAAATCTCTACTCTTCTTTGTTTCCCACTTGTGTGATAGATCTCTATCCCTTTATGTTGAACCTATGGGTGTCATTACATGACAGATGGGACTCTTGAAGACAGCAAAAGGGTGACTTGTTTTTCCATCCAACTTGCTACTTTGTGTCTTTTATGTGAGGCATTTAGACCATTTACAGTTAAAGTTTATATTGATATGTGAGATTTTTTTCTTGTCATGGTGTTGTTTGCTTGTTTTGTGGTGATGAATGTGTTGTTGCTTTGTAGGGTCTGTGGGCTACGTATTTATGTGCGTTTTTGTGGAACCATGTATCTCTTTCATTTTAAAGTTTAGAAATCCGTTAAGTAGTTCTTGCAATGCTGGTCTAGTGGTAACAAATTTGCTTAGCAATTGCTTGTCTGGGAAAGGTTTTATATCTCCTTTGCTTATGAAGCTTAGTTTGGCAGGATGTGAAATTCTAGTTGGAATTTCTTTTCTTTAAGAATGCTAAAAATAGGTTCTCAATGTCTTCTGGCTTTTAAGGTTTTTGCTGAGAAGTCCACTATTAGCCTGACAGGCCTCCCCTTTATAGGTGATCTAACCCTTTTCTCTAGGTGTCTTTAAGACTTTTTCTTTCATGTTGACCTTGAAAAGTCTGATGACTATGTGCCTTGAAGATTGCCATCATTTATAGCATCTCACATGTGTTCTCTGAATGTATTGTTTTTGCAATTTAATCTCTCCAATAAGATTGAGAAAATTTTCCTGGATTATATTCTCAAGTATGTTTTCCAAGTGGCTTACAATGATGGTTAATATTAGGTGGCAACTTGACTGTATTGAAGAATGCCTAGATGGCTGATGAAGCATTGTTTCTTGGTGAGTCTGTGAAGGTGTTGCCAGAGGAGATTAGCATTTGAGACACTGGGCTGGGAGAGGAAAACACACCCTCAATGTGGGTAAGACCCATCCAATTGGTAGCCAATGTGGCTAGAATAAAGCAGGTAGAAGAAAGGGGATAAGCAGCTTGCTGAATCTGCCCACTCTCTCTTGCCATGCTACAAACTTTCTCTCTCTTCCACATTTGCTCTCTTTTCTCTCTCTGTTTTTCAGTTTGTGTACTCTGGGACTTGCACCAGTGGTCTCCTGGGGGCTCTTGTTACTTCAGCCTCAGACTGAAACCTGCAGAATTGGCTTCCCTAGTTTTGAGGCTTTCTGATTTGGACTGAACTAGGCTACTGATTTTTCTCTTTCCTCAGCTTGCAGGTGGCCTATTGTGAAACTTCACCTTGTAATCATGTGAGGCAATTCCCCCTAATAAACTCTCTTTTATATTTACATGTATCCTATTGGTTCTGTCCCTCTGGAGAACCCTGTCTGATACATTTACTCTCTCTTCTTGCTTAGGAACATCAATGCGTGGTAGGTTTCGTTGCTTTACATAATCCTGTGTTTCTCTGGTTGCTTTACATAACCCTGTGTGTCCATTCTTTGTATTTCTTTTTGTCTGACTGGCTTAATTCAAAGTACTGGTCTTCAGGCTCTGAGATTATTTCCTATGCTTGGCCTGGCCTGTCTCTAAGGCTTCCAATTGTATTTTGAAATTCTTATAATGAATTTCTCAATTTTGGAAGTTCAGTTTGATCCTTTCTTACTACAGCTATATCATATTCAAATCTTATATAATTTTTCTCGCTTCCTTTGACTGAACTGAAACTTTCTCTTGGATCTCATTGAGCTTCCTTGCCATCCAGATTCTTAATTCTGTGTTTGTCATTTCAGACATTTCCATATGTTTAGATTACATTGCTAGGGAGCAAGTGTAATTCTTTGAAGTAACAAAATTCTGACTTTTTAAATTGCTAGAATTTCTGTGCTGATTCCTTCACATCTGAGACAGCTGGTATTTCCTTGTATTTTTGAATTTGATGTCACTTGGATGGGGCTTTTTGTTTAGTTTTTCTTTTTCTGTTGTGAGTTAAACTGTGGTGAATGTTGTATATAGTTGATTGGCTTTGTTTCTGAATGCTTTCAGAGTGCCAAGGCTTAGTATGGAGTCTTAGGTTGTATATAGGTTCCTGTGATGGGTTCCAGTGGCATTACATGTTGGAGGAATGTACTTTTGCTTGGTAGTGTAACTCAGCCTGCAGCCCATTAATAATGCTTAAGAGTAAAATGGGCAGATAGCCTCATGCTTCTTTTGTACTTTGGGGTACACACAGCAGTGTGCTGGAGAGATGGCAGCTGGTGAGAGATGACTCCCTCTCCAAGACTGATCCTGGGCCTTGGTGCCATCCCCTTCAACTATTGGTGCCGTGACTATTCTGTGCCCCAATGGAGGCTTTGGCAGGCTGTGCTCATCCCTTCCTTAGGGCAGATTCTTAATTCTGTGTCTGTCATTTAAAAATAATTTAAAATACTTTCTTTTGAATTTTTCTCCAGAATACACTTATGTTTTATATTTTAAAAAGAACTTGAGTCCTATTTCTTTTGTAATGGTTGACAGGTTAGTGTACTTTCCTGTTTCTGGCACTGCTAACGTATTTAACTTTTCCTTGATGGACTTTTAAAATTATTTATTCATGTTTTGAATTATATCTGTTAACACCATGTAATTAATTCACTTAGACAAAAATCAGGGTTAAATCACCAGGCGAACCACAACTCCCTGGGGGCCTGCCAGTCCCTTGTGCTTGTGAGAGTCACAGCAGGTTGTAGGGCATATCTGCCAGTGGTCTGGTGGTGCACTGGGACAGAAGCAGAAGATCCCCAGGCGGGGCACTGGTACCATAGCTATGCAACTTGGAAGGTACCTGCAGGCTGAGGTTTTCAGCCCAGTAGATGGCTGTGAGGGCCACCAAGCTCACGCTCCCCCAACCTGGTGAGTCTCCCTCTGGCATCTGCTCCAAGAATAGGATTGACCAGCTAGGCTTATCCCAACCCTGTGTCTAGGTCACTGAGCTGTTTTACATGTTCTGGGCTACAGGACTCCCTAGGAAAGAAGCTGCAGCTAGCTGTCAGGCCACACCCTTCCCAGACCAGTCTTGTAAAGCGAGGGACGTCCTGCACTGACGCATGAACCCATGTCACACTCTTCTTCGTCTTCTGAGACTGGGGGTTCCTATCCTGATTGAGCTTAGGCCACAGATCTCAGTTCAATATCCGTGAGTGGTGGGCTCAAATCCTGGGGAGTTGGGACTTGGCCCATGAATATGTCCCCTGGCCCTGCAGGTTAAAAAACTGGCTGTGCTGGGCAGAGGGGTTGTTAGTGGGGCACGGAGGTTGGGGGAGGAGCTGAACTGCTCCCAGACCAATAGCAAAAACTCAGGTGGGGCAGTGGTAACTGTGCTGTGGTGACCTTCCTGCAGGAGCATCAGGCAGGCAGTCTTGGAAGGTCCAGCATGTGAGGGAATGTGGGGAATTGGATGCACTCTGGTCCCACAACAATGGTTGCCCAGCTTTCCCTGACCTAGCAGAGGGGAGAAGCTGCTGCCACTCAGAGCAAGAAGGAGCATCTTGGGGGATTGGCATCTATGTCACATTTTGGTAGAGTTGTTGCCAGTGCTACTGCATATAAGCTCTGAATCCGACCATGTTTGATATATTAGTTTTCCAAATATCAATAAAAAGAAAACATTTCAGTCAAATAAACGCAGCTTGTATGTGATACCTAAAACATGCTCTAGAAATATTTCATATTATTTTTAAAAAATACATGAAATGGCTGGGCACGGTGGCTCAAACTTGTAATTCCAGCACTTTGGGAGGCTAAAGGGGGTGGATTACCTGAGGTCAGGAATTCAACACCAGCCTGGCCAACAAGCTGAAACCCCGTCTCTACAAAAATACAAAAAGAAATGAGCTGGGCATGATGGCAGGTGCCTATAATCCCAGCTATTCAGGAGGCTGAGGTGGAAGAATCGCTTGAACCCAGGAGGCGGAGGTTGCAGTGAGCTGAGATTGCGCCACTGCACTCCAGCCTGGGTGACAGAGTGAGATTCCATCTCAAAAGTAAATAAATAAATCAAAATAAAAGTACATGAAAAGAAAATGTTGATATTCATAAATCACAAAAACTTTTAAGCATACTTATGAAACACTATTTTAGGTTTTAACATTAATATTTAATGCTTTCACATGTTCTACTTGGATCAATACTTGATGGATAAATGGCTCATCTTTTCATTCACTTTTTCCCTCCTGTACGTGAGCTATTTATTTCAAAGGGAGATGCCTGGATATTTTGTTGCCTGTTGTTATTTCCAGGAAGAACTCCAAACCTTACAGAGGTCACGAATATGAAAATTCCTTTAATATCTAACTTCCAGCGTACATTTTCTGCCTAAATTCTTTACAGACTCACCACAAAACCTATTCACAATCAGTATGTTCCAGAAAATAACATGCTGTCATGGCAATATGTCTGCAAATATTGCAGTGAGAATATGGAGTATATAGAATATGGCTTAGTTTTAATTCAGTTTTTAGATGAAAAACTACTCCCAGGTATGCTAGATACTGATATTTCAAAATGAATAAGACACAATTCCTCCTCTCAAAAATCTTTACTGCTCTTTTAGGGCTCTATTTAGTCATTTTTTAAAATCTTTCTTTTTGTTTCAAAATAAAGTTAAATGTATCTTCTGAATCTTACAACTTATTTTACATACCTCCACTGTAAATGTAAACTCTCTTATTCTGTAAAGATATATAAACCTATTTATATTATACTTACTTAATTCTTTTCTGTGTCACTGTGTCCTCAGAAATAAGGATGCCTCAGGACACCTCTTACATGAGGATCTTATGACCTGCTTCAGGGGAAAGCCAGAAAACCTAGGTTTTATGATCTGCTGCAGGAAGAAGGGTTAGGGATGGTCAGAGTAGACTTCCTGTTCCTGCTGTTTCTCAAGTTCTTTCAGTTTAAAATAGTATTTTAAGGTATTATATTTTGGAGTAGTATGTACCGAACCACATACACATACACACATTTATAATTTTAAAACCAAAAATGTCATTAATATCATTTCATACAGATAATATTTATTTAAATCTGCCTGTATATTTAATCATTTTTAACTGCATCTTCATGCTTTCAATCTCTGATGGGTTTTCTTCTGTCTAAAGGATATTTTGGCCAGGTGTAGTTGCTCACACTGTAATCCCAGCACTTTGTGAGGCTGAGGCAGGCAGATTGCATGAGCCCAGAAGTTCAAGACCAGCTGGGCAACATGACAAAACCCCACCTCTACAAAAATACAAAAAAAAAAAAAAATAGCCAGGCATCGTGGTATTCACCTGTGGTTCCAGCTGTTTGGGAGGCTGAGGTCAGGGGATCACTTGAACCCTGGAGGTCAGGGCTGCTGCAGTGAGCTGTAATTGTGCCAGTGCATTCCAGCCTGGGCAATAGAGTGAGACCCTGTCTCAAAAAACATTTTTAAAAAATGTCTATAATATTTTCTTTAATTAAAATCTGTTGAATAGCCCCTTGCTCCTTTTTTTGTATCAATATCTAAAATGTCCTTTTTTAACTACTTTAGAAAAATGTGTGCAGCTCTACAAACACACATAAATATGTAAATACACTAGTTCCCCCATCCATGGGGCTTACATTCCAAGACCCTAGTGGATACCTGAAATGACAGATGGTATAAAACTCTACATAATGCAACAAAATTTCTTTTTCCTTTTCATGGATGGAAGATTCATTCTTATTGTAGATCCTAGCAACCTCAGAGTACCTTTTATTTTCTTTCCTTAAGTAAAGGCCTTTTACCTTTTTACTTAAAGGAAACACTTTATCATTTCTCTTTAGTATATCCAAATTGCCAACATTATTACTCTTTTGCATTGGGGACATTATTAAGTAAAATAAGTTACTTGAACACAAACACTATAATACCATGAGTGGATCTGATAAATGAGATGGATACTATGTGACTAATGAGTAGGTAGAATAATATATAGCATGGGTAAGCCAGACAAAAGGATGATGCACGTCCCTGGCAGGAGGGATTGAGATTTTATCATGCTCTTCAGAATGACATGTACTTTAAAACTTAATAATTGATTATTTCTCAAATTTTCCATTAATATATTTGGACCATAGTTGACCACAGGTAACTGAAGCCACATGTAACCAAAACCACGGAAAACAAAACTATGGATAAGGGGGGCACTATATTCTTGAGTTTAAGGCTTTGGACTTGTCCACTACCCCTTTCTTTTTCCTTTTTTATTTCCTTTGGAATAGAAATGTCCGTCCTGCGTCTATCCCAACACTATATTTTGGAAGCACATACCTTGTTTGATTTTATAGGCTTACAGCTGAAGAGAAATTCACCTCAGGATGAAGTATACCTTAAATCTCACTCATATCTAATTTAAACGATATTCAGATGAGTCTTTTGACTTTTGACTTAACATGGGTATGAATTAAGACTTTTGGGGCTATTGGAATAAAATAAATGTATTTTGCATGCAAGAAGACCGTACATTTTGAGAGGCCATGGGCAGGATGCTATGGTCTAAATTTAGGTGTACTTCCCAAATTCGTATGGTAAAATTCTAACCCTAAAGATGGTAATATTAGTATGTGAAGCCTTTGGGAGTTGATTAGCTAATGAAAGCAGAGCCCTCATAATTAGAATTATTACCTTGTAGAAGATAACCCAGAGAGCTAGCTCACTCTTCCACCATGGGAGGGCATAACAAGAAGGCACCATAGAACCAGGAAACAAGCCATCACCACACAATAAATCAGCCCAACCTTTTTAAAATTTTTTAGAGATACGCAAATTTATTTTATCTTTTTTGTCTTCAACTTTCTTCAATTTTTAACTTTTAAGTTCCTGTGGGTAACACCCCTCATGGGCACTGAGGAAGGAGAGCTATTCAGACCCCAGGCAAGAATATCTTAGTTTACAGTGTTATTGCTCAGTTGTTTCCTTCATATAATCCTGCATATATAATCATATATTACTTTACAGAATTAGTGCTAAATGTGTCTGTACAGCTCAGACTATAATACCTATATGATTATGTAAAAAATTATATAGAACTAAGTATGCTAGATATAAGTATTAAGTATGATTATATAAGCTAGATATATGTAAGCAGTAAGTTACACTTCAAGCACTAATTCTATAAACTAATATATGATTATATAAAGGACACAGCTGAGCAATAACACTATAAACTAAGATATTCTTCAGGCACTGATTATGCCTGGGGTCTGGACAGTTCTCCTTCCTCGGTGCCCATGGGGGGTGTTACTCACAAGTTCCAGGGTACATGTGCAGGATGTGCAGGTTTCTTACATAAGTAAACGTGTGCAATGGTGGTTTGCTGCACAGCTCAAACCATCACTCAGGTGTTAAGCCCAGCTGTCCTTCCTGATACTCTCCCTACCCATCTCCCCACTGACAGGTTCCAGTGTGTGTAGTTCTCCCCCATGTGTCCATGTGTTCTCATTGCTCATCTCCAACTTTTAAGTGAGAACATACAGTGTTTGTTTTTTCCTTCCTGCGTTAGTTTGCTAAGGATAAATGGCTTTGAGCTCCAACCACGTCCCTGCAAAGGACATGGTCGCATTTCTTTTTATGGCTGCAAAGTATTGCACGGTGTGTCTGTCTTTATCCAGTCTATGATCGACGGGCATTTGGGTTGATTGTATGTATTTTCTGTAATGAATAGTGACGCAATGAACATATGCATACATGTATCTTTATAATAAGAAGATTTATGTTCCTTTGGATATATACCCAGTAATGGGATTGCTGGAACAAATGGCATTTCTGATTCTAGATTTTTGAGGAATCACCACACTGTTTTCCACAATGGTTGAACTAATTTACATACCCACCAACAGTGTAAATGTGTTCCTTTATCTCTGCAACCTCACCAGGGTCTGTTGTTTCTGGACTTTTAAATAATCACCATTCTGACTGGTGTGATATGATGCCTCATTTTTGCTTTGATTTGCATTTTTCTAATAATCACTGATGTTGACTAATTTTCATACATTGTTGGCCACATGAATGTCTTCTTTTGATAAGTGTCTGTTCATGTTCTTTGCCCACATTTCTTTTTTTTTTCTTTGAGACAAAGTCTCATTCTGTTTAACTTTTCTGATGTTGGTTTTTCATTTTACAATGACATTAATGTTTTTCATCTAAAATATAAACTTTTTATTTCTAGAATTTTTAATGTATCACTCACCAAAACAATGCTTTGTCATTTATACACAAAGTATACAGTTCAGGTATTTATATAAAAAGAGGTGTATAAGAATTTGAATTTGTAGCACATATTCATTTTCATTTGAAATGAACCTTTCAGGAGAAAACCTATTATTCTTAAACGAACAGCTGTTGATTTTCTCACAGGCAGTAGAAAATAAAAACATATAATTATATAATGTATTAAAAATAAGTTTCTGTGCTACCTTATGTAACCTACAATTTAGAGTTCCCTTGTGACTTCAGTTTGACTAGATAATTTACAAATATGATCTTTCCTCTTAAGTTTAAAATGTAATTGGGTTTCCCCCTCAGTTTATCAAAAAGTTCTCTGTTTATCCAAAAGTTAAAGGGCAATCTTTTAAAATACGTAATTAAAATATAATTTTCCTTTAAAATATTTAGTTTTTTGTTGAAATATTAATTAAATTGATGGTGCATTTGAAGGTGTTACAAAATTTGGCACACATTTCCTTGTTGTGTGGTGGGTCTTTGGAAGAGAAATAATCAAACTCTTTGTCTATATTTGTATTTTCAGGGATAGGACTTCAATAGGATGTTACATGGCCAACACATCGACTAATCTCTCACCTCAATCCAATCAGCTTCCCCTTTCAATACCAATTTCTCTATTACCTTGAACTCTGTATATCTATTTCACTTTTGGTTAGCATCTTATTTCCAAGACTCTTTCTGTAGGATTTTAGTACATCCTTTGCTGTTATCTAGGCTCATATCTTAGAACCCTTTTTAATTGTTTTCCTGTAGTTTTAGTGATGAGGACAAGGAAAAAATATTAGCAAATAAGTGTCCATCTATAATCAATGAGGTTGGAGAAAATTCTAGGCTTTATTTGCTCCTATTAATGCTATGATGCAGACCATTACAACATGTCTACCAATATGGTCATGTAAATTTGCATGGTTAATGATACTGTTGCTTGATGTTGATGAATATTCCACAGTAAATAGTTTGTTTGCTTTATAACAGTATGATTACCAGGCAGGATAAGAGCCTCTAGGCCAGTAATTACTTCACAGTAAGGGGCATCTACATCTGAAATTGCTCTGCATCTGGCCTCTAAGTCATCTGTATAGAAGGTGGTACTCCCAGCCAAAACAGCAAGAAAGGCAAGGTCTATTTACCAGTATGCAGGTCACAACCTATTTAGAATATAATTTACCCACATTTTTCAAACAGAAAACCTAGGAACACTATGCCACGTATGTTAGTTCAAAAATGGAATAAAATTTATGAATCTGAGACCACATTAGAAAATCAAGGTGCCATTATTACAAGTAAATGTTACTGTTTCTAGAATTTTTTGGAAACAGGTAGGCTATTAACAAAAAATGTATAAAAATAAGAGATAATCCATACTTTTGTCTATCATTTCCTAGGTACTCAGTTATGTGCAATAGATTAGATATTATATTTCTGAGATAATTTATTACTTTTTTATTACAGTAAAATACACATTACATGAAATTTACTTGTAAATCATTTTAAGTATGCAGTTTAGTAGTATTAATAAACTCGTAAAGTTGTGCAGTCATCACCATCATCCAGCTCTATAACTCTTTAATCTTCTGAAATAAAAATTCTGTACCCATTAATAATTCTCTACTTCCTCTTTCCCCTACTCCTCACAAGCAGTGTTATACTTTCTGTATCTATGATTTTGACTTCTTTTAACTACCTCATATAAATGAAATAATATAATATTTACCTTTCTGCGACTGGTTTACTTCACTTAGCGTAAGGTCCAAGATTCATCCATGTTGTAGCATGTGTCAGAATTTCCTTCCTTTTTAAGGCTGAAAAATATTCTGTTTTGCTTATTTATTGATCTGTTGATGGACACGTGAATTGCTTCTACATTTTAGCTATTGTGAGTACCACTGCTGTGAACATGGATGTAAAAATACCTCTTTGAGGCCCTGCTTTCTATTATTTAGGATATATATCCAGAAGTAAAGTTTTTGCATCATATTGTAATTTGCATCATATGATTAAAAAAACTTTCAATTTTTTGATGAAACCCCATACTGTCTGCCACAGTAGCTGTATCCTTTTACATTTCCACCACAATGATCAAGAGTTCCGATTGGGATTGTTCTAAATTTATAGATGAAAAATCTTAGGTTAAAAGAAGTGAAGAGGCCGGGCGCGGTGGCTCAAGCCTGTAATCCCAGCACTTTGGGAGGCCGAGGCGGGTGGATCACGAGGTCAAGAGATCGAGACCATCCTGGTCAACATAGTGAAACCCCGTCTCTACTACAAATACAAAAACTCAGCTGGGCATGGTGGCGTGTGCCTGTAATCCCAGCTACTCAGGAGGCTGAGGCAGGAGAATTGCCTGAACCCAGGAGGCGGAGGTTGCGGTGAGCCGAGATTGCGCCATTGCACTCCAGCCTGGGTAACAAGAGCGAAACTCTGTCTCAAAAAAAAAAAAAAAAAAAAAAAGAAGTGAAGAAACTTGCTAAAACACACAACTAGTAGGTTACCTCTATTTAAATAAACTCCATTTTATGACACTGAAGTCTGTTTTCTTAACGACTGGGATATTTACCTGTCTCTTAGAGTATGTATGAATTTTATGTCTATTCCAATGTCTGAAATATTGCTCAGGGATAGTAAGTAAACATGTAATAGATTTGGCTCCATTTTAAGATTCTGGAGTTATTTGCTGCTACTCAAGGAGATGTGGCTGTTACAGAACCAAGCCATGGTGTTTTATCGGCTAGTGTGCTAGTGCATTTGCAGAAGCCAACAGAAAGACAGATTTGACCATACCATATTTCAGGTAGCATTCCCAAGTGCCCAGGAATTCTGCCATTTTTCTACCTCATATCACCCTCGTTCATTTTCTGCTTAGCTCTCACCTCTATATGAAATTATTTTATGTCTTGAATTATATATTACTCTCCGTATGCCTCCCCTTACATGTAAGCACCATGAGACTAAGGTTCTTTTTGGTGTTGTTCTCGACCAAATCTTTAGAGTTTAGAATGGTGATGAAACTACAGTAGGTACTCTAAAAAATATTTGTGGAATAGATGGATAAAATAAAAAATAAGTGAAAGTAAGAAATGTTTCTTAGGGAGCTATAAGAAAACTAGGTACTGGGCCGGGCGCGGTGGCTCATGTTTGTAATCCCAGCACTTTGGGAGGCCGAGGCGGGCAGATCATGAGGTCAAGAGATAGAGACCATCCTGGCCAACATGGTGAAACCCTGTCTCTACTAAAAATACAAAAATTAGCTGGGCATGGTGGCGCAACCCTGCAGTCCCAGTACTCGGGGGGGCTGAGGCAGGAGAATTGCCTGAACCCAGGAGGCGGAGGTTGCGGTGAGCAGAGATCGAGCCACTGCACTCCAGTCTGGCACCTGGTGATAGAGCAAGGCTCTGTCTCAAAAACAAAAAAAACAAAACACACACACACACACACACACACACACAAACAAACAAACAACAACAAAAAAAACTATGTACTGTATCTAGAAGTAAAAAACAGGAATTATTTCCAGAGACCCATGGGTTAAAATGGGAACCTTTTCTTACTGTTTGAGAAACTCCAGTACTAAGTTTTGTTACTGTCATTTGAGAACACTACTTGAAACAAACCAATAAAGGCAAGAGGTGCTGTTAAATAATCATTAAGGTCAGCTTATTTAGAGAGGATGGGAAATAATCCAAGGAAAGGTCATTGAGAAAAAAAGTCACTTAATAGATGGAAAGAGACTTAAACCATCAAAACACTGGCAAAATTTTAAATCTGCAAGAGAGTTTCTCTCTCTAACCACTGAAACTTTGTAGCACAAAGTAAATCTGGATTTATTGAATCAATTTTTACATAACAATAATAATTTTAAAATTGTGTCTGATTTGAAGAACAACTGTAAGAAGTCACAAAATATGCAGATTGGTGATTTCCCTTCGAGGGACAACAGTATCATGGCTAACCAGGCAATGATCTAACTTCTTGGAAAGTAAGACTAAGATGGGAAAGAGATTCCCCCAGGATAGGAAACAAAAACTCATTAACCTTTTACTTCGTTGGGCTGAAACACATGAGAATAATATTGGAACTAGAAAAACCTAGAGTCTGTCACTTGGTTTTCGAGTATTAGGTATAAAACTGAAGGGCATGGAGTCCAGGTGGTGTTTTCATCTTTTTTTTTTTTTTCCATTTGAAGGTCATACCTTTGGAAGAGAAAAGAGGATATAAGAAGTGAACAGCTGGTTGCTTAAATGACATCAAAGAACAGGATTTGGGTTTTTAGACCATGATTATGTTAATAAAGCTGCTAATGCCTACAGAGAAAAAGTACATCTCATGGATCTAGAGAGATCATATTTTTCAATACAATCGCTAATGTAATCAAGAAAATTCTAAAATCTGAACAGGGAAATGGATGTTACAAGGAAAGAGCAATAACAAATTATATTTTGGGTCTTAAGTGAAAAGACAGAAAAGAAAAAAAGGGGTGCAGATACATACTATGTATAAGGAAAAACCAGGAAGTGAATTGAGAATGCAAATTAATTTCCTTATATTTCTATAACAATGCTGAGATCAAGGATGGTAAGGTTAATATAAACTCTTAACAGGAAGAAGGCAAATATGGGATGAGGCATAGATCTAAATTGTTGCGGGCATCTAGTGGGTAGAGGCCAGAGATACCGCTAAACATCTTATAATGCACGAGACTGCCCACCACAACAATTATCTAGCACAAAATGTGAATGGAGTCCACGTTGGGAACCGCTGCTCTGGTTAATAACATAGGTCCTTGAATATGTGAGATTACAAAACACACATACACAAAAACTACTGAGAAAAAAGAGAACACCTTGAAAGGAGCTATCGTGATGACATGTAAATATTTGGAATGTTTGTAGTTTAAAGAGAGTCAGACTTCAGTTCAGCAAGTATGATATATAGTTCTTTTTCAGCCACTTTTATACCATTGAAACGAAAGTAGCTTTAGTAACTATGCGCTAGAGTTCTTTTTATAAGTCTCATTTCATATATATGTATATATATTTTTAACCTGTGAAATGCAGATAAAATAATATCTGCCTCATAATATTTTGTATTAAGTGCAATAATACAATTAATGCACTTAATAAAATTCTTGCAATATTAAGTGTGTGGCAAATATCTGATTTATCATTATTTATTTATTTGGCTCTCATTTTCCTCACCTATAAATTAAGGGTACTTGACAGGATGGTCTCCAAAATAAGATTTAAGAATTGAACTTTCCTTTGTTTCTTAAATCTTAAGAAAATTTGAAAAGGAAATAAAAACATGCAAAAGTGATCTATTTAAAATATCCTGTTCAAAATAAAGACATAACCTGTAATATACTAAAGTACAAAATAATAAGTTCTGGAAATAATATTTTAAAAAAGATCAAAAGAGCTTTGATATTTTACACTCAGTGTAAACAAGAAAACACAAACTTGCCATTTGGGAAAGACGAAAAAGGGGAAAGTGGAATTATGCAATTTCTACTCTGATTTAACTTAAAAAAAAATCAAAAGTGCTTAAGAAGCTTATTGAACTGCGACGAAACTAGAATCAGTGTTTGATTTGCTGAGCTAAAATCTGATGGCCAAGGGCGCTGAAAACCAAAATAAAAGGCAAAGTGCTAAGCAAGAACAAGGTTGCCTTCAAATGCCCTATTTCTAGCCCTAAACAATGCATGAGTTTGAAGTTTACTAAGTAGCATTCCAGAAGTATTTAGAGTGTAACTATGAAAAACGACTAATGTAAAAATGACCTGAAAAATATTCTGATATTTTTAAAAGAGGAAATTAGCAGGTAGATTCCAGAAATTCGACTAGTATTTCCAAACTGTTAGAATTTCAGTCATTCCTACATACTATTAGTTTCAAAAAGGACATTTTGATTATTCTATAAATGGAAACCAAGTATCACTTACTACTAATAGAACTATTATGATGCATGTGATGAATACAAAATTGTTTTGTAAAATTCTAAGTGCTCCTGCTTGCCAAAACTTTGAGTCTGGGATCTCTTTTTGCAAACACACACACACATATACACAACTAGGAGTATTAGCAAGTGTTACTAAAAAATGATAAGTGAATACCAATACCAAACTGAGACATTTTTCTAGATAAAATTAAATTTTATAATTGAAAGTATGATTTTACATAATTTAATTAACACAATTTAACTATTCAATTAATAATTATCAAAGTCAGTGTACAACATAAAATAAGTTGATGTTTAGCTAAATTCAACTTGAGCCACCAGCTGTATAATTGCATCTGGGCAAATGTGCCCTAGAAACTACCATTATTATGTGGAGCTAGTAGAGATTCAGATTCAGTTGATCTGGGGGAAGCACTGGCATTGTTGTATTTCCAAAACTCCCAGGTGATTCTAATGTACAGTCAAGACCAAGAATCCTAATCCAGAACAACAGACTGAATAGAAAAGATTACTTAGCAAATAGTTTAGGGGCATTTAGAAAATTAATTTAATATAGAAGATTCATTCAACTTTATTTTATTTTTGATACAATTTGTATACTGATAATAATCAAGACAAGATCACAGATAGGCCAGATATTGATTTCAGCAAGGTGTTGAACAAATCTTGATTGTATTTCAAAAGATTTGAAGTAAATGAGTGCTATATCATGATAAAAGTAGTTTGATTTGTATCTAATTAAACTAATCTCCAAAGTGTATCTGAAGATGCCTGTGTGTTCTACATTGGTCAAGCCTCCATTTTGACAGTCAAAGAATATCAAGACTGTGACTAGGAGGTGACATGATGTTAGGAAGAACATATACTTGGAATGACAAAAGTCTACATGAAAATTGCCCTTAATACTGGTGTGGTAACGGTAATGCTTATGTGGGAGAGAGGAAAAAAAAAAAAAACTGACTTCTGAATTTTGAGTTAAACATTTGTCTATGAAAGTACAGAATAATGGTTTTGTGACTAGCAATTTATATGCTTAAAGGATATAGGAATATAGTAGTTTGCATGTTCAGTATGCACCATTAGAATGCTGTGGCTCTTAAACAAATAAAAACAAAATAAAACAGAAGTGTCCTCTCTAATGTAAGATTAGCCTCGGTAAAAGAAGAGTTGTCATTACAGAATGTGTAATATTTTAGTCAGTCATACTGGTCTTGGAATTTTATATTCTATTCTGGGTACCAAATTTGTAAAGGTAAAGGTAATTTTAAATAAGAGTTTATCCAAAGAATTAATAGGATGAAGAAGGATTTGGAAGTGGTAAGATTTGTAAAACGTGATTTAATGAACTATATATTTTAAAGTTAAAAACTAATATATGCGAGGATTCCATGACAGTTTTCAATGACAATCATCTACAAATATTTGAAAGGCTCTTGTGCTAGGGTGAATTTTTGGTAGATTTTTGTGTGGATGAGGTGAACTGAACTTGGAAAAACTATTGTTGTCTAAAATCTAATCCCAGGTCAAGCCTCAAATTGTTCACTTGCATGGCCTGTCCTTAAGGAAAGGGTCTCTGCTACAATTGGAAGGTTTCAGCCAAAGGAAGAGTAACTTCTTTGGGAAAATAGGATAGGTTTGTTGCTGGCAGTATAGTGAGCATTTGGACAAGTTTTCTATTGGCTTCTTCATAGGTCTAACATTCGTTTAACACAAAGTCCAGAGGGACAAGCAATTTGTTTAAGATTACGAAACTACTTAACATCAGAAATGAAGTTACAAGTAGGGGTTTCTGGTTCTCTTCCAATGCAGACAGTGGGTCTTTCTTGAAGAAAAACCTTATGTAAGCCAATTTATATATTTATCACCATTCTCCTTCTATGCTCTATTTGAAATGACCATGGAGATTATGAAGGAGTTAGAACTGTGTTTTCTGGTTTATGATGAAATTTGATATACCATCAATTTCTCAAATCAGCAGTAATTCAATCTGAACTACTGAACTCCAGGTAGGAGTCATGTACTCATGTATATAAAGAGTAAAATGTACAGCTTATGGCAATCTGTATTTAATAGCTGTGAGAATTTTTCAGTCATTACAATATATTAATTTGTCACAAAATTAGCTTTAGAAATTATGGCTTTAAGCAAGTTTTTCTTTCTTCGAATAATGAAATATAAAATAATTGAAAGTAAGTTCTTAATGCCTTCCATTTAGTTTTGAAGTCTGTAAACATGCTGTGAAAAAGAAATAAGCTTTAGCATTTCTCTTCAAAGTATTCTTCAAATTATAGTTAACTATGTATAAATATTGCCGTAGTAAACTAAGCAGGAAATAAATGTTCTTTCCATGGCTCAGGACCTCCTGACCATAATGAAATTGAAAGAGTGAAAGATCTATATCCCACATCAGATTTTAAATCACCTAGCTCTCATAAAATGCCTGAGATGTGATTATAAAATGAATTAACCATAATCTTTACTGAGGTGTCAGTTGCACATATTTAATTTTGCATGTTTTTAAAGGCTAATAAATCAAGTGAACAGAAATATATGCTAGAAGCCATAACAATTTTTACACTCAGTTAGTTGAGGTATATTTCCTGTTACTTTAATAAATACTCATTTAGCCAAAGTTTCTGCCAGTGAAAGACTAAAGTTCTGCCAAGACCCTAAACAGAGTGACAGCATTTAAGTATTTAAAATTATTTGTATTTCTCAGTAGATGTTCATTATATATCAGTTAAATGAATGAACAAAAAATCATGAACATTGAAATAAGATAGTTCTATATATTCATGAAACAAAGTCCTGTGATTTTTAACCTTGTTAACTGTGTCTGGGCATGTGACTTTTTGTTCATATTTTCTTATCTATAAAATTAGAATATTAAACATAATGCATACTGCATTGGATTGTTGTGATAATAAAATAGAGTAATAAATGTACAGTGTTTAAAATAGTCCTGGCACATGGAAAATGCTCCACAAACAGTAACTGCTGCTGTCGCTACTGCTACTGTCATTGCTGCCAATTGTCATCCTTTCTTCTTTTAATGTCTCAAAGTGTGGAAGAATGTTAAAAGAGCCTATAAAAATAGATACATATTTGGTAAAAGGGCCTCTCTGTTTTTTTACATTAAAATATAGAACATTTCACTCTGCTATCCACTTATACATAGATGTCTTTATGCACAAAAACATAGGAATCCAAAATACTTAACAGACCTAGATGAGATCTTTTCAAAAACAGCGTCAATTCACACTAGTCAAGTGTTTTCTCTACAGAAAACATAGCCTGATCACTGTGCTCCTAAGGCAGTACTTCACAATGGCAATATCTTAAAACATTACTCTTTAAGAATGTCTCATGAATGCTCTAAAATAAACAAATAAAACTCCACAAAGTTTCAATGTCAAAGAAATTTAAACACTTGCACATATAAAAATCTTCTTGCAAATCCTGTATTGTAGTGAGTTTCATTATATTTAAGGTTATCCAGAAGTCCCTTTCTTTGGCAAATAGCACCTTGATCTCTTTCCGTAGTTACTTATCCGCTATGTGTATAGTATGCTGGAACTGCACATAAAAGGAGCCCTTTATACATAAAAGCATAGATAGGTAACTAAAGCAGTCCAATTGAAGTCTATCTCCTCTGGGTTTCAATCAACCCAAGTGACCCAAGGGCTGAAATAATCAACTAAAGGCATTTGGAGCTCGTGCATTTCATGGTGGTTGCCTGAAAGAATTTTTTAAAATTCTTACTATTCAGACCCTGTGTTTTCCAGTCTCCTCTATTTTTTTTGTAAATTCTGTGAGCTACTAGATATCCGTTAATTACACTCCTCCTCTGCTTAATTTAGGCAGTGTCTTTCCCTTGGTTGCATTCAAAGTAATCTAATTGATAAACAGAAAAACCAAACCAAAACAAAAATGCCTACAACCTGCAAACCAGTCCCCTGAACATGTGTTATCTGCAGTTAACATACTTTGAGCAAAGTGTTATGATGCATTAATTGCAGCCATGAGGAGTGAGTCATTTCATAGTCCAACACTGCTTCCCTTACATCTATTTTCTCCACTTGGATGCATCCTCTCCATCGCATCTAAGTGATTGAATCACATCTCTCTAGAATTGCAGACTCCATGCCTACACAAGAAAACTCATTTTAAAATGTGTCATTTGGAATTTTGCATAGGGATATAAGGAAGTGCCATTTTTCATTAAGTTAAAAAAGAGAAGGAAGCTTACTTGGATTACTAGATTTCCCCCTGCTTTCATCTGTATTGGCTGAAGGCAATTAATCAATAAGCAAGGACAAGGGGTGAAAACATACGGTCTTTGATATTTAATAAATGAATTAGTAGAGTCCCTTGCTCAAGCATATAAATGAATAAGCATTCGGTCCTTTACTTAATGAGGAATTTCCCTTTTAAAACCTGAATGAATTATCGAAAAGACCATGGCATAAATTCAAAGGCATTTTCTGACCTTCTTGTATTCTGGCTGGCATGAATTTTTAACAAGATGCTGTATATCTGGAAGGTCTATTAGAAATTGTTCATATGAAAACTGCACTTAAAAAAAAAAAGCCAAACTAGTGAAGCAAAGAAAGTACCTTAGACAGCAAGAGAATATTTAACTTGTGGGAGATTAAAGTTTTGACTTATATTTTGCCCTAAAATGTTAACATAGGATGATAAAGACTTTTATCTTTATCAATTTTTTCATGTATTATTTAAAAATTTTCTACACTGTAGGATATAATGGAAATATAATTGCTAGTTTATATTTTAAGGGTAAAAATCGTGGGTAAAAATAAGTTTCCAATGATCTTGCATTGTATAATAGTACTTTATAAAATTTTTAAAGTCAAAAGAAAATTATTCTAAAATATGTTATGAAATATCATATTTTTATATTAAAATGTATTCCAATGGAAAAAAATGTCAAAACTCTTGACATGGTCTCATACACTTATATTAATTCAATACCTTGTATCCCAACAAAGGTATTTCAGGTCTTTAATTAACTCAGAGAGAAGTGGATAACAGTCAGCTAGCTTTGCTTTGCAGTCTGAGAACTTTGATTAAGAAAGCAGAACTAGAATCTGTAAAGCAGCTGTGCATGAGGACTATTTACTCCCACAGTTCCTCAGAAGTCTTTTAGTAGTCAGGTGTATAAGTTTTCACCGGTTCCCACCAAATGAGAAACATACAAGCAATATAGAGAATTGACCAAGATTCTAAGTTTATTCAATATAAAGATGATCTTTTTTTCTAATATCTTATCTTACTATATTTTTGAATTAAATAATGGTGATAATTGATGTTGATAGTTTATTTTCCAATGTCCTTAATTAGCAAGCATGAAAGTTTACATCTCCAAAATTTTTTAATTCATTGGCTAAAGCAGGGAATTAAAATTATCCTATAGGATTCAGAAGGTTTAGCATTTTAAAATTTTAGCTGAAAGTTTAACTAAGTGTTGCTGATATTAAATAAGATAAAATTTAGAAATATTTAAAATTAAATACTCTTGTTTCTGGGTTCTCTAGTGTTGCAGCACTGTTCAAAAGAGCAAAGACACAGAATTCATCTAAATGCCCATCAGTGATAGACTGGATAAAGAAAATGTGGTACATGTACACCACGGAATACTATGCTGTGATAAAAATGAATGAGAGCATGTCCTTAGCAGGGACATAAATGGAACTGGAGGCCGCTGTCCTTAGCAAACTAATACAGAAACAAAAACCAAATACCACATGTTCTCATTTACAAGTGGAAGCTAAAAGATAACACATGGACACATAGCAGAGAACATATACACTGGGGTCTTTTAGAGGATGGAGGGTGGGAGGAGGGAGAGGACCAGGAAAAATAACTATTGGGAACTAGGCTTAATACCTGGGTGATGAATAATCTGTACAACAACTCCCATGACACACATTTACCTATTTAATAAACCTATATCTGTACCATTGAACTTAAAAGTTAAAAAATTAAACATTAAAACATTTCTTTCAATCTCTAGACAGAAATAAACTGTAATGATTTTAGAAAAATACAATCTGTTAATATGAAAGATTTCTAATAAATCAATTTGACAATGGCCTATTTTACTGATTTTCAACAAGGAAGCATATCAGATTAATCTTTGATTCTTACTTCATTCATTTCTGAACATTGCGTGTAATCATAAATTTGCCTATATTTTCTCCCCAATAAATAAAAATTATTTGTAAGAAACTTTAAAAAATTCTACAAAAGAATTACACTGCTATACTTATAGTGCATACTTAAAGTGGTTAAAAAAATAAGGTCAATGTTATTGAATAGAAAGCCTTTACTAATACCATTCAATCCTCATAGAAGCAATTAGGATAATCTTTCCCACTATCAGGTATTGCAGAATTCTGCTTGGATCTCCAGTGCACTCCTGGGAGTGGGTGATAAAATGGCAAGTAGACGAACATGATGGTTCACTGAAGAAATGCTCAGAGGTTAAAGAATTACCTAAATAATGTTTCTTACACTTAGGAATAAGAGTAGATCTTTGGCAAATAACTTCTTAAGGACTCCCACATTTAACATCAATCATTTTATATTAACTTTATTTGAATATATGTAAACTTAAAACTAATTATAAACTCTTTCTTAAAATTTTAAAGAATTGTGAAATCAAAATAAAATTATAAAACAAATATATCTAGTATTCAAAATTGAAATACAATTAACATTAATCTACTATAGCAGATGATATTCTTTTGATGAAACCAAACAGCTGATTATGCTGCAATGTGGTGCTGGCTGCTGGGGACTAGGTTCTTTTATTGCAGGATTTAACTATGTATCATTATGCAAAACTCAATTTTTCATTCCACAACATTGATTGAACTAGTGAAAATTTGTACGATTACAAGGAATTAGTTGTAATCTCCTTTTCTCTTTTTAGGGGAACGAAGGTATCTTCTATTTGTTAAGTCAATCTCAATTATTTTGCTATTTGCTCTTCACAGTTACAGAAGAGCTACATTTGGTATGAGTAGGATCTTAAACCTAAATCCAAAGTATGACAGAAATCCTGTGCAGAACATTGCTTTTTGTTTTCATGATTATGAAGACTTTTTTTTAAACCTGATTATATTATATTAACATAAAAATAAAAGTAATTAAAGAACTCATAGTTCCAGAAAAAAACTTCAGTATATCCACTTTGAAAATACATTCATATCTTTTCTTATATCATGAAGTCTGCTTTAGATATAAGTGTCTTTGCACTGAAATTTTCTGATAGACCTGAAGAAAAGTGGGGAACTGTGACAAAATATTTCAGAAATCACGAAATAACAGCATTAGCTGGGTCTCTGCAGTACTACCTAAGACAGGTCGATAAAAACAAGAGATAATAACAGGGAACACTTAAATTGTTTAAAACCTTGATATTATAATCTATATTTCTCTATATTCAAAGACACACATAGATGTATGCAAATATATACATACATATGCATACATATACATATATATTATATGCACACATATATTTAATTCTTTTAACTGTTATGCTTGCCTGTCATGAATGGCCAAAACGATTAACACAAAAAAGAGACCTAGGAACTTATTTTGAAGAGGAGCCAAATTATTGGCAACTGAAGAGACAGTACATAATTGGCCAGTTTTGGAGGAAAAAAATATATTACTTGGTGACAACTGTGAATATGAAAAGTAAAACAACAAAAATGAAAATAAGCAAGCAAACAAAAACTAACAACAGCTAAACCACCGCTGGGGATACAGATGCAAGGCACAAAGAGTAAAAAGTGAAGATCCCTTTTTTCTGTTCCTCCCAATTCCAATTAGCCCACTAAATGCAACCAGTGTGAATAATTTGGTGATTCTTTCTAATAATGTTGGCATTCATTTACTTGTGAGATAATTTTTTACATTATTTTTGTTTTTCAAAAATTTTCAACTTTTGCACACATTCTCTTACTGAAAATTCTTAGAAATGGCTAAATGTTTGGATTATTTCTGGCCATAATATGCAATTTTGACATATTTGGTCTTAACCTCCAGGTGACTCTAATTTTCCAGACTTTCTTGTTAATTAAAACTTTTTGGGGCTTCTTATTTTTTCATTATTCATTTTTGGTGCTTCTTATAGGTTTCAGTTATACTTGATAAAACACTATGAAACATTTTCCAACCTTGCCATTTGTCACTGAATATCATGCTATCTATTATCATAAAAACATGTTTAACTATAACATCGTTGTCAAATTTTCCTTTTGTATTTTAGGTTTGATATCATTGTTGGAAAGCTAATACCTATCCTCAATAATTGTAAAAATTGTCTATTTTGAAAATGTAATCACTTTATATTATTTAATATGTTTACATGTTTTGTTTATTTAGAATTCGCTTTGTGCAATCTGAGAGGCAGTGATATAATTTTATTTTCTTTTCAACATTGCTCTTTTTCTCCAATTGTTCCTAAAGCAATTTAGTAAATAGTGTATTCTTTCACTCTTGATATTAAAAGCTATATCAATTTATCAATTTCTATATGCACTTCGTAATACTTCTGTACCTAACTTAATTCAGTTAAACTATTTGCTTTATTATGGACCATTCTTATAATATTTTAATATATATAGGTTTTAAATGTAATCTTATATTTAATAAAGCAATGTCTTCTTCAGTATTTTTTAATTAATGTCTCAACACATTTTGCATATGTAGATGTACTAAGAAACCAAAAATCAGATGACTTTGAGTGTACTTGACTTCTTCCTGGAATTTTATAAATAATAAAATCATAAAGCACATATGGTTTTGTGACTTTTTTACTCAGCATACTTTTTATATTCATTCATATATAATTGTATGTATCTAGGGTTTATTCTTTTTATTGCTGAGAAGTATTCTATTGAGTGAATATATTACATTTTTGTATCCACTTACCGTTTGATGAACATTTGGGTTATATCCAGCTTTTTTGGCTCTTATGGAAAAAGCTTCTATAAATGTTTATGTATAAGTCTTTATGGGGACATGTTTTTAATTTGTTTCTCTTGGAGAAGAAACTAGAGGTGAAGTGGATCAACTGTATGTTAGGTATGTGTTTAACTTTATATTTCAAGGGGTTTGCCAAAGTGAATGTATGATTTTACATTCCCAGCCATGTGTATGAGAGTCCTAGTTGATTAATGTCTTCACCAACACTTGGTGTTGTCAGTTTTTAAAAATGTAGTTACTTTAATGGGTGTGTAGGCATATTTATGCATTTTCTGATGACTAATAGGTATGAGAATCTTAAAATCTTAAAACTGCATATTTGACAACCATATATCTTCTTTTGTATTTGTTTACATATTTACTTGTAAATTTGGTTACTTGCATTATTAGTGAGTTGTAAGAATTCTTCATATATTCTGGAGGCAAATATTTGACAGGTATTTATATTCCAATTATTTTTTCCATTTCATGGTTGCTATTCTGTTTTGTTCACAAATTCTTTAAGAAAGCAAATATTTTTAATGTTTTGATAAAGTTCAATTCATAAATTATGGATGTATGTGTGTTCTGTATGTATTTTATATAAGAAATATCTGCCTACATCAAGGTTGCAAAGATTTTCTTCTCTGGATCCTTCCAGAAATATTGCTTTAGCTTTTTGAGTTAAGTAACAGTTCCATCGCAAGTTCATTGTCACTTATGATGTGAGGTAAGAGTAAAATTATATTTTTATGTAAATATGAAGATAGTTTGTCCAGCACCAAATATATGAGCCTACTTCTGGACTGACAGTTCTTTTTTATTGATCTTTTTTATTGATCTAATCTTTTGCAATACCACATTATTGATTATAATAGCTATAGACAAGTCTCTAAGTCAGTTCAAATCCTCCAACTTTGTTTTTGTAAAACATAATTTTGGCTATTTTTGATTATTTCTATGTTCAGTTTTGGGAGATTAATGTCTTAATTTTGAATCTTTCAAACAATGAGCATGATATATCTCTCCATTGATCAGGTCTTCTTTAATTTTCATGTGCAATGGTTCTTTTATTTCCAAATATTGCAGATATTTTGTTACATTTCCATTCTCCATTAGATTGTCATTTTATACTTTCTACTTAGCTGAAATTTTCAATTTTCCCCTTAATTTTAACAGTGTTTATTTTACCTTATGGAACATAGTTAATAGTCGCTTTAAATTTTTTGTTTGATAATTCCAACTTCCGGGACATTTTAGAATTGAAGCCTATTGCTAATCTTTTCTCTTAAGAATTTCCCTGGCTTTTTATATGCCGGTTGACTTTGAATTGTGTCTCAGACATTTTTGACACAGTTGTCCCTCTATATTCACTGGTTCTGCATCTGTAAATTTAACCAGTTGAATATATCAGAAAAAAAGAAAACAACACGACAGTAAAAATAATATAAATAAAAAAATACAGTATAAACTATTTACACAGCATTAACATTATATTAGGTATAAGTAATCTACAGATGATCTAAAGCATATGAGAAGATATATGTAGGTTATATGCAGATGCTGCTATGCCATTTTGTAAAGGAGACTTGAGCATCTGCAGATTTTAGCATCTGTGGGTGTCCTTGAACTAATTCCCTATGCATACCAAGGGATGACAGTATGTTCAGTAGACTTTTAACTCTGTTAATATGTTCTAAATAATGGTGAGTCTTTTGTTTAAGCAGATAATCTACCTGATTATGTAAAGACTGAGAATTCTTCTCACCTTTTTGGGCAGTGCGTGTAATGTCAAAGCAGCTATACTCCTTTGGTTCTGTCTCATAAATGCACAGGCCAGGACTGAGCCAAGATTTAATGTTTATTCATTTACTGAATTAAAAGATTCTCTTTGTCCACACTTTCTGACTCCCAGAGGTTGTTTCTTCCTGGTGTTCTGTCTAAAAATATAGATCTATTTCAGCTTAAGCAAACTGCACTTCAACACAATATCACATGACTGAGGAGACCCTCTAAAAAGCACTGAGAGAATAGTGAAAGAAAAAATATATAATGGGAATTTCACACAGAGATTGCAGGGCTTAATTTTTTCTATTATTCTGACCAGAAAGATGTTTTCCTGTCTGGGTTATAAAGATGTTTCCTGTCTACACTGCTGCCACGGCAGCACAGCCCTATGATCAGGACCACCCTTGGCAGGATCAGGAGAGAAAAAGAGAGAGAAAAGGAAAAAGTACAAAAATAGGAATCCCACCTTGTATTAGCCTGGTAGGGCTGTGATAGCAAAACCCCAAAGGCTGGGTGACTTAAACAACAGAAATTTATTTTCTAACAGTTCTGGAGGCTGGAAGTCCAAGATCAGAATGCCAGTCTGGTTGGTTTGGTCCAAGATCAGGATGCCAGTGTGGTTGGTTTGGTCCAAGATCAGGATGCCAGCGTGGTTAGTTTGGTCTAAGATCATGATGCCAGTGTGGTTGGTTTGGTCCAAGACCAGGATGCCAGTGTGGTTGGTTTGGTCCAAGATCAAGATGCCAGTGTGGTTGGTTTGGTCCAAGACCAGAATGCCAGTGTGGCTGGTTTGGTACAAGATCAGGATGCCAATGTGGTTGGTTTGGTCTAAGATCATGATGCCAGTGTGGTTGGTTTGGTCCAAGACCAGGATGCCAGTGTGGTTGGTTTGGTCCAAGATCAAGATGCCAGTATGGTTGGTTTGGTCCAAGACCAGGATGCCAGTGTGGTTGGTTTGTTCTAAGATCAGGATGCCAGTGTGGTTGGTTTGGTCCAAGATCAGGTTGCCAGTGTGGTTGGTTTGTGGTAAGAGCTCATATTCTGGCCTGTAGAAAGCTACCTTCACACCATCTCCTCAAAGACAGTACCTTCACAGTGTCTCTTTTCTGTGTACAAAGGGAGATATGAGAGAGAGAGAGAGAGAGAGAGAACTGGTGTTTCTTCCTCTTATTGTTAGGTCACCAGCCCTATCAGATGAGAGCCCACCCTTATGACCCAATTTAACCTTAATTAACTCTTAAAGGTGCTGTCTCTAGATATAGCCACATTGGGAGTTAGGGCTTTAGTACAAATCTTGGTGGGAGGGCTGTGGTGAGGGAAGAGATGCAATTTAGTCTGCAACCAAGCTACTCTCTTTACTTGGCAGGGCCTTTACCCCAATCTTTTGAACATGAATGCAAGGTTTTCCTTCCTCTGCCCCCTGCATATTTCCATATGGGAACTATCTTGAGATTAAAGCAGGAAATTAAAAACAAAACAAAACAAAAAACGGAGATACTAATCCTGTATGAGTTCTGTAACTTTTGTCTTCACATTTTAATTTGCTTAATATGGTTAAATTTTAAGATTTTTTTGGGTAGCTGCTATTAATATTTTATCTCATGCTCTTAATTGTAAATGGTGGAAGAGAGAGTATCTGTTGCATTTATTCTATGTAGGCCAGTACTGGATTATTTTTAGTTAATCTAAAATATATTTGTAAAAACTTTTACATTCTACTTTTCATAATTTTAAAATCACAAATCTCCGCATTGCGGGTACGATGTCAAACAATGTGATACACACACGACTGCTAATTTTTGAACATACTGAGATATTCTTTGTAACTCACTATAATTGTATATTAAACTATATAATTTGAAAAAATTATGTATTTTTTCTTGCAAGGAATAATATTAAACATATAAAAATATGTTTTTAAAGTTTTTGAGGATTTGGTTTTAAAATTTGCTATATCATTGCTAATTTTATTCGTTATATATTCTGTTCTGGAAGAATGGTTATAATTTTGACATTTCTATTTATTATTATTTTTAAGATTATTTAATACAGTTTTTTAAGGCTCTTAGAAGATACAATTTTTTGGTAAGCTTATTCTTATCTCTATGAAATATTCCATCTAATTATACACATTTTAAAAAATATATAATTAATCTGAAATAAATACAACTTTGCATTTGTTTCAGCATTTTGTTTTAGTTTTATCCAGATCTGTATTTTACGTTGTTTCATGTTTTATTTTAAGTATGTCTTTTGTAAGTAACACGGAGATGGTTTTTCTTTTTTTTGCCTAAGCGATTATAGTTTTTTCTCTTTAACAATGAAGTTAATTCCTTCACACTTTTGTGAATATTTATACATTTATATAAACTCATTTATTTTGCCTTCCTTTTATTTTTCTAATTTTAATTGTTATTATTCTCTATTGCCTTTTGTTGGATTGTCTAGTTTACTTTCTTTCATTTTTGGTCTTTTTGCCCTAAATGATTTGAACTTCTGTATCCAATTTCTATACTTCTATTAGTACTTTTACTTTTAGAAGTATGTTTATAGTTTTAAATCAAATTAAGAAATGTCTCATTGCCTATAACTTTGCCTATATAATAATTTAGCATTTTATCATACAATAAATCTCAGCATCTCATCTCAATGATTATATAATAATATGTATTTTTGTATGCATTTGTATACATCAATTTCATAGTTTTTTGTTTCATATTAACCCTCTTTTTTTTTTTTTTGAGATGGAGTCTTGCTCTGTCACCCAAGCTGGAGTGCAGTGGCATGATCTTGGCTCACTGCAACTTCTGCCTCTAGGTTCAAGCGATTCTCCTGCCTCAGCCTCCCAAGTAGCTGGGATTACAGGCACCCACCACCATGCCCAGCTAATTTTTGTAGTTTTAGTAGAGACAGGGTTTCACTATCTTGGCCAGGCTGGTCTTGAACTCCTGACCTGGTGATACATTCGCCTCAGCCTCCCAAAGTGGTGAGATTACAGGCTGAGCCACCACGCCTGACCAACCTTCTATTTTTTTAAACAGTATATACAGTGAGATTGAGAGTTGGTTATGCAGATTATTATCAATTTTATCAGTTTCTTTGTATATTATTAGATTGTTTATCCAATTTGCACTCTCTTAGTTTTATTTTTTATTAAATTTGAGAATGTCTTTAGGTATTATTTCAAAGACTATGCAAGAATGATGAATGTTCTGAAAATCTTCATATTGGGAGATTGATTTATTTTAACTATTAATTAAATGATTGATTTTCTGAGTTTAGGATTTTAAATTCAACAACTATGATCTCATGAAAATATATGGACATGAGTCAGGCATGGGTGGGAAGTCTCAGATTGCTAAAATAAAGACTTCTGTGAGCATGATGTTTTGTTTTTTTTTTTTAATTTATATTTTTAGTTATGGGTACATGTGCAGGATGTGCAGGTTTGTTACATAGGTAAACTTGTGCCATAGTGGTTTGCTACATCTATCACCCCATCCCCTAGGATTAAGCCCAGCATGCATTAGCTATTTTTCCTAATGCTCTCCCTTCTCCCCACCCCACCCCCTGACAGGCCCCAGTGTGTGTTTTTCCCTGTGTCCATGTGTTCTCATTGTTTAGCTCCCACTTGCAAGTGAGAACATGCAGTATTTGGTTTTCTGTTCCTGCGTTAGTTTGCCTAGGATAACTGCTTCCAGTTTTATCCATGTCCCTGCAAAAGACATAATCACATTCCCTTTTATGGCTGCATAGTATTCCATGGTGTATGCACCACATTTTCTTTAGAGTATGATGATTTTTATGCAATTCATTCATAGGTTAAATTGACTTATCTTTTATCATTCTTTCGCTTTCTTTCTCCCTAACAAAAAGCCCATATTTCTTCATTACTGCTAAATGTTTCATGCCTTCAGAAGAATGCATATAACCTCTATTTATGAAAATAAACATTTCTGCATCTACTACTTAAAGAAAAAGAGTTATGTGTGTGAAGAATCTATATTATATGTCACAGGCACCTAATACACATTGGTGATAATTTGTCATTAGTTGTTTCTGTTTATTTACTTTTTTGGGTTTTGGGGATTTTTTTGTTCTTTTTTTTTTTTTTCACTATTTTAAATAGCACTTTTATTAAGATTCTTCTACTTGTTCTCTGCTGGACCCATGCAAAACTTTGCCTCATACGTTTGTTTAACCAGTGCCTTTATAATACCCCTGAACAACACAAGGTCATTAACTCCTTCAAATTTAACCACCCCATATTGATGTACATGCTATTGTTGCTTGGCATTCTAGTTTAATCCTTTATACGTTCTAGTTTCATCCCCAAATTAGACATTTTATTATTGCTTTTTATGTTAATATTGTTAATGACAATGGATGCTGTGTTATTTGCTTAGTATTCTTTGCATCTTAGACCTTTTTTCTGAGACTTCATCTACCTGAGTTTATTATGTAGAAATTCCTTTAGTCAGAATCTCTTGATGTTACTCTCAAGTTGTCTGGATGTATTATTTTGCCCTTATACTTAAAAGATTCATTGGGAGTATAGTGCAGATATTCCCTCTAATACTTAGTGTATATTCCTTCATTGTTTCTCTTTAAAAATCAGCTAGCAGTCTAAATAAAATTTTCTTATAAACAAACTGTATGTACATTCTGGTTATTTGTTTTGAGTCTAAAAATGGTGTATTTGCTTGCTTGTTCTTGCTATAATTACCAGAAACGTTGTGGCTTATAAATATATAAATTATCTTACATTTCTGGAGATCAGAAATGCAAAATGGGTCTCATTGAACTAAAATCACGGTGCCGGAAGAGCTGCCTTTCTTCCTGGAGGCACTAGAAGAGGATATGCTTTCTCACCTTTTCCAGATTCTAGTGGCTGCCCACATTTCTTGCCTCCTTTGGCTGGTCTGGTCTTTCTCACCTCACATTATTCTGACACGGACACACTTCTACCTCCCTCTTTCCCTGTAAGGACCCTTATGATTATATTAAGCCCACCTGGAGAATACAGTCTAGTCTCCAATATTAAGATCAGCTAATTAGAAACTTTTATCTGCTACATTAATTCCTCTTCACTTGTCATGTAACATATTCACATATTGCAGAAATTAGGGCATAGTTCATAATTTTCTGTATTATATATTCTTCTAGAACTCCAAAATAAATTGTATGTTAAGACTTCTCACACTATTTTTTCTCTTAATCTCTCTCTCTTTGATGTCTACTTTCATTTCTATTAATACATAAACATTTATATTATTCCGTGTCTGATAATTATAATATTTTGTATTTGCATATCCCATTTAATTGTTTTTGCTTTTCTTGATCAATAATGCTTGTGTTTATTAAGCATTAATGTTATTTTTTTTTTCAAATCGTAGTCTGAAGAATTCTTTGAGATCTTTTGGCTGATTTCTATTTCTTGGTTCTGGTTGTCTAAGAGTAAGAACAATCAGGAACACATTATTGTCAGCTACAGAGCTTCTAGAAGACTTGAATTGTATAGATTTGGAACACAAACTTATGTGAGGGTAGATTTGTTAAAAAAAAAAAAAAGAAAGAAAAGCTTGATCTTGTTTATGAGTACAATAACTTTGGGAAAAATTCTTTCCTATTTTATCCTCCAACTAAGGGCTTGTCTTCCAGAAGGCAAATTTCTTTGTTTGTTTTAGTATCTCTATTCATATTCTCCAACTTGATTGGTGCTCATAAAACAATAGAAAGAAACTTGATGCCACTACTTATTTCCAGATGACCCAGGAGATGCTGGTAGCTTTAATCTTCCCATGCCTTTCTGAATTTTGAAATTCTTTGCTTGTATAAAGATCAAATTGTGAGCTAAATATTATAATCATTCCATTCCACTGTATATCCGAGTTTTAGAAATTATTAGGTAGGCATAACCCATAGACACTATGAATACTCTGCTTAATATTTAATGATTGTTTCCTTAATTTTTAAGGAAAGCATCTTGGCTATTAATAAAATGTATCAAATAACATCCTTTGAGCAGGAAAATATTTCTTTCCAGGAACAACGTAGGAGGCTAAGTGTGCAATTAATATCTTCCTTCAATCTTTATACAAAATGGCCATAGTTATGTCTGTTTTTCTTTGGAGTCCACTCTGAAAGAGGAAAACAAGAAGAAATGAAAAAAAAATAGAACAGTAAAAGAGAATATACGTGTCTTTGCATTTGTATAGCTTTCTGTGAAGTAAGATTATAATTTTATATGGTCATATTTAAGATAATTTTATGTACACAATATATGTTAGAGAAATAATAGTTTAATAAGTATTCCAAGATCAAAGGACATGAGATGCGAGCTTCAGGGAACAGAGAATAAAATGAGGGGAGAGCTAAATTTTCATTTACAAAGAGGTTAAAAAATAAAAAATAATGATTTAGTTGTATTTCAAGGCGTTTCTTGAAAGAGAAGTCAAGGTAGGCATGTTAACTTTCTGTCTACTTTCCTTCTTTTTGATATTCTGCTACTGTACATGGGCCTACAATTTGTTCAAATAAAACAATGTTGATTTCAGCATATACATCCATATGTACATATATACATATACATAAAGTGTAAATGTATATTTATATAGAAAATATAGGTTGAGGCTTGTTTGAAAAGTACAGGAAATACATTGAAGACATCAGAGTACTGGAATATGACTAGGGATAAATTCTTTTTTTTAATCATGGGTTTTTTTTCTTTGCTTTTCTCATAAAAGTTTTGAAACTTATAATGTTTATATTTAGGTAATGCTTTACCATAATTTAGTGCAGTAGACAATTAAGTAATTAAGTCCTACACAGTTTATCTATTACTTAAAGCAGTAAAATTTCACTGCTTCTGAAAAGACTTCAACGTCTCTCAGTAATCATTATATAAATTTGCAAATCAGCAAGAGAGCTTAAAATGTCCTTTATGACCTGATCTTTACTGAATTCTCCAGCCTCATCTGCGGTCAGTGCTCAGTATACTCCAGCAAAACTGAGTGATTTTCCATAACTTTGAATATAACACACTTTCTTCTCTGAGTGTGCATGCTGTTTTCTCTCATTTGCTCATTGCTTTTTTCCTCGTAAATCTTCTCTCTCATTATCTTTGAAATCACATACTTTAGAAAGCAATCACTGATTTCCTAAGAATGGATTACATGTTCTTTACTGTGATCTCATAACGCCCTGCACTTCTCATGGCTTTATATTTCCTGAAATGTTCTGATTGATTATATAGTACTCTAATAATCTGCTTCTATCTTACTCTCTATTTTACCCTTGCTGTGAGTAATAAGTGTTATTTGAGCTCCCACCCTGTCCCAGGCTCTGTGTTAATTGCTTTACATAGATTACTTTATTTCACAGAATGTAAGACACACCTTTATTTCATATAGAAAATGTTACCAAATATAATCAGAAAACATCACTGATTATCTGTGCATTCTGTTTTAAAGGTGGTGAAAAGTGAGAAAAAAAGGAGGCACCTTGTGATTGGTGGAGAATTTTATTGCATGTAATCTTCACAGCAACCATACAAGGAAGTTGCCAGGAAACACACTTTATGACAGAGGAAAGAAAACCTTAACGCAATTTAAAAGTTTCCTAAGATAAATGGCAAAGTTTGAACTTTAACACAGGTAAGATTGATGTAAAAGATCATTCTCTTAACAATCTTACTTTTACTGTAAAATAGGAGAGAATAAGAGACAAGTTTATCTTGCTCAATACTGAAGCTCTAGTGGTCAGCACAAAATAAGAACTCAATAAATATTGCTGAATTAAATAGGAACATATTAAAAAGGTAATTTATTAATAATGGTAGAGCTAAGGAAAGAGACCAGGTTTTCTCAGTCATAATCTAGTACCTGGGCCACACACTGTGATGTTCAAAGACACTAATTTGATTTTTACTAGACTGAGAATTAACGTTTCTACACTCAATCATTTTATAAAATTAATGAAATAAGACTAATATCCCATGGAATAACAATAACTGGTAAGATAAAAGAAGACCATCTATGATCAGGTGTGAAATTAAACCGGTATAGTCAGGAAAGGGAATAATAGCAATATAAGATTTGAAGGAAACCAAGTAGGAAGCAGAATCTGAGCAGTTGGAGCTCCTATAAAAGGTATCTTCAGATTTAGGCAAACTGATAAAGGTCCTGAGGAACGGAGGAAAAAATTTATTTCTGAATTTGTTTATTCAAAGTAAGTATTAGAAGAGTGAAATATTAGAGTAAAAATAGCTAAGTAAAAAAGGCCATAATCCAAAGGTTTTTAAAAACTTATGTCAATTTTTATTGGAGTATAACATACTCAGAGAAAAATATGGAAATCATAATCAGAGAGCTTGATACATTTTCATCCAGTGAACAAACCCACATGTAGCAAGAACCCAGATCAGGAGACAGAAATTGCTAGCATACCAGAGCATACATGTTTTCTAGGTAAAGCTTGTATTATCCTCCACCAAATTGACTGTGATTTTGGCTGCTAATACCATAAACCAATTTTTGCCTATTTTTGAACTTTAGACAAAATAGAATGACATAATACATACTCTTTTATGATTGCCTTTTCTTACTCAACATTTTAGTTGTGACATTCATTCATGTGGTGTGAGGTAATAGTATCTTTGTTTTCCTTGCTATGTAGTATTCAATCGTATGAATATAACACAGTTTTTATATTTTACCGCAGGTGGACATTTGGTTTGCTTCCAGTGTGAGGTTATCAAAAATACTGCTGCTATAAACATTGATGAACATTTGAATGCATTTCAGTTGGATAGATAAGAGTGGGATTTCTCTGATGCATAAGTTCAGCTCAAGTAAATATTGCCAAACAGTTTTCCAAAGTGGTTTTCTTAGTCATGAATATTCCATATCCTTACGAAAACTCACCGTATTTTAAATTTTTGGCCACTTGGATACCATCTTTTATGAAATGCTTATTCTAACCTTTTGCTTGATTTTCTATGAGCTTCTGTGTTTTCTTGTTTTTCATAGTCATATTCTGGATATGAATCCTTTGTCAATTATATGTATTAAGGATATATTTTGCCACTCTGCGGCTTGTTTCACTCTTTTCATAGTATCTTTTGATTAAGGTATTTCTAATTTTGAGGTAGTTCAGTTTTCGGTTGTCTTGTTTTTGTTCTGTTTTTTGTTTTGTTGAGATGGAGTATTACTCTGCCTCCCATGTTGTAGGTGCAGGGGTAGAATATTGGCTCATTCCAAAAAGATAGCTCAGTTTATCAGATATTTTCCTTGGTGGTTTATTTATTTTGTGTGTGTCCTTTGAATAAATATTTGTGTGTTCCAAGGTCATAAGGGTATTCTGTTTTCTTGTGAAACCATTATTGTTTTACTGTTCACATTTAGATTTACAATTCATGTGGCATTGGCTTTTATGTATGGTGAAAAGTAGAAAATATAGTTTTGAGTCTTCCAATTCCTGCAATACTGTGGAGTAGAGATGGGATATCTACAGAAAGTAGTGAAATTGTATGAAAGAGGCTATAACTAATGCAGTTAACTTAGGAGAGCTTTTACACTATGAAAAAGTAGTTCCAACTTGTAAATATTTCTGAACTCCTTTTCAAATGTTATCTTCCATGCCAGCAAGTTTTCACAATTCACGCTTCCCTAATGGCAACAGAGCTCCTCCAGCAGCTGCTTTGCCTGTTTCTTGCTCTGCTTCTTGAAATGGCATTGTTGTCTAGTCAAAGGGTTTTGTACAACAGATACATCTATTTATATTCAATAAGAAAGTACAACATAGGAAGTACTTGAAAGCTCAATTAAAGAAGAAATTCAAAAGATTAATTTGTCAGACATTTGTAGCATAGGTTGGAAATGTGCAAATCCTGGAGTCAGAGGTCAATTTTATGGCTCTTGGAAAAATCAAGATGCAAGTGGCTGAAAAATGATATGGATCTAAAATATGGTAGTGGTCTTAAAGATATAGTTAAGGGTAATTTCAAACCAAAAAATTTTCTAAAACTCTAGAACTGATGAATATGTCAGATAAGAACTGACTAAAAGATGACTTGTACATTTTGAATCCAGAAAATAAATGGCTTATAGTCAGAAATGCAAAGGACTGAAAAAAAGAAGCCAGGTCAGTCTTTCAAGTTGTGGTTAAACATAAATGAATACTGATTTTATATTCTAACATTCCAAACTGTATATCATCTATCCTTTCATCTATCTAACTAGTGCTGCTATTTGAAATTTAGAAATAGCTGCTTTGAGTTTTCCACCACAAACTCACTGACACCACCAGAATAACATCTAACCTAAGGAATAAAAGAATGTCTATTAGGATACTATAATGTATTTATGAAAAGGAAAGAAAATTTCAATATGTAGATAGATATGAATATGTGAATGTTGTTAACGATGTTCGAGAAACTTGACCTTTGGACTCATTTGATGATTTTGGAATCACAAACTTGAATTCCAACTGCAAATATGTCAATTTTTCTGTTCAAATCTGAAAATAATAAGATATTATTTTAGTAATATCTGATCATTAAAAATATTCAGGGGGCACAATCCTTTCATATTTTTTTTATATTTTGTAATCCTCTTAACCTATAAATGTATTTAAGAATTAAGTGACAAATAACTTGAAACAGTATTTAAAATAGTCATTTTTAAAGAGTTTAATTTTAAAAATTTTAATAATTTCTTCTATTTTTAATTTATTCACATCTTTATTAAGGTATAATTGACAAAATCTGTACATGGTATATATTTATGATGTACTACATAATGTTTTGATAAGTATATACACTATGAAGTGATTAAATTAAACATCTATCATCTCACATATTTTTTCATGGTGAGAACATTTAAGATCTACTCTTTTAGAAATTTTCAGCTATAAATTATTATTGACTATAGTCAATGTACTGTACAATGGATCTCCAAAATTTACTCAAGTTAGCTAACTGAAACTTGTATCCTTTGACCAATACCTCCCTATTCCCTGCCTACCTGCCCTCATCTCTTAGCAACCATTCTTCTCTTTCCCAGTATGACTTTGATTTTTTTAGACTCCACATATAAATGAGATCATGTAGCATTTGCCTTTCCATGCCTAACTTATTTCACTCGACATACTATCCTCCAGGGTCTTCCATGTTGTCATAAATTACAGGATTTTCTTCCTTTTTAAGGCTGAATTGTGTGTGTGTGTGTGTGTGTGTGTGTGTGTGTGTGTGTATTACATTTTCCTTATCCATTCATCAGTCAATGAACACTTAGGTTTATCTGTGTCTTGGCTATTGTGAATAATGCTGCTATGAACATGAGCATGCAGATATCCCTCCAACATACTGATTTCATTTCCTTTTGACATATGCCAAGAAACAGAATTGCTGGATCATACAGCAGTTCCATTTTTAATTTTTGAGGACTCTCCATACTGTTTTCTATGTTGGTTGTACTAATTTACATTCCCATCGACAACGTGCAAGGGTTCTATTTTTTCCACATCCTTGCCAACATTTGTTATCTTTAGTCTTTTTTTTGTAATAGCCATTCTAGCAGTTGTGAGGCAATATTTTATTGCAGTTTGAATTTGCATTTGCCTGATGTTTGTTAATATTGAACTTTATCCCCCCATATGTCTGTTGGCCATTCGTATGTCTTTTTGGAGAAATGTCTATGTAGGTCATTTGATAATTTTTTTGAATAGGTTATTTTTCAACTCTTCCAAACAATTGAAGAGAACACTTAAAACTCATTTTATAAGATCAGAATTATCTTGATTCCAAAGCTGTACAGGGATACCACAAGACAATAAAATCACAGGCCAATGTCACTGATGAACATAGATGGAAAAATCCTCAACAAAGTACTAGCAAGCCAAAGTCAACAGCACATTAAAAGGATCAGACACCATGATCAAGTAGCATTTATACCTGGGATGCAAGGATAGTTAAACATAAGCAAATAAACAAATGTGATACACACATTAATAGAAAGAAAAATAAAAATATGGTCATCTCAATAGATTCGGAAAAATAATTTAACAAAATTTAACATCCTTTTATGACGAAGATGCTCAACAAATGAAGCACAGAATGTACCTCCACATATTAAAGACCATATATGACAAGGCAAAAACAAGGATTATATTCAATGATTAAAAGCTGAAATCTTTTCCTCCAAGATCAAGAACAAGACAAGGGTGCCCACTCTTGCCATATAAATTCAGTATTCTGTATTAGTCTGTTTTCATGCTGCTGATAAGGACATACTAAAACTAAGAAGAAAAAGAGGTTTAATTGGATTTACAGTTCCACATGGCTGGAGAGGCCTCAGAATAATGGTGGGAGGAGAGAGACACTTCTTACATGGCAGCGGCAAGACAAAATGAGGAGGAAACAAAAGTGAAAACCCCTGATAAACCCATCAGATTTCATGAAACTTACTCACTATCACCAAAATAGCACAGGAAAGACAGACCCTGTTGAGATTCATTTGGAGTGGCTGGTAAAATATTAGGTAAATATTAGGGAAAGTTACAAGATTACAGTCTCAAACCTTTTGGAAGGCTGAAAGGTTTCGATGGAATGGGCTGAAGGCATCCAGTTCATTATGTTAGAATTTTAAATCATAAGGAAAAGACAGGGACAAGAAAATTTTCCCAGTTAAGTCTGTTTACACCGTGTTCCTTTGTCGATACTCTTAATTTGTTTGCTCATGTAAACTTTGTGCTGAAGGATCCTCTCAGGGGGAGGTCAAAGGGGAATTACCCATTAATGGTGTTTACTTTTGGCCTCAGAACCAAAAGCTCTTATCATTCCTAAAACCACTCTTTTAACCATCTTAATTATCCACAAGCATGTTGACTTAGAACCTGTTATTAAATCTGTCCTGAGTAAATGTGAGGAAGGACAGGGAGTTATGAGCAGTTTGCTGCAATTGTCCTCTGAAAGCAGCTGATAGCCATCCCTAACCAACTTGAAATCACTGTACTGGATGTGAGAGTGTATTCATTCAACCGTCATTGAATCAGGGTCTGCCAGACAGTCCTCTGCAGGTGGTTATCAACGTCCATGATTCAATTACCTCCCCCTAGGTCCCTCCCACAACACGTGGGAACTCTGGGAGATTCAGTTCAAGTTGAGATTTAGGTGGGGACACAGCCAAACCATGTCTTTATATTATTAGAAGTTCTAGCCAGAGCAATTAGAAAAGTAAAAGAAATAAACTGCTTCAAATTGGAAAGAAAGATGTAATATTTTTTCTGTTTGCAGATGACATGATCTTGTTTATAGGAAACCCTAAAGACTTCATCATAAAACCTGTTCAAACTAATAAATAAAGAAAAGTTGCAAGACACAAAATCAACACACAAAATAGTAGTCGTCCTGTACACTAGCAACAGGCTATTTTAAATTATTTTAAATGGTTATTCGAGTTTTCTGACCAATAAAGATAATAGCTACAAATTAGTCCTTTCTATTTTTACTTATATTTTACGTAAATATCAGGCATATTATTCTTATGTTGACTTATTATGGTCAAAGGTAATTTCAAGACAATTTTTAACCTGGGAAAGAACACAAGGCTAGTACTTCAAAAGCACACTCTGCTTTTCCATTTGCTTTTAGCATGTGAGTTTACTAATGTTCATCCTTATGTTATCTCATAAAGGTGGTATTCATAAAGAGTCATCCCTACTCTATGAATTCAGTGCAGATTTTGTCTAAAATCTCTGCTGAAAATTGAGCTTGTTCATACATAGTGCAACACTAAGTGATGGTCAGGGAGGAGGAATCAATATGAGGGAATTGTTGGCCAACTCCCTAAAGAAACATTTTTGAAGTCTTAACATTCATTTATATTTACATCACCTTGTAATAGTTGAACAAGCTCAAAGAAAAACTTTAGCCTTGTGGAATTACATGCTACAAAATGGCTTTTATTTTCTTGCAATTATTTGAGTTCCTTACATATTTCAGATACTAGCCCCTCGCTAAGTATATGGTTTGCAAATATTTTCTTCCACGTCATAGGTCATCTCTTCACTCTGTGATAGCTTCCTTTGCTGTGCAGAACTTTTTGTTTGTTTCATGCAATCCCATTTGTCTATTTTTGCTTTTGTTGCTTATACTTTGAGGGTGTATGTTTAAAAATCATTGCCCAAACCATTGCTGTGGAGCATCTCCCTTCTGTTTCCTTCTAGTAGTTTCACAGTTTTCATGTCTTAGTTTTCCATCTTTAGCTTATTTTGAGTTTGTGTGTCATGAAATAGGGTCTAATTTAATTATTCTGCATGTGGTTATCCAGTTTTCCCAACATCATTTATTAAGGAGATTGTCCTTTCTTCATTATGTGTTCTTAGCAACTCTGTCAAAGATTCATTGACTGTAAATATTTGGATTTATTTCTGGGCTCTCTATTCTGTTCCAATGGTCTTTATATAAGTTTTTATACCACTATCATGCTGTTTTGGTTACTATAGCTTGATACTATATTTTGAAATCAGATAGTGTGATGCCTCTTAAAAGTTTTCTTGAGGCATAATAAGCATACCATAAACTTCATACATTTAAAGTAGACAATTTGATAAATTTTGACATATGTAGACAGGTTTGAAAATATCATTATCATCAATACAATAAACACATTTATTAATGCAAATGTTTCTTCATTTTTTCTTGCAATCTCTCTCATATTCCTTCCTATGCTCTGCCTTTCCAGCAACCAATGATCTACTTTTTGTCACCATAGACTAGTTTGCATTTTCTAGAATTCTATATAAGTGGAATCACATTGTATGTATTATTTTATCCCTGGCTTATTTTATTTTGCATAATTATTTTGAGATTCTTCTATGTTGTGGTGCAAAGGTCAGTAAATAGTTTTTTGCAAAGGGCCACATCGTAAATCTCCTAGGCTTGGTAGGTCATAGAAGGCCTCTTTCTCATCTTCTTCTTTGTTTATTTACAATCCTTAAAAATGTGAAAAACATACTTAGCTTGTGGATTATACTAAAAGAGAGCATAGACCGTATTAGCCCAGGGTCATAGTTTGTCTATCTTGTCAGAGTTCTTTCCTTTTCTTAACTGTTATATATATTCCATTCACGGAGAAGCTGCCTTTTGTTTATTCATTCATCTATTGGTGGATATTTGGTTTGATTCCAGCTTTCAGTCATTGAAAAATAAAGCTAACATGAAGATTCCTGTATGCCTTGGTATGAACATTTGTTTCCCTTTTCTATGATAAATATGTAGTACTAAAATGCCTAGCAGGTATATTTTGGAAACTGTCAAATGATTTTTCAAAGGTGTTTGTGCCCTTTTTCTTGCACCAACAGTGTATGAAAGTTCCCGTAGCTTTACATTCCAATCAATAATTGAAATAATTTGTTATTTAAAATTATAGGAATTTTAATCAGTATGTAGGAGTCATTTATTACAATTTTAATTTGTATTTCCCTACTTTCTAATGATGTTGAGCACTTTTAATGTGCTATTGGCCATCTATATATCTTCTCTGGTGAAGTATGTGTTCTGTACTATTGCTTACTATAAAGAAAAAAGCTAGGTTGATTGTTTTATCGTTGGCTTTTGAGTACTTTTTATATATTCTAGATGTAAATTTTTTTAATCAGGTTTGTGATTTGTAAACATTTTCCCTAGCCTACAGCTAATCTTTTCATTCTCTTAACAGTGTCTTTAGAAAAGGATAAATATTTAATTTCGACTACCTTCAAATTATTATTTTTTTCTTTTATGCATTGTAGGTTTAGTGTCTTATCTAAGAAATACTTTTCCAACCAAATCACAAAGGATTTCTCCTATGTTCTCCCACAGAAGTTATTATTTTAGGTTTTGCATAATTCATGATCCAATTTTACTTCACATTTTGATAATGATATAATGTATAGATTCGTTGTACCACAGACATACTGGTAATGAATTATTTTAACTTTCACATGACTGAACAAGTTTGTACTTTGCCATTGTTTTTGCAAGATACTTTCACTGAGTATAAAATTCTAGATTGGCAAGTTTTCTTTTTTCCAGTATTCTTTATTTGACTGCTGCTGGCTTACATAATTTTCCAACAGATATCTGCTATCTTTTTTATCTTTTGTCTTTTGCATGTAACTTATCCTTTTTCCACTGGATACTTATATAATTTTCTTTATAAATGATTTTAAGGAATTTGGTTATTATGTGTCTTGGTATAGTTTTCTACACAATTCCTACATTATGGTTTCTTAAATGTTTAGACACATGAGCTTATCGTTTTTATCACATTTGGGAAATGTTCAGTCCTATTCTCTAAATTACTTTTTTCTTTCATTCTCCCACTTGTGTCTCCCATGATTGCTTTAATTATTTTCATGTCTGCCCACAAACTAAAGGTTTACCCTAAAATAATTTCTAAGTTTTGTAAAGACCAAGGAAAATAGACAAGTATGAGCTATTACAAGGTATAAAATGTCCATATAAAAAAGCACATCATGTCTCACAAAAACTGAGATATTCAAGCAATGGTTACTGTGAGTCCCAGTTGGGCAGTACTCATCATCTATGCAGTTTGTCACATTTTTTATATTTACCATGGAATAAATTATGATTTTAGAATTTTGGTAACTTTGAAAAACAGAGCTATAGTAGCTCTGTTTGGGGGAACCAAAAGCACGACTATCTTTAAGAAGAAAATATTCATTACATCTCATAAAGTTTTACAAATATCACCAATATGCAGGAATACTCCTGGGGGAGAAAAAGAGCACATTACAGCATGGAAATTAGTTAAGAGACAATATCCAACATGGTAAAAAAAAAGTCATCAAAACAATTAATAAAGATAAGGAAAATTAAACATTTCTTTATCCTAAATCCCCAGTTATTTATTACTGAGATAAATTATCTAACAGACTTCCAACTCTCAAACAGAATGAGAAAAAAAGACTAATGAGGTCCCTTCATATGAAGCAAATGACATGTGAAAGACATTGAATATTAAATGTATCTTTGTAGCTTCACAAAGTTCAATTTAGCTTTATATGGAAGAGCAGAGCAGTGGGATAATTGGTGATGTTTTATAAGGAGAAATGTCATCCATTGCTATTCATATTTCCAACATGGTTAATATTAATGTCTGAATGGAAGGACATAGTGTCTGGCACCTAGTACATACTTTAAAAATGTTTTTTGAAATAAATGTCACTTCTTCAAGATCTTCAACCATCATTTTTTCAAGATCAATTCTAGGCTGAGCAAGAGTGAAATTGGAAGTGAGTGAACCAGATATTGCCAGGATGATGAGGGAGAGAGAGGGATTAAAACAGATTGAGAGAGGAGAATAGCAGTAACATGCTCTCTATTGTTCAGGACTGTTTAAGACGTGTATATACTGATACAAATATCTGCATTCTGGCATGGGAGATAACAAATTTTGTATTCTGTTTGAAAAGTTGTAGCTTACTGACATATTCATGTATGTAAATTATTTTCATAGACATTGTATTAAGAGAATACATGAGATAAGTTTCCCTCTTGTGGCCACAGAGGGGTGAGTGTGCTAATGGAACTATCACTATCGCTGGCATTACATGATTCTACTGGGAATGGCTGCTCTTTATCTGGCCCTATAGCTACTCAACATGTATTCCTTGCATTTGTTACCATGACACATACCTTTCCTAACTTACTCATACACTGAGAAATATTTCACTTATCCAAGTACAGTAAATAGTAAATAGTGAAACATGAGCTCATGGTTTGGTCAAAGTCTGTCAAATTGTAAAAACACAATGGAATCACTGAGCATTACTAACATACACCATAAAATCATACATATCAAACAAAGAAACAAAAAGCCAGAATCAATTGACAAATGGAAGTTAAATCCTTGCAACACGTAGCAATACAGGTCCCATGTTTGGCATCTGAACTTCTTAAAAACTTTCTGGAATTTCACCAAGTCTGTCTCATCAGAATTCATTTCCCCTGCCAAAGCATTCCATAAGTGTGAATGAGATAAAACTGCAACACAGAACATATGGACAGAAGATGAAAGGAGATCAGTGAGCAGGAAAATATGTTTCTTAAAATCTGTGCTGCAGTCATTTTTCTTCTCAGTTTTGTTGTTTGTTATGCCTTTGAATGCCCATAGACAACATTAAGAGTGTTTCTACACAAAGCAAAAGAATAAATCAGTTCAGACCAAAAAGAGTCAATTGCATTAAGAAAATAACAACAAAACCAACATTGACATCAACAAATGAAAGTCAAGTTGTTTGGTGTTTCATAAGAAATCTGCTGATTTGTTTGTTTGGTGTGCACAGCCAGAATGACTAGTGACAAAGGTAAGTTCTTTGTTTACAATTTGCTTTACCTGTAATTGTAAGCACTTTAAATATCCATGTTCTATTGTGCTTTATGCAATGTTTACTGTCACATGTCCTCTGTTTTCCTCAAAGTACCATGTATAAAAACAGGGTGAATTTTCAAAGAAGGAAAATGCAGTTTGAGAAATGGTCTAGTGTTACAACTAGGCTGGCTTCCTTGAGTTAGTGAGATGGCAAATGGATATTTTTCTGAATATAACTTTTCCTAGAAACACTTATTTTCTGTGGTGTATGTAAGGGTAAAATCATTGATTTAAACAATTTTCATACATGATTTTCTCAGTTCTGTTTATCTAAGCTCTTTTATTTTGCTTTTTTACAAATAAGTAGATAAATTCTTCAACCCACTTATTGGCAGTTGGGTTAGTACTTAATTGTCTCAAGTCCAAGATTTGCTAGGATAAATCTATCTATGCTATTTTGTTAAATAGTGTCCATACATTCTGAAATAGTCTAAGCATCTAAGTTACGAAATAAAAAACTGAATCAGAAAATTGAACAAGCAAGAGCTTTAACAGAAACGTACAGATGCAAATAGTTGTTGGTAGTGAAATGAAGAAACTTGTTGAAAAGTTTCATAATTGCTTTAAAGAAAGTAAACGTGCCCATCTTTTTATTTTAATTTCATAGCTAAACACAGAATTTACACATTAGTTGTGCCTTTCAAGTCTCCAAGAAAAAAATAAACCTCCTAAGTGAATAAAACTTCTTGGATATAACCTTTAAAAACTAACTTTGAGGACATTTTAGCTCCCAGAAATTGAGCCAAAATATGGGTAATCAAAGAGATTAGAGGGAAAAAAAGTACAGTGTTTCAAGAGAGGAAACAAACTAGCAATAAATTCATTTATTCACATTTGTTTTTTAATTTCAAATCCTCAGATGCGACTAGAAACCTGAAAATTTAGAATGACCTGTCTTGCATTGCAAAAGGCAGACTTCCCACAAAGATCGGTTGAATTAATTAATAAATGAGTTAACGGATATGCTTAAAGCTTAATGTGCAATAAACTAACTGAAAAGAAAACACACTGTCTGTCTCCATTTTTTTGGGCTGCGATAATTGGGTGGCTTATAAACAACAGAATTTTTTTTTTCACAGTTCTGGGGGCTGGGAAGCCCAAAATCAAGGTGCTGTCAGATTTGGTATTTGGTGAAATTATGCCTTCTGATTCATAGGAAATTCCTTGCCATGTACTCATGCGTAGAAAGGGCAAGGCAGCTCTCTGTGGCTTCTTTTACAAGACCACTAATTCCATTCGAGAAGGCTGCCCCTTCATGACCTAATCACCTCTGAAAGGCCTCAGTTCCTAATACTATCATACTGGTTATTAGGTTTCAAAAGTATTTTGGGGGGGCACAAGCATTCGAACAGGAATTCCTGAATTCCTTCTTAGACTATAATTATACCTAATGGGTTTTTGATATTAGAACTTTAAAAGATAGTTATTAATAATGGATAATAATTTAATCAATGAATATTTATTGAGCCTCTGATTCTATTGGTCCTAGAGATACTTTGGTAAAGACAAAGCAAAACAAAATATGGGTCTTCTCCCCACCCCTAAAATGGAAATACTGGAGATGACATCAGAAATGATTAGTATCTAAGCAGAGAAGTAAACCAGGTTCATGTGCCGCAGAATAGGATGGACTCTTCAAGGTGGTAGACAATTAAGCTGACATTTGAATGAAGAGGAGAAAATAGCCATACAAAAATTGGGAGAACATAATGACAGGCAAAATAAAAAGTTAACTAAGCAGCCATTAGATTGAATGTGTTTGATATCGGTTACTGCCATGGTGAAACAAAAGTAGGACGGTATATCTAGAGGATAAAGCAATAAACCATAACAGATGGTAGGTCGGGTCATTTAATGGCTTTTTAGAAACGCGATGGGGTGATTTTCATTAAACAAATGGAAGAGTTCCTAAAGAAGATGTCACATATATATGTGCATACATATGCTTATTTGTTTTAGTTCTGAATCTGGAGTAATTTTATCCCTGAATCCGGAAAGAATTCCAGGTTGGACATAAAGACAGTTGAGTCATTACATATACAATGGATATTTAAGTCATGAGACTCCAGGTTTTAATCTAGAGAGAAAGTGTGACAAAAAGGAAACTGAAAAAGAAAGGGACGAAGAAAGGAAATCTTCAGAGGAAGCTGAGACACTGATCACAACCACAATGTACAGAAAATATTTGATGACTTTAACATGTGTTTTATTTTTTAATCAATAATTTTTAAATTAAGTGATAAATTCTTTTTTAAAACAGCAGTCATAATGTTCTCTAACTCACATCAAGATTGTTTTTATGGAAAAGTGGGTCAGTGGTTTTGACGTATATGTAAATTTATAGGAATTAACAGTATCAGTGGCTTATATTGGGCCATGGGGTTTTGCACATTTTTGAGGAGGATATTCAGAATAACTGAATATTAGTATTATTCAGTTATTCAATAAATTCAGTTATTTAATAAGTAAATATTATCATTTATTTTGATTTTTAAATTCCTGCCTAGAAATAGAGTCCTTATAAATAAAAAGGAATTCCTGAAAATTTTAATGTTCATTTATTGCCGAATTGGTTTACTTATTTTGACGCAAGATCAAATAAGTTAAATGTCAGCAATATTTTCTGATTTTATTTTTAGTTTTTTATCGATCAAGAAAACTGATTATATAAGATAATAGAGAGGGGGACAAGAGAGTTTTCCCAATTGTTTAGGTTAATTGTTTAGATGATTATTTAACTCAGACATGCTAAATAGATTTCTTCTAGTAAAAGTTTTAAAATTTAAGCTGATGCTTTAGAAAAATCCTTATATATTAAAATTGGGCAGAAAAAAGTTAAATAATATTATGGCCAATATTTTCTAACTAAATAATTTTAAATTAAATATAATAATTTTAGTCTTATACTAATAATACTTGTTGAGTATTCTCCACTGGTAAAGTTTCCAAGCTATTTGTGAGTGAAACCATGAAATATGTCTTCATTTGTTTTCTGTGATGCGAATTGCAACATCACTCACATATTCAAAGTGTATTTTCCCTATGTCTAGTGTTTTGGTATGCTTAAGAAGCTCCCCAATTTAAAGCATATGTTCCCTCTTTGTAAAGAAATAGACTAATTAGGAAATCAAATTCGTCATTGGAACAATATCTGAGCAAGTACTACATGTCCGTTTTGGTCATATTTGATCCTAGTAGTGAGTTCATTGGATATTGTGCAATTAGTAACAAAATGGATAGAATACCAGACAGCTAATTAAGCATGCAGCATTTGAGTACATAATCTATGCATACAGACTTTGATCCTTTGACATTGTAAAGTCTTTCATGGTAGGTGGAGCTAAAAGAGAACTTTCAAGTCACCTAAATTTATATTTCAAAGCATACAGAGGTCTCTTCTGTATCATCCTTTTTGCAATTCTGCACAAGTTGTGCAGACATTGAGTATTAGCAAGTGGCAGAAAACTCCCTTTTTGGTAGAGTAGCCCATTCGGTTGTTCAGTACCTGAACATAGCTTCTGTTAATTGTATCCTCATTTTATTGATATGATTGTAAGAAATTTTAGTTCGGTTTTAACTTTTCTTGGTTTATTTACACATGTATTAGAGTTCTCTCCTTGTGAGGAACTTAAAATGTCAATTTTAGCTTGTAACTCTCCAGAAATAGTAATGTATCTTTCTAGTTTAATCACAGTTTAAAAATATATGGAGAAGCACACAAATATTTTTATGCCTTTACAGTGTTCATTTTGTGTATAATTTTTCCTTTTTATATTTATAAAAGATAAGCACTGTGTTATGTATATATTTAAAAACATATTTATATCTTTACATTTATATTTATGTCTGTAAAGTGATTGAATGTCTAATTCCAAGGTCTTGCAAACTAATTATGCAAACAAAGTTCAATTTAAAAAAAAAAAACTAGAATTCATTCAAATTGAAGACCACTTTTTGCGTTAGATTTCAGGCCTTACATTTTGCAACTTTGGGATCTTGCTGACTTTTTAAGTGAGGAAGCTGTACATTCTGATTTATTGGCTACATCATTAAAGAATAGATGAACTTGCATGTGGAACAGATTATTTTTTATTCTTAATTTTATATTTTTGAGAATTAGACCAGATTTTTAAACTCCCAAGTGTTTATGCAATCATATGTCAATAGCCATAAAAGAAACAGCTCTTGCAACTATACGTAAATGGATTTATTTACTTGTTTAGCATTCAGACAATGTGGGGCCATTGTGTGCCAAAAAGCTATAACATTTTCACAGAAAATTTGGTGTTTCTTTCTGCTGCTTACTGTAATCGATGTGATAAAAATAGCAGGCCTGAACTTCAGCCTATGTACTCAGAGGGAATTCTTCCATAGAGTTACACTGAATGAGGTTGGAGCCAAGCATATTTATTGCCATGATAATATGAAGATGCGATCATATTCCTGCCTATGTTAGATTGCCAAAATGCAAGAGGCAGGGCATTTGCTGTATATTCATCTGTCAATCCGTCAAACGGCTCAGTGGTGAAACAAACATGTATGACCCAGAAATTTCAGCAGCTTCTCTAGTACCTACTTGGTATATCTTCGGAGAGGACAGGAAGAAGAAATGAATGGGATCATGAAATATTTTAAATTGAGAACATCATAATTTATTATCTATAGCATCACCTCGGTATTAAAATTAGTAAGATGTATGATCCAGAAATGCTGATCTGGACCATGTTATTTCATGAAATACACTGAATATTTTAATTAGGCCTCAACTATGACCTTTCTAAGGACAAATTCAAGATTTTTTTTAAATGTTAAAAATACCTTAAAATATTTTTTACAGCGTAATTTTATGGGTAAAAATTCATGAGCCTATTTGATGTGGAGACTTCAAAAATATTTCTTATGATTTTTCCACAATATTTTCACTCTTTTATCCTATTGGCTACAATATTTATATTTATCAGTGATATATTCTCTAAATATATTTATTTTATTATAGTGTATGCTTGGGAATAATGTTTCATATCTTCTTCCAATAGCCAAATAAAATGTGACAGAGACAGTTTTTTTTTTTTCTTTTTGCAGTGATAAAGAATGGTTTAAAATAATGAGTACAAAGACACAATTGATATATTCACAGGACGAAAACATCTCCCTAAATTTTTTTTAAAAATCGGTTGTAAGTGAAACCAATTATATTATCATGATATTAAGATGGCAAGCATCCTTAAGGGAGAGTACTGCATACATTTCCATGTACTGCTATTTTCTAAGCGGCCTCTCTGATTTATCAAAAACCTTTAAACTTTTATGAGCCACAGCCAAAATTTCAAAATTCTCCCAGGATTCCTGGCCTTTTAAACATCTACATATTTTCTTTGACAGCTGTCTTTTGCAACAATGATCTCAGCTTCCTACATCTGGTATAGTCTAGCTATATATCTTTTTGACTACTATTATATAAAGATCATTATTCTCTAACAGAATGCCTATTAAATATGTCATGTTTGATGACCAGTACATTTTAAATTAATCTACACAAAAATAGTATTGACGATTTTGTGTTCTTGTGTATGCCTTTTTGAGAACAGGGCTTCACAATCAAGCTCATTCTCAAGGTACAATTTGTCAAGGATCTCACACCATTATGAATTTTTAAAAATTGGTATTTTTCTGCCAATCTCAGTGTTCCTATTCCAGCAACAGACTTAGGAGAGAGTTCTCATTATTCTTTTAATCTACAGATGGGGAAATTGAGTGTAGGTGAGTTACGTTGAATTCCCATGGGCTCATAGCAAGAAAATGATGCACCTGTGATTAAGTCCCAGCTCCTAGAAGCAGCATTTCTTTTACTGGGCACGCTGCACTGGGTTTCACTCTAAGTGTGAAAACTAGGCTGTTACTAGAGTCCTGAAATCTGACTGGCTTCTTTAGCTATAGTTCCCATCAACACACGCCTTCTGTTTAAATGACTGTTATGTCATAGTAAGGTTTTATTCCCTTAAGGAGAAAAAAACAACATCAAATTTTGCTATAAAATGATGTAAATAGTTTTAAAGAAACAAATCTAAGAAAAGTTAAAAGAACATTTAGAGACATTTTCAATACCCTGCAGTCAAAACATAGCACTATATCTGTAATTGAAAAAGTTGGGTTTATTGCTTGTTGCAAAAGACAAATTCCGATGCAGAGATAGAAATATTATATATGTTACATAGAAAATTACACAAGAAAAACAGTGTGCTACCACAGTTCGGTTCTTTGGACTCAATTAATTGATTTTTGAAGACAGAAATATTACAGCCTATATTCCACATACTGAGCTAAGTCCTGATTATCCATCTGTTATATAAATATAAATATATCATTTTTGTTTAAAATAGAAAAAACTTTCTGTTAGCTTTTATGTATAAATTTTGGCTTGGTGACTAAGACAATCATAAAAGTTTTGTGTATCTTTCCATAGCATTCTAACTCTTGCTTCTTAGCGTTGGCTCTCTGAAACAGAGAAATCACTGCCTTATAGTCCCACCTTCACAGTAGCAAATTGTTCTCTGAGCATATGAAATAGAAATTTAGTGGAAGACATTGATTTTAAGATGCTAATTGACTTAGAGCATCTATTAAGAAGTCCAATTAGCCAAAGACTAAACAACCTGACAAAGAAAGTAATAAAAACTACAGTAGCTGTGGGGTACTAAAGTCTTTGACACTGTGATTAATTAGAACGTTCTCACCTCACCTCTGAAGGTACAAGTAGTTAAAGATAAGCTGGGGGTAGATTTCTTTATCCTCTCATTGTAAATCATTCATGGGGCAGTTCTCATTATTTCTATTATCCATACTCCCTGGTCCAGTACACTTATCTGTATTACCGTAATCTTTACAAAGTTAAACAAATCATCCTTCTAGGTTGATAGAACAAGTTTTGGATATGGGGGATGTGGAGGATTAAAATATCAACTACAGTTAATCTTACAAAAAAAGTCATTTTTCAATGATTCTTAAAAGTGAATTAAGAGATTCTTAGAAAACTGCATCTAGAGACATGACGTGCTATTTCTGAAATCCCGACTTAAATGATCAAAGGGCTACTAAAATAGAGGAAAACATTAGGGAAAATATTATTTATAAAAGGCAGAAGTAAAGAATTTCTTCCACATATAGTGCATATCGGATCAGATTGAAAGGAACAGACTCATTACTCAAAACTGTCCTACCTCAGAAGCTGGTTTCTTAACCACAAGATGTAAACAGAGCAGAATTTGGCCAAGATGTTAAACATCTATAATTTTCTTTTTGGCAGGACATATTTGAATAATGACACTAAAGATATGCTAAAGGAAAGACAGGCTAAAGGAAAAAGTTAGGCCACCTTCCTTGGAACAGCACGCTAGCATATAGGTCACATTAGGCTTTCCAAAGGCAAATGGGACCATTTGTATTAGAAAGCATCCCTGGTGCAAAACATTTGCTTCTAAGGCTTTGTGCTAAGCCATGCTGACAAAGGCCCCCTAATATACAAAGCATGGAAGCTGGACCAAAGAGAAAAAATTATTTTAATTGCATAGTAAAAGCTCTCTGCAGGCACAGTGTCTTTCTTAGACCCAAAGACGAGATTAAGTAGAGAAATTTCCATCGGGAGATACAGAGCCCATCCCCTCTGCTTCACTGGTGGCTGGATCACAGACCTGGCAACGGACTCATAGTGAGTAGTCATCCAGCCATATAGGTCAGGAAGAAAAGGCCACAAACTTGGGGACAAGTTATTGATATAGTGACAAAGACCAGTTTAATAAATCAGCGAAATTTGAGCTACACAATCAGAGCACATAGTATCATTCCTTTTATTACTCTTGGAGCATTACCAAATTTTGATTATATTACTCTTAGCATGTCTAAAATCTCAATACGCATGAATAATCAACCTTACAGGTCACATATTTTGACCAAAATGTAATAAAACTGGAAATTGATAACATAAAATATGAAACATTACAACTCATACACATTAAAAATTCACATTAAAAATTCTTGTAAATGAGAATGTGTTTAGTATAATTAAATTCAATAAAAGTATTATATAATATATGTGTTATAGCTAAATCTATAATCAATAAATAATCAGCTCTAAACAGTTGACTTATAAAACGCAAAAGAAATAAGTATTCAACTAAGAAAGTTTGCAGTTATAATAAATATAAATAATGTTAAAGATAAATTAATAAATATAGCTGGATTAGAAAGGAAAAAAAGTGTTACATAAATCCAGGAGTTTGATGTATGAGAAGATAAAATGAATAAATATATAATAAATATACCTAGAAGCTTTAAAATGGTCAATATAAAACACACAAAAAAAGTTATTTGAAGATGGGGAATGAGAAACAGTTTAAAATCTTAAATAAATCAATGATGAAAAAATATTTAAGAAATATAATTTCTACTTCTGGTACTATGGCAAGCCAGATATCCCTAAAATTCTTTTCTCAAAATACATCTAGATTCTGTATTTATTTTAACACTCTTCTAGACTTTCTAGAAAGTAATGTAAATGCCATCCCACCCTCAAAGTGTGTGAAGCTATAAATGAAGAAACAACCACTAAGGGGTAAGCCAAATTTAATGGTAAAGCAAATGCCTACACTTTGAGCCGAAATGGACGTCTGTGTTTTGTGCCTGTAGGAAGGAGTCTAAGTTGACTCCTAGAAAACTTTATACTTGGAATCTCAAAGGTGGAAAGGAGCAGCATCTTATGTCTCAAGGGAAAAAATAAAATCCTTGTGAGAAGATAGTATTAAACCTTCAGATTCCACACAATAAATTTATCATTTTAAAATATACCCGATACACAATAAAAAGTCATACTTGAGTGACTACCACTAATTGGAATGCAAATGTTACAACCTTATAGAGTTGAATTTGCACTATATATTAAAATTGTGTAGGCATGTATCTCCTTTTATATCTAGCAATCTATCTTTAAGATTCGTTACCAAAAATACATAATGACACATATACAAAATATTAGTTGTGGCTTTATTTATAATAACTGAAACCTAGAAGACAATCCATATTATATCTATATGAATTGATGAAATAAAATTTGATATATCTGTAAGTGGATTATTATGAATGTGTAAGAAAGATTTGAAAGGTTTTTATATATTGCCATGGAATAATCTCTAGGATATTTCTTCGGTGGAAAAAACAAGGAAAATGCACAGCAATGTTTACAGTATGCTTTATGTAAAAGCTTTTTTTTTTGGAAGAAGAATATCTGTGTATGTATTTGTATGCATACGTATTTGATATACATCTGTATGTGTCAATTTGCTTGTATTTACTAAGACAAAAATGATAGAATAAGCAAGCAAATAATAAATGTATAGGTATTTGAGGATGGAGGGAGCAGGGATGGAAATTAAGTTCTATGAATTTAATTGCTTTATGGTTTTGACTTTAGAACATTAAAGTTTTACTTAAAAATAAATTAATAAGAAAAATAAGGCAATGCTAATAAACTAAAAGTGAGTAGAAAAAAGATTCCAAATGTATATCAAAATGATTGAAAATTAGTTTTATTTACGTTGACAAAGATTGATTTACTTCTTTCCCAATTTCTCAAATTCTCAATTTCCTAAATTTGATTCTCCAATCAAATTCTCAATTTCCTAAATTTTCATCACTTGTTTAGTCCACCATTCAACAAAAAACTCCAGGGTCCTACTTGTGTTTAAGTTATGCAGAATAGCAGGAAGTAATACAAGTGTTCTAACTCTGTTTAATGAGACTCTCAGTTTAATGCTCATTCCTCCATTTCCTGTTATTATTTCATTGTTTCTGGTTCACATTATTGAAGAATAAAATATCATCTGTGCTTTGCTGCTGGGAAGCTGTCCAAGAACAGTATTAATTTCACAAAAATGTCAACTTCTAGACACAAAGCAGCAACACTGTATATAGGGTTTAAAAGTTTAATATGATTAGATAGAATGATATTATGGAACTGTACATGCTGAAATTCACTTTCAACCCTTATTGTAAGAAAAGAATTCTCTTCCTTTTTAGTATCAAGGTTTTAATTAATTTTATTGATGCATGAAAATATTTTATTAATAATACATAATGCTTAAAGATAGTATATTTAGAGATTTTTGCCTTTTTGATGCCTTTGCAATCATTAAACTGTGTCTTTTAATTTCTAAGTAATGACTTTCTATATTATGGCTGTCTTCCTCCCACAAAATTCTAATTAAAAAATAGATTTAGAAAATTACAGTACTTGAAATTCTGTCGTCGCCTCATTCACTGGAATTCTGTAACAGAATTTGGCTGATTGTTTAAAAATCAGATCAAGTAAATGAAAAAAAAGCAGTAGAAACGTTTGATCTCACTATATCAGCTCTCCAAATGTTATGCCACTAGTGAGACCACTTTAAAGGCAGCATGAGAAATTATGTCTTAAAAATGCAAAACTGATCAAAGGCTAGAGGAATCATTGCTGAAAATTCTACCCTGGAGGAAAGGGAATGGGTGGGCTTGAATAAACATATGTGGTGAAAGCCAGGACTGAAGACTAATGAAAGAAATGCTCTCCAAAGCCTACACATTAACAAAGAGGTAAGTTATACTGTAGCACATAAAGGCCTTGAGAATCTTAAAAAGTAACTTTAAAAGAAGTCCATAGAACTGAAGCCCTCCTCACATTTCCTATGATGTCCATAAATGAACTCTGCGTATTGTAATGATATGTGTATTTTCCTTGCACCTGAACTCAATAAGAAAATTCCCAGAGGGGATAGAGGGTGTCTTTCTCTCTAATAATCCAGCATAATACAAGGGGAAATAGCTAAAATGCTTATATACATATTTTCTATAATAAAGCTAATAATATGTCAGAAAAGTAAACATCTAGAGTTTTTTTAAGGCGATGTGGAAATAACCCTTCATGAATAGCATTAGATACAACTTTTGGTAACATTTTTAAGATAAATTATTGTTCTCCGATGAGTGTCATGCTAAAATGAAATGGGAAATTAAAGAACACGGAATAGGAGGAAGTAACTGGTGATACGAAATGGTGCCTCTCGGTGCTGAAAACAATGAATTCTGAAAGGAGATTATACAATTGATGCTGTTGCTTCCATCTTGAGTTTTCCATTTTTCTTCACAATTTGGCATTTGTGCATCAGGTAGCAGAGGATTATATTTCCCAAATCTTCCAAATGCCTGGTCTTCACGTGTCTTATTAACTGTTAAAGAAAGATGGCCTGCAGCAAAGACTAAATGGTATTTATACAGCAAAGAAAATCCGAAAGGACCAGTTAGACTTACATTCGTAGGAATAATGGGAATAATAATAGTAAACATTTACTTATCATTAAATGTTCATATAATAAGAAATGTATTTATTATCCCTATTCTATAGATGATAACGCTGAGGATGAACCAGGGTGTGGAACTTACCTCTTCCCACAATTACAAAAACATCAGAGATGGTATTGGAACCTAATTAGTCTGACTCCAGAGTTGAAGAATTTAACCAGCCTACCATGTTATCTCTCTCCAAATAGAGCTTTTGATTAATATACTTTGGTCCTCATATATCTTGGCATAAGGGATTTTTACACCTACACAAAAACCACTTAAAAACACAATGCTCTCAGCAATGTCACTCCTAGGTATATAATCAATAAAAATGCCATATATATATATATATATATATATGTGTGTGTGTATATAGGCACACACACACACACACACACACACACACATATATATATATTCCACAAAAACATATAAGCATGCACAACAGCACTATTTTTCTGAAAGCTAGAAATCCCCCAAATTGTCATTGACAAAAGAATAAGTAAATAAATTGTGGTTTGTTTTCACAGTAGAATGCTGTACAATGATGAGAATGAATGAAATACAGCTACATATGGCAATATAAATGAATATCATAAAATGCTGAGAAGAAGCCAGATACACGACTACATCCAGCATGACTGCATTTTTATGCAGAGTTCAAAATAGACAGAATATTATATAATGATAGAAGTGATGATAGTGGCTATCTTTAGAATAACTAGTACCTAGAAAGGAGCACACAGTTGCTTCTCTGGGGTTCTGATAATATTATCTTTCTTCATCTGGATGCTGGGTACAAGATATATTTGATATTAGAAAATTCATCAAGCTGTTCTCTCATCTATGCATTGCATATGTCAATAAAAAGCTTTTTAAAAGTACAGTGTACTGTCAAAGAAAAGTGTGATTATGCCTAACTTATATGTATGAGTTAATAGATATTTTATTTGAAATTGGAACCCCCTCAGACCTGCACAGTAAACAACCCTTATGTGTAACTACATTTCCAACATCACACTTAAAAAGATGTCTGTATTTGCGCCCATTTTTCTTCCTACTTTTTAAAGAAAAATAAGATTTCCTCTTAAAACACTGCCTTCAATAACAAAAATTGGAAACAACTTAAATATTCATCATTGTGGAAATGATCAATAAAAAGACATGCATACTAAATAGCCATTAAAAAGCCGCCATTATTAAGAATGTGGTACAAATGCACATTCACCTGGAAAGATATTAACGATGTGTTGTTTTTTTTCTAGTCTAAATTGCAAAATAATATGTACATAATGATTCATTTTTTGTAAAAACTATATATATATATATATATATATACATATAGATGTATGTTTGCAAATGTGCTGCTAAAGCATAGAAAATAATACATAGCAAACTGTTAGTGGTAGGTGGAGGAAGGCAGGCTTGGGGTGGCTTGGGCAAGAATTGGAGGGTTATATTAAAAGTCTAAAGATGTTTTTTAAAGCTTTTCAAATTTTTGACTCTTTTTACTGTTTTGTGTTTTCAATAGTTTAAAAGCATTTTTTAATGAAAAATAATTGACTTTTTAATGATCTCTTAGTTTTTCCAAGATTTTCTTTCTTAATATTTCCTATCTTGCTACTCCTATATTTTTACTTTTCTTCTACCCTTGTTTCTTTCCCTCAATTTAAAAAAAAACACATTCAGGTCTTCTCCCAAATAAAAAGAAAAAAACTCCATCAATTCCAATTGACCTCTTAGAAAACTATCTCATCTTTTTTTCCTCTCTCGTTTATAGTCAGGTTTTCTTTTCTCTCTTATGCTTTAACCCCTTGAAGTGAGGCTTCTGCCTCTGCATATTGGTTACACTATCTCTGACAAAGTTTATTAATGACCTCTTAATTAATCCAGTGGGCTATGTCCATATCCACATGATTTAGATTAGGTGGTCCTTGATAGTAGTGCCTCTTCTTCCTCTGAAAGTCCTTCCTTGGCGTTGAGTTAGCAATCTCCTCCTATCTTCTTCCTACTGGTCTGATGATTCTTTGTAAGTCATCTTTATGGACTCACTATTCCAGCTCTTTAAATTATGGTGAATCAAAGGATCTTGTTCTTGGCCTATTTGGCTCACACCTCGCACAGTCTCAGACTAGAAAAGACACTTTTGACTTCAATCACTGTATGCTCATGAAACCCAAGTCAGTGAGTCCAGACATGGAGTGCAGGACCTCTGTGAGGAAGCACTCACTGGATATTGCCATCTGGATGTCTCCTTCGTAGGACAGAAAGAACATGTCTCGGACTGCCCTACTCCTCTCCTTCGATCGCTAGCTCAGGTTACTACCACAGGCTCACTGTGTTTCTTAGCAAGGAATCTGGGTGTCTGTCTTAAATTTAGCATTTTACCTCCACATCATATTTACTAACATGTCCCGCAGATTCTAACCGTAACATGTTTTGTGTTCTCTCTCCTCTGCATTTTCACGGTTGGTGTTTTGATTTAAGCTTGCATCACCTCTCATTGAGACTACTGGTCTGACCTCTGACTCACCTTGTCTACTTGTTTCAATCATCCTTACGTACACTGCTGCTGATCTTCCTTATAAACCAGACCTGCTTTCATGACAGCCATAATTAAATACTTAAATAGTTCTCATTGCGTACAGAATATCCCAACAACAATTTTTGCCTTATATTTTGCCGTGTCTTCCTTCTTCACATACCTATAACTGGAGGCAAGCCCAGCTAATTACAGGTACTTTAATGTACCATGTACCTCTGTGCATTTGTCCACTGGACAAAGAAAACTCACTTTTTCTACTTACTTGGTTCCCTGGCATCTTTTGAACATGTTTTCAAATGTTCTACTGGGAAAAATTATATAACTGCTTTGTGTATCCCTAATATCCTAAGACTAACTCCAGAATTCTAAATTCCCAAACAAGCAAATATCACCATCCAAGCACACCAGTTTGCATTTTACACAATCTGCTTCTAAGGCAACTAAATGCTTAAGATGGCAAATCTCATCTCCGCTATGTGGTTGGACATCTTTGTTCATTTATATGCTAATTCAAACGGAAAGCAATATGTTGTAACGGTGATGGTTATTCCAGAAGACTGTGCACCTAATACCTTTTTAACACATAATTTAATATTGTAATTCAAGGACCAGCAGTAAAAGTTGATTCCTTCTGTTTTTTTGTAAATCTGTTGATTATTTCCTTAAGGAAACAGTGCAAACACTGACTTCTCAGTTGAAGGGGCAGCAAGGTCTTATAATCTGTTCTGGCTCATTGGGCTTCTTAGTTATACACACAAACATTGGAGAAAGTGAAATGACTATGTAAAACAACAAGAAAAAATGAATGATGGAATATAAAGTGGAATCCTGCTCACACATCATAGAGCATAGTTTTCATAAGTGAAAGAACCACTCTTTAATTATAAGGCTCACTAAAAGAGTAATTATTTTGGCTTTAAAGAATGTTTTAATAAAAATTCATAATCAAAGCATTTAATTAGTAATTCTTTATAGCAGCAATGGGCTGATATTCTTATTTCATTACTTTATAAACACTAAATTGGTTTTAAAACTCCGCTTGTGTAGACAGTGAGTTTCATACTTCACATTGACTAAACAGGCACTAGATACTAAAAATTTGAAGTTCCAGTGAATACCAGTTACTTACGATGAATCAAAGACAAAGATTAAATTATTTTTTGAGTCTGTCTGTGTTTCATAAAGTAGAACTAAATAAATGTACCGTTGTATTTCAGCATTTTTTAACTTTTCTGTTTGCCAAAATTTCAGACCGTTTAAGTGGCAGCATTCTAATTTTAAATGATTTTCTGTCCTCTAGGGCACATTCAACATCAACATTTTTAGAGAGATGATCTTTAAAAGTGGCTAGAAGTAATCTATATTGACTAACAATCGCAGAGTGATAGCACCACTTAGCCATCTCATTCACCAGACGCCAATGGTATATTCCTTTGTTCTATGGTTATTAGCCGTGATTTGTTTCTGTAACATATGTGTAAATTCCTAAAGGGTAGGGATTATGTCTCATATATCTTGATACTTCCAAAGGAACTAGTATAAAATCCTGCACATAGCAGGTACAGAGTAAATGCTTGTTAATTTATTGCCTAGGATACAGAAATAATTACAGTAATAGGAGGTTTTTTTAGAAGAGTTGAGCTTTAATTACTAAAGAAGAGAAAGGAGATGTTTAAAATGATTGGGGAATGAAAACAAAAAAAATTAAAAGTAAAAGCTACAATCTAGATTGCAGGGTGTGTTATCATATTGTTTTGAGTGAACAAAACCTGTGCTGTGCATATGGTTTAAAAAGACAGTATCACAGGATACAAGAGACTCCATCGTGGAAACTCTTAACTAACCTTTGAAGTTCACTGGAAATTCTTTAGAAAGTTCTTTAGGCAATTTTAGAAAGTGCTGCAAAAGAAGAATCAGTAGAAATATATTATTCTTTGGATATGAAGGTGAAAGCATTCAAAAATTGCATCCAGATTTTAATTATAAAAGCTGAAGACTCAGGATATATCAGCTATAGGACACCTGAGATTATCCAAGCCCAGTTCATATTCAGGGGCAGACTGGCTCTCTAGCTCTCTGGAATATTGCTGAACACAGGGTACCTCAGACAATTAAAGGGATCAAGGCATCTTTCATATTTCAGAATCCTGATGTATCAATCAGTTATGTTAGCATCAGTAAGAAAAAAATCACAGGAGCATACAAGAAGCACTTTTATCTTGCACACATGGCTGCGGATCAGCTCGGGTGACTTATCAGTCAACTCTGCTTTAGGCTGCAGATGTATGAGTCTATTGGATGGTTCTGCACTGCATGTCTCATTTTAAGCCTTCAGCTAAAGGGTCAGTGCCTACCCAGTATATTTTCCTGTTTCGGCAAAGGTAGAACAAGCAGCCTAGCTCAGTTGCATAAGCACATTTCAAGCCTCTACTCACAACCAATAACATTCTATTGATCAAAGCAAATCATACAACCAAGCCAAATGGCTGAGTGCAGGGAAATACACACTACAGCTAGTGCTCGACTTACGACCACAATTGGTTCCGACAGACCGGTCATAACATGATTTGATCATAAGTTGAGTAGGCTATATGCACGCGGAGATGGTAGTGCTGCCGGAAGCTGGTCCGCACTGTCGTACGCCCAGCTGGGCAACGTTTGCACTGCCAGACACAGAGCAGTCGTGGCTAGCGATTGTGGTCGTAAAGTCGAGTGGTCGTAAGTTGCATAGGTCATAAGTCAATCAATACTTGTACTCAATATGAAGCTGTGTCAAGGATACAGAAGTTTAAGACTACCACATGGGAGTGAAGAACCAGTACCAATAAATCGGTGTCTTATATCTAGTATTTAAAAATGCCAGAAATTCTAGAAGGCTGTTATAAAATGTTAATATATTCTAAATGTTTATGCTTAATAAATGAACACTTTGAATATACAAACAAATATAATTATGGCTTCTATAAGATCATTTGGAGATTTCAAAATTCAAAATGTGACTTGTTAGCATGGTAACATTAAAGGAAAAATTTAGTTTAAAAAGTTACAAAAAAGTTGTGCATGTACACCAACAATTCAAGCCCAGGTCTTCAATATACTTATCATAGCCATGCCTGGTAGATGTATACACAGTCTGCAGCTTCTGTAGATTTGAATGTCTTATAGAAAGCTCATTTTACCTATCACGTTTTCTGATGGTGCAATAGATACAGAAGTCATGGAATACCATAACAAAAGTAATTAATGTAAGAACAAAGACTCCTTGAGGGCAAGAATAAGTCTTTCATTTTTGTATAGCCGATGTATATAAACTTCCTATAATATAAAAGCAAATGATGGTTGCATAAAGAATGAATGAATAAATGTAGTTTTGCTTATGCAAATGTAATCTGAACAAGGACAGTGTTAAACAGTCTACTAGTTTTCCTACTGGATAGATGATTGTTACCAAGGGTGGAGCTGGCATAGCTCATTTCTTGTCAGTATTCAGAGTATTATAATGTTTTAGGATACTTCAGAAGAAGGTAATTATAAATATTGTCTTGTAATATAACCCAAATGTTTTAAGGCCTTATTAACTTGCTTATTTATTCAACAAATATTTTAAAACACCTAGTGTGTTTCAGATAAAATTAGGGCACTTGGATACTGCAGTGAAGAAAAGGTCAGAAAAGGCCTTTCCTCTTAGGAAGCTCACATTTTTTTTTGGAGGAAAAAGACAAGAAATTTCAGAAAGCAATATAATAAGTAAAAGGATGAATGCTATAATGAAAATTAAAACAACTTAATGTGTTGGAGTATGGCTGTGTATTTAATTTTGATTTCATTTATGAAAGGCATCCTGGGAAATTGATATTTAAATTGAGACTTGCAAGAAGAAAGACATGTAAAGATTACAGGAACTCATTTCAGGCAGAGAGGGCACTTTGTGTGAAGGCCTTAAGATAAAAGTGAGCTTAGCATATTTAAAGAAGAGACAGAAGGCCAGAGTGACTACCGTATGTTGGGAAGGAGAAAGACTAGAATGAGATGTATTAGGACAACAAGAGAATGCTTTGTCATGCAGAGCTTTATAACCCAGGAAAAGGAGTTTGTATTTTAGTGTAAATGATGAGAACACATTTGAAATGAGTAATGGCTTGATTGGACTTCTATTTTTAAAAGGCAATTAAGACCACTATTTGAAAAATCAATTTTTAGAAGGACAGGAGCAGCCTGGAAAGGCAATAATTACTACTTTGACTTGAGTACGTGAGGAGTAAGGGTGGAGAGAAAAGCACAGGCTCAAGATATGCTCTGTAGGTTGAGTCTGCAAGATTTGCTGTTAAAAATGATATGGAATATTAGTAAAAGAAAAAAATCAAGATGATTAGATATTTGGCTGCACTAATAGGGTAGATGGTGATGGTATTTACTGAGACAGGGGCAATCGGGAATGAAAAGTTAAAGCAGTTTCCATTGTTAATTTTAAGATGCCTATCAGAAATACATGTGGAGAAATACATTTTAGATATGTTATATTAAAAACATCTGCATTTCAGGCAATGGTCAGGGCTAGGAATAAAGTGTCATTAATATATAGATGTTATTAAAATGTCATGAAATTAAGTGAGATCATTTAGAGAAATATTTTACTTGGCAACTAGAACTGGTCCAAGAATGAGCCATACTGTACTTCAATATTTCAAAGTTGAATAGAAGAAAAGGACCTAGTAAGGGAGACCTAGAATAAATAAATAAACAAGGAAGAAAAGAAGCAAAGCATAGAATCACAGCAGCTAAGAGAAGAAAGGATTGAAGAAGAAGAAATATCAAGAGAAAGCAAGAGAGTAAAGAATACAAATGTGACTGTATTAAGATCTCAACAAGAAATGAATGGCATATACAAATTAAGGTAGTTCAAGAAGGTTTAGTAAAAAGACTTTTTGCAGAGATATTTACCAAATGTCTTAGTCCATTTTATGCTGCTCTAAGAGAATAGCTTAGATTGGGAAATTTATTATAAACAGAATTTTTTTTTTTTTTTTTTTTTTT
>NW_022437041.1:2580576-2582105 GCF_009761245.1 Sapajus apella | reverse complement strand
TTTTTTTTTTTTTTTTTGAGACGGAGTTTCACTCTTGTTACCCAGGCTGGAGTGCAATGGCGCGATCTCGGCTCACCGCAACCTCCACCTCCTGGGTTCAGACAATTCTCCTGCCTCAGCCTCCTGAGTAGCTGGGATTACAGGCACGCGCCACCATGCCCAGCTAATTTTTTGTATTTTTAATAGAGACAGGGTTTCACTATGTTGACCAGGATGGTCTCGATCTCTTGACCTCGTGATCCACCCACCTCGGCCTCCCAAAGTGCTGGGATTACAGGCTTGAGCCACCGCGCCCGGCCATAAACAGAAATTTATTGTCACGTGGTTCTGGAGGCTGGGAAGTCCAAAGCACTGCCATCTCATAAGGGCCTTTTTGCTGCATTATCACATGGTAGAAGGGTGAAAAGAGAGTGTGTGAGAGTGAAAGAGGCAAAAGGGGGGCAAACTCATTCCTTATAAAGAAACTATTCCTGCAATAAAGGCGGGAGGACAGACACCTCATGGCATAATCACCTCTTAAAGGTATCACTTCTTAATACTGCCACAATGGCTACTAAATTTCAACATGAGCTTTGGAGGAGACAAACATTTCAGCCATAGTACCAAGGGTAAAGGAACGACAAAAATTAGTAACAGCAAAGTTCCACTGTTAGATCCAAAGCAACCAGAGAATAAAATGGTTATAGAATGTGAAGTGAGTTTCCTACAATGAAGTCTTATTTTTAAAACGTAGCATTCGTCAAAGAACACAATCAACCTACAAGTCCTGGTGAAGACAATGCTGAAAAGTGAATATTCCCATCTAACTTTCATCTTGGCCTCTGGTCTTCTGTGATGCTTCCTATTGGCTAAAGACAGTAGGAAACCAGAAGGCAAGAAGTTCAACTATAATCCATATAAAGCTGCCCTCCACGGCATGAAGCAAGGGGTGGGGAAGGAATCTAAAGGGCCAATGGGATTATATGGCTCAGGGACCACTAGGTTTGGTAATAAGCACATTGTGGATGACAATCACTAGAAATATGTTAGTAGATTAGTTGGAACAAAAACTGAATGGAAGTGAATTGAGGAGAGAAATTGAGGTGAGAGTGTGAAGAAAGGACTCTATAATTCTTAATTAAGAAATGGAGTAAAACATATAAGAGATGTGAGAAATTACCAGAGTAAGTTTAGGTTCTACTGAGTATTCTTTCTTCTGGTTGATGTTGTTTCTTGTTATTGTTCTTGCTGTTTTAGATTGGATATAAGAGGAATTATCTACAGAAAAAGTGAAATAATTGAAAGATAGGAAATAATTACAGAAGATACGATCTTGGGAAGATCAGATGAAGTAATCAAGACAGGAACAAGGTTTGGCCTGAGATAGGAACAAAGTAAACTTATATATAGTTAGAAAAAAAAAGACAAAATGTATGTGAATGGTTATGGGTAGGATGGTTCTTTGCAGAAGGAGAAAATAATGAAACTCTTATTTTCTTATTTTCTCTGCCAGGAATGCAGAGGATGAATGGAGTAGAGGAGGAAGAAAA